>NC_066623.1:9662369-9980300 GCF_025201925.1 Gopherus flavomarginatus
CAGTCCTTTAGTATTGAATGCCAGGTATTTGCTAAAAGTCGGTCGAACCTTCAACTGCTTGGGGGTTGGCATTGGCTTGTATGTGTGAGCTGAAACAGACCAAGAGATGCCTCATTTGGCTACTGTGGATTGTTAAAGTCCCAAGAGAAGACGGAGCTGCAGCATGCCAGGTCAATTGTTAACTGTTGTTGTCCTATGCACAACTGAATAGGCCCTTGAGGGAGGGCTCACCTGTGAGCCCCAGCACTCAGACATTGAAGACTGATGGGGAAGTTGGAGGGGATCATAGTCTCCTCCCGCCCGCCTCCCTGTTGATACCAAGGGAATTGGGGATAATTAAAAACAAAAATGCACGGAGGGGGTGGTGACAGAATATTTGCAATTTGTGAAGTACCCATCCCCAGTGTATTTGGGTGCTCTGTTAATGGGAAAATTTCTTTGGCTGCCTTGAGTAGTTATTTATGGGGTATTGCGTGTCTGATAGTTTCTTTGGGAACATGTTCATCTTGTGCTTACAACTAGATTGGATCTTTGCTCAGATCCGTTCTGAATGAGGGGGAAGTCCCATTTTACCCATCATGTTAGCTCATAATACAAGTTCTAGTTTGACATTTATACACTTACTTGCAACATCCAGTCTGCAGTGGCATGTGGCCACTCCTGCCTCGTTGACTGCAGATACTGTGTACCAACCGGCATCTTTCTTATTAACGTTATGGATTAGGAGGCATATCTTTCCAGGATTATCATAGAACAAACTGAAAAATAATTTTTTTTTTGTTTTAAGTGCACAAGGGGCAAAGAAATAAGTTGACTTAAAGGATGACTTTCATGGGGGAAGACCCTAAAGAGCAATGAACAATTTTTGCAGGAGACTAGAGAGCAAAAGTGATCCTCTCCTGCCCCCCCAACCCCCCAAAAAAGTGCACTGGATTATACTCTCACCAAGTGTTGTTGCTATTCTTTGACTAGTTAATTAACAGCACCTACAGGCCCCAAATCAGGATCAGGGCTCCTTTGTGGGTGCTGTACAAACAGAGATAACCGCCAAACACATTACAATATTTTGATCTCAAATCTGTGCTTGTAAGTGAGCAAGTTGTACATTTTGGGTGTGTGTATTTACAAAGTAAGAGGTCAGAGGGAGCGCTCTTTCCTTGCACTCAAGCGAAATATCTTCACTCCCAGCCAACCCATTCACCATGTTTGTTGTTCACTAGTTACGGACACATCCAGCTGGTAAATGCATATGCTGCATCTTTAGAGACTGGATTATTTGTGTTTCATATACTGGCTATTTTTTTTCTGATACACCATTGGCCAGTTTATTAAGTCATATACCTTATTCGGTCTGTATTATATTGTAGCATTTCATTGTTTCTTTTCCAGTAAATCCGTGGTGTAGGGATGGCAGAAATCTGACATTCCAGTCTGGCTGAATCCCCTTCATAAACTCTTTTGCTTTGTGGTTTGAAGATAAAACTTGGAGCTTTCTGATGTTCCTTTGCTAAGTTATAAGAGAGAAGGTTGTAGTAGATTGCATGTTTAAAAAAAATACATAAAAATCAAAAGCTAAGGAATCCATCCATGGGTACACATGCTCCTGAATGGAGTCTCCTTGAAGGCCTTCTCTGGGACTCCAGGGGCATAAGGATGGTAGTAAGTGCATCATTTCTCAGGATCGGAGTTCAGCTGTCTTAGGACTTGTCTACATTAGGACGTTCATTAAAGTTAGTGTGAATTAACTGAAGCTGTGAAGTCAGTATGCATAAGTTAAAGGGCATTAAACCCCTGTGTGGATGTTTTCATTCAGAAGTAAAGAGACCTTCATTTGCTGGAGGATAAGTTTTGTTGTTTTGTTTGTTTTATATAAATAGGTGCTTTTGAAAATACCACCCAGCATCTGGTCACATGCCCCTTACACGTGGCTTTGACAATATACCCCTGCAAGTGTTTGAGTTTATCTCCACTTCCCAAAGTCTCTTTCCCGTAACATAAGCGCCCAAGCAGTAGGCACCAGGTAGTGCAGATTGAAAGGAAATGCACAGCTGATATAACTGGGAGGCAAACAGGCAAGGGAATTGTACCAGCTGTGAAAATGGCCCTGAAAGCAAATGAAGGCCCTGTGCATGCTATAGCTCGAATCATGCCAGCAACATCTGCGCTGGGAAAGAATTCATAAGCAAAATCCTTAAGTTTCCGAACAAAGTTGCTGCTTTCTGGTTTGTTGAAACTGTGGCTATATATATTACTCATCCAACAGTTTGTGATGTTAGAGGAGGATATCGGACAGTGTGTTTGAAGAATGGGCCACAGGGTGTTAAATAAGAGAACTTTTGCCCAGCAAGGAAATGTAGTAGTAAGGTGGGTTTCAACTCTTTGTTTTCTACTTCTGTGCAAGGAAGTAGGAAGTGGGTCATGCAATGGAACTAAACGGTGTTCAATTTTTGTTGAATATAAGTTGAATAGAAAAATATTAAGGTGTTATTTGGAAGACACAACGTAGGTGGAAACAGAGACAAAATTACTTTAAAAGCATTCTCAACCCCAGACAAATGAAGAAAGCAGTAATCCATGCTGACATAAAGAAGGCCACAGATCAATGCTCAGTGAGACTTTTTGCATGAATGAAGACTACTCATGTGAATAAGATTTTTCATGATTGGGGCTTAAGGGAGCCCAAATTGTCTTTGATTTAAATGGGGCTAGGATTTCACTCAATGAGAACTTTGCTGTTGCTTCAGCAGGGCTAAAATTTCACCACTTGTCTTGTCTGGAATGCACATTTGTCTTAGAGACAGAGATATCTTCTGAAAAATTAATCTCTTCGTTCAACATGTTCAAACAGTTATTAGTTTATAAATAACTTTAGAAAATGAGTGTGGTATGTATGATGTTCATATCTCTGTATGTTGTAAAATATATATAAATTTTACAGTTCCCATATACGAAACTGGTAAAATAAGCAGCCAAGGAGGAATTTTCAAGAGTTCTCAGCACTGGCTTAACTCTCTGCTCTCATTGAAGTCAATGGGAGTTTTAACATTGGCCTAGCTCTGCTCCCACTAGCATCAATGCTCAGAACTTTGGAAAAATCCCATCCCAAGTTGATCCATTTTTTCCAAGCCCCACATTTGGTATAAATAATTTTTCCATTGTCGTTCTTAAACCTGGAGATCTTGAAGTAGAAGAGTTCAAAGATAAAAGCAGACATCCTGATAAGTTTGTAAAGGTCTTTCAGACACAGGAAGAAAAGGCATTAGTAGACTTTTGGGCACACATAGTTGGAGAATAAAGATTTCCAGGTAGCCATCACAGCTATATATCTTACCAATTACATCCAGTTGTACTGTAAAGGAGGCTTCTCCAGCACGATTGGAGGCCACACATTCATATGTCCCTGCATCAGAGCCTCTGACCACTTCAAAAATGAGTGAGTAAAAGCCCTTTTCAGACACTATCATTTTATGAAAGTCATCTGGGTGGACCAACCTTCCATTTAAATACCATACCAGATCTGGAGCTGGTAGCCCACTGACCTGTGAAACAAGAAAAAAAACAAAAACCCACAACCATGAACAAACAATCTTAAACCATTATAGTACTGTAGTTATTAATGTTTAAATCTAAAACCATCTGTGCCCCTCCACTACAGAAAGTTTCATTAGCTTAGAGGACCAAGTCCAGGATTATACCCTTGGAAGTTCCAGCCAGGAGTGGTTTTCTTTGTAAATTATGATGTTTATAGAGTCGTCTAGTGGATTTGGAGACATGAACTTGAAGTGCTCACAGAAGGCTGTGTTGTTCCAAATGACCTGTGAAGTCCCATTTCAATCAGTGGGGTTCGTTGTGGGTGTGCATTCACAGGGGCAAGCCTACCATTTTATCTCAGAAGTCTCTGAGAGGGCCCTCAATAAGGCCACATTTTGAACCAGTTTTATCATCATTAAATACAGTGCTATAGTAATGGAATCTACTCAACTACAGCTACTTAATCTCCAAGATAGTTAGAGATTAAGAACAGCGTTTCATACTGAGGGCTCAGAGGTCATGTCAAACTCAGAGAAAGTTATTTCAAATTACTCTACTTGATGCTTCTTCCAGTTTTACATTTACAGAATCAGAAAACAACAAGTTAGGATCAGCACACAAAGCATTTACATTAAAAATTGCCTACAACACAAGAGCTAACTTTTCTTACCATAAAGTAATAGAGTTATTAGAAGAACTTTGTGGAAGTATAATTGTTATGCACATTTCACTTGAAACATTTTATTAAATACATTTAAACCTTTTTTTCTTCAAAAATAACCTTTTCTGTGAGCAGCTGCCTTCTATGCTCAGTCAAGGTGACATTTCTAGCTTCAAAGGGGACTTTTTAAGAGCTCTTAAGTGGCAGCTAGGCCTCAGTTCAGGAGTCTACTTGTATTTGGCACAATTAAGCACTTGGTTACATCATATTGAAGTCAATTAGGGCCCCTATTCAGCAAAGCATTTAAGCACCTGCTTACATGCCTTCCTGAATTAGGGCCCTAATTTGTGGCAGTAGCATTTAAAAAGTCCTCTTGCAGGATGGCCTTTCATATATTTATAGAGCATACTCAGCATTAGCCACAATCTCATAAATCCTAGTGTGAGTGGGAAGATATGGCTACAGTCAGTCAAATTTCAGGTTTTCTAGGACTAATGTGAAGTTTGCAAAACTTCTCTCCTTACTAAAACTTTTAAAGCTGTTTGGAATGGACACTGTACTTGCAGAGCCAGTAATATTAGACAAGTGGCTATCCAGTTCATAAGGACAAATGTCTCTGAGCTGCAGTGACAGCTATTTGTATTGCATGTAGTAATTACCAACAGGCAAATTAGTTTTAATTGTACTGAAAGATTGTATGAACATCTGTCTTACTTTGAAGTCAATCCTGCAAAATCGTCCCTCTTCAACAGTCATTTTGTCTTCAGGCACTTGGACAAAACGTGGTTGAAAAAACTTCTCCTGGATTGAGCCATGCTCCTTCCCCTCTCCTCTTGAAGATTGTCTGCTCCTATAATGTGCACATATACCGTTACTTACAACAAGGATATACACATGAACATGGACATGTTACCTTCATTAAAAAAAACAAAAACACACTTTAAAAAGGGGCTCTGGCTATATTAATAGATCCAAGGATGTTGTTATCCCTCCAAAGACAAAACAATAGGGTGGGTCCCCCCCTCAATTTCTATTTAGTGAATTATGGTCACCAACCAGCTATCTGACTAGCTTAGAATGTGTTGAATAGAAGAGCCCACATACATGCTTCACATAAAAAAGCAGCTATCTTTGGCCTCAGGTCTCAAAGCATTTGCAGCATGCCCAAAGATTCTTGCATCATATCCCATACCCAACAGTTATGCATTACATCACTACAGAGGTCTATGGTATACTTTCTAGAATCCCTAGCCTATTATTTGGCTTGAAGTATGTGGGTTATGAACCTACCTTTTGAAATTACTCCAATAACTGAAATAACTATCACCTGGATTATTCTACAAACTGAAGTTTAACTAAACTTTTATGCTGATGCCTATGAAAGAAAGTGAATGTAGCTGATTTAATAGTGCTCTTGCGCGCACGCACACAATGTGGATCAGAACTCACATCTGATAGAAACATTGAAAGTAGCTGGGTATAGATTAAAAAAATACCTGCTTTGTGGCGGAGGAACCTGTAGTCTTGTGTTTTCTGAATTCTGCTGCTTGGAAAAGCAAAAATTAAAATAAGTAGCAATGCAGAATTTACCAAGAGGTTGAACTGAAAACACATGTTGAATAAAGAGCAGTTTGCCTTTCAAAAGCCAGTCGTTGCAAGCACTTTAGGAGTCTTTATTATAAGCTATAAAGAGACTGACATCATGAGGCAATATGCTGACTTATTTTCATCCCAGAGTTCTGCCTTAGCTAGGAACAAATGCTAATAGTTTGGAACAGCTTTCTGTCACATTGCACAGGTGACTAGTGCAGTCAGTTCCTTTGGCTGAAAGTCTTTTGGCAAACCTATAACCTCTGTTGGAGGGGATTATTCCCAGTGGAATATTTGAAATGGGAGCTAGGTACAAGGCGTCCTTCAGTAAAGCAGGAATAGAAATGAAGTCACTTTGATACGGTGCTAGCAAGAACGCTTTGTTGCGCCTGCTCACAAATGGTACCAATACCCATGAACATGTGTTCAGCTGGAAAATATTTTCCTTGCTAGATCACAGCACCAGCTAAGCTTTCTGATAAGTCCCCATCAAGTTATTAGAAAAGTACCAGTACCCAGGATTGGCTCCTACTAGGACTTCTTTATTTTAGGGTTCTGAGGATGTTTAATACCAGCAAGTCAGAGAATTTCCACCATATTAGCCATGGAGCCAGTTAAATATAGGAACGACAATATAGAAAGCTCTCCTAGGTATTTGAGTGCCTATCACAATAGTAGTCAAGGAGTAAGACACTGATCTTGCACAGTGCTAAGTTTGTTAGTCCAATCCAGTGGTTTGCTTACATATGTGCTTGAAGTTAAGCACATAACCAGTCCCATTAAATTTAGTGGGTTACTCACAGCTTAACTTTAAGCCTGTGCTTAACTGTTTTACTACATTGGGCTATGCTGGTCAATACTGTGCAGGACTGAACCCTATATCCACACTCCATGCCCACTGGTTACAAATGCAAATGTCCTCCTTAATATGATTCATTTAAGATTTAGCTGTAAAGCATCAGTTTGGCCACCCTTTCTACAGACTGGCCTAAGTAGTAAAACAAATACTTGTGGTTGGATGAGTCACTGATAGGGGCATTTTGAGAACAATTTGAAGCAACGCATGAAATATCACCAAATTTGCTGTCATGACTTAACTTCCCCTGTCTGCTCTTTGTAGAGCATGCACCAGACTGCTGCAGAACTAGCTGAGCCAGGACTGATGCAATCAATCACTTTCTTGGTCTTTTGATCGGGAAGATGGGAACCAACACTGTAACATGCTTCTTCTCTACAACTATTGGGTGGGGGAATTAGTTTTATTACAAACATCTCATGATTTCTTCCCAAGTGTTTGAGCTTATGGTTTTTACTATGCATTGAAGTCTATAGAAGTTTTGCAATTGGACTTCTAATCTAATTTTTTCCAGTGAAACAGATATTTCAGCTGATATATTGCAGGTTACCCTAGTAACATACAGCAGAAGGCAATCTTTGGAAACTGGGATGGTTTCTCCTGGGTATGCAGATCCTGGGTGTCACACCATAGCCCTTTCTAGTAATCTGGACCAGAGAAATACTGAAGGTAATGTCTTATTGACCTGTTCTGTATGGTATAGCAGCCAATGGATATTGTTTGGGGGGTGCAGGCAAATCCAAAAATCTGATATGCTTTTTTAGCATCTTAGCTATACATCCCCAGTTATCTGTAGTACCCAATACAGAATCAACTTCTATAGTAGTATTATACACATTCTTCTATCTTCCCCTTCTGTTTTATTTCATGAGTTTTCTTCCTCCTTGTATTAACCGTGTATCCTAATGTCCATCCTAGCAGCTAGCGTTAATTATTTCATCTTTTGGACAGGATGTTTAAAAAAAAATCCAAAACCCAGATGCTGACCTCTTTTAGTCATGCCACTATTCATAACACTAGTTAATCCTGATGTCCTAGCCAAGTTCTAATTCAGACAGTTACATACTACTTACCTGAATCCCCCTGCTATTTAAATTGATTATTGTATTAGTCAGTCATCACTCCTGCCCAAAACAATCATGCAATGTTGCTGTGAAACAGCTGTTGTGTTCCTCCTCAGAGATGGAATTCCTATATATCCCTACCTGACGGATGATGTTGTAAGGATTAAAGCCCAGATTCTCCAAGGTCAATAGGCACCTAAATACCTCTGACTGGGCCTTAGTTAATATTCATATAGTGCTTTGAAATCCTCAGATGGAGGATGCTATACAGAACTTTATCATGTAGGTATCTTGATTTTTCCTTTTTTGTACTCCACAAAGAGACCTATTCCCCTACCCCATTCCAATACGAGTGACTGAAAATTTAAACAGACAATGGACACTAGTTTTGGACAGTTTTCATTTACCTGTGAGTTCTGCACATGTTCTTCATTTTGAGTTACAAGCACAGAAGCAGCATTTTCTGGTCCAAGCAGCCTGCGAGCCATTCTCTCTTCATAGGTTAGCCGCTGAAAGAAGGGCAGGAGAGCAAATCTGTCAAAAGGGGATTTACTATCACTTGAATTTTAGTTACAATTTCAGGTTACCCACAGTCAAGTTAGGGCACATTAATATGTCAAAAATTCATAGAGCTCCTGAAAGCAAAGTGTGGCTGCTGTATGCCTGTGGCTGTTCCAAAGGATCTGATGTCTTGGAATCTGCTGAGCTCACTCTCAATTGTATATAGTACCCAAATACGTATAGATCTAAACAGTCTTTTCATCAAGGCCTTGGAAATGCCATCTCTGGCCTCCCACTCCTCCTGTTCTTGCAGAGAACCTTCAAGAGGAGAATAGCCAGGGATGATTAATAACTATCCCTGACACTAACTGGGAGATCAGAACAAGTTTCCAGGGTCCCCTTACATTAGCACTAGGAGGCCTTTCCAAGCCCACCAGCTATGCATCTCTTTCAGGCACTAACTGTGTGGTAGATGCTAAAAACCTACACCCATCCACCATCCACCCTGGGAAGTGCTGCATGCTCTCTCTTGAGCAAGAGGAAATATAACTGGGTAAGGACTAAATTCTTTCATGGTAGGAGCAAACAGACTTTTGACACTGATGCATTTTACACCCAATTTGCACTGGGGTAAGTAAAAGCAGAATTTGGTTTGAACTTTGATAGCGTTTCCCTCCTACCCCCAGTTTAGAAGCCACATTAAAATAGAAATTAGGTCCATGACTGGCAGCCAGGCAGTAATGCTAATGCAGGTGTCAAGCTGTGCAGCGTTCATAGTCAGATGAAATGCTGCAAGATGCACTTCTGATAAGGAACATTCTTAGGTCAGATTGGGCCTATATTTAGGTTCTCTCTCTCTCTCCTCCCCCCCCCCCAATAGATTTGTAGTTTATATTTTAGATATATATGGCCTGCTCTCCCTCCCATTGAACGTCTATTGACTTCAATGAAAGCAGCATCCAGCCGTTACCAGCTAAGCTTTTACCAAGTCTCAGACCAATAGGAATGTTTCCACACCACATTAGAGCCAGCTCACTACAGGTTGGCTTGCTTCTTCCTTGGTGACACTGCACTTGGAGAGTGGGTTTTTTTAAAAAACACCTCTACAATTTGGATTTCATGGCCCAGGAGAGCTGCATTTCGAGCCTCTTGAACTTAGGCAAATGTGTGCCTGGGATGAAGAGACTTTTTACTAGGGTTACCATACGTCTGTATTTTCCTGGACATGTCCGGCTTTTTAGTTCTTAAATCGCCATCCAGGAGGAATTTTTAAATATCTAAAAATGTCCGGGAAAATATGGATGTATGGTAACCCTAGATGGGAGCTGCCGGAGCCACGGAGCGGGGCTTTCCGGCAGGTCCCTCTGGCTCCTAGGGTCAGGTTGGGGGGTGGGGGTGGCACGGAGGGCTCTCTGCCCACTGCTGGTGCCTGCAAGCCTCGCCCCCACAGCTCTGATTGGGAAGGAGGGAGCTACAGCCAATGGGAGCCACAGAGCTCGCGCTTGTGGCGGGCGCAGCATGTGGAGACCCCTCGACTGCCCCTAATCCTAGGAGCCCTGGGACCTGTGGCAGGAGGGGTGAGTAGGTGAGCGGGGCGGGAGGGTGAAGAGGTGAGGGGGGGAGCCAGTGGCTGGCTCGTGGGCAAGTGACGAGACAAGTGGTGGGCAGGGATGGTGAAGAGGCGGGCGGGGAGCCGGCGGCAGGCGGGGGGGTGGGTGTGAAAAGGCCAGCGGCAGGCAGCAGGGGTTGAAGAGGCGAGCAGCGAGGGAGCCAGCGGCAGGTGGGTGGGGTGAGGAGGCAAGCAGCAGCGAGCCAGTGGGGGTTCTTGGGGCAGACATGGGGGTTTCTGTAAGGGGAGTGAGGAGGTGAGTGGCAGGTGTGAGGAGGTGAGAGGTGGGTGAAGGACTGAGGAGGGATGCAGCAAGCCAGCGGCGGGCCAGGGGGTGAGGATGGGTGCAGTGGCAGGGCCAAGGATCTGGGGCAGAGTGGTGGTGGAGCGTGGGAGGAGCAGGGGTGGACTGTTGGCAGGGCCGACACCCCCCATGGAGTGTTCAGATATGGTAGCCCTACTTTTTACAGAAAATGGTTTCCTTTGAAATAGATACCCAGATGTTTGTGTTCTGGCAAACTAAATTTTCTTTAGACAATTCAGTTTCTTTTTAGTAAGCCAATACAAAGCACTGTGGGACGTTGTTAGATGCCCTCTAAAAGGGGCTTTAGGGAAGACTGAGACAGGATAGCAGCCACTTATCAGAGGGCAATTGGTGACTTTTACTTATCAATGTTACTAATTAAACATGACTGACTAGAATGATAAACTACAGCTGTAAACCAGGATAAACACACCCATGCAAAATTCTAAAGCTAAAGTTTCCCTGGGGCTTCTGGTCAACTGTGGCCATTGCGGTTATGACAGAAGTAGTTCCAGCCCCTCTTCTACAAACAGTTGCTTTCTAGGGGCTGACAAAGACGTAAACCAATATGTGATTAATTAAAGCAGATGGATATAAGTCTCTGAATTGCTAGAAGTCTTCTAATGAAATTCAGACTAAGTGGATTCTTTGCCCTAATAGATTCGCTCTTACCTGGTTGCCGTTATGAAGAAGGTTGTCTTTGCCTCGCAGTTTCCTTTCCAAGTCTTGAATGAGGGCTTCTTTTGTTCCTTGTATCTCTCGATCTGATGTCTTGTATGTTAGCTTGGTGCTAGCTTGTTTGGTATACATTGGCTTTGAGTAATTACTTTATACAAGAGACAGACAGAAAGTCACTCCTTTGAGCTAGCCTAGGTACGAGTTAGGATTGCATAAAATCTAGGTAGAGAATATATATAAATATTCAAATTTATATTTGCCCTTCATTAGCTATAATGTTGGCTATGAATCAGTTTGTAAAGTCTTGGGAGAGGTAAACTACTATACATGCCAAGTATTGTTACTGAGACACAGAGTTCAGGGAAAAGGGCCTGCATTAGGCCATGTCACCTGGTAGACAGCACAAGTACCAGACATGCATAAGTCACCCTTATCACCTGAACCACTGTGAGCAAGGCCTTTAACCCCTTCCTGCCCTTAAAAGCCATCAGGGGCCTCAAAGCTTCCTCCGTCTACCTGGGCAGAAGGGGAGCAAAAAGCAGGTAGAGACTCAGGCAGGCAATGCAGCAGGGATGAGGATTAGGCACACCAGTCATTGCACGCTTACCCCTCTCTGCAGCTGGAGCAGAGGGTCATCAGTGAATTCCCAAGGGGCTGGAGTTGTATGGCTCAGAAATAGTAATAGAAGGAATAAAGGGTTTTTTTTCAGGAGGAAGGGAGGTATGGAGTGAAGAGAGGGCAACCATTCTCCTCTGCTTGCCATGGGGCCCACCAGCCATGAGTGGATGTCAGTGGTGATAAGAGCAGGATTAACAGGTGCAGGGGCTGCTCAGCAGCTTTTACTCCAGTCCCGGGGGACCAGAGATGGGACATTGTAGGGTTGGGAGAAGAGTGACCCATAGATCCTTGGACTATGCAGGTTTACTTCTCCATGCGCCCCCTACCTCCAGCTGAAGGAATGATTAAGAAACAGAGGTTTGCATCATGTAGTTCCCCTCTGTTCCCCTCCCAGGGGTTTTGGAGGAGGGTCTGAAATAACCCCCAATATCAACTTCAAGAAAGGTTAAAAGCCTGACTTTGTATATTTCCAAAGGTAGGGGAGAAAACAAATTCATTCAAGTAAGGTATCTTCCTTCCCCAGGCCTTAGTAGGAACTTGGGCCATTCTTTTCTTGGGCTACAGTTTGATACCCAGCCATAGTCTGGGTTGCATGAGAGGGCTCAGGGATGGTGTCAGTTATGGCCAACTTTGTGTGTGTGGTAAGGACTATATGGTTATATTCCACCTAGTCATATGGTGGATGCACTGGTGCATTTTTACCACAACTCTTTCTGTAGGGTAACTCCACAGCTGGACAAGTGTTTTGGGGAGAAAAATCTGCATCTAGTGATCCTTCAAGTGACAACCAGATGAACAAATGTGCACACACGCAGCTGTGGTTGTGCCCTTTGTTTGAGTTCTCACTACCCAGGGTATTACTTAGATAAAATGTTGTGGTTCAGGGATACAGTACCCAAGGCTATGCAGAGCGCTCTCTGTCCCTTTTGGGAATATATCCTGCAAACTTCACTGAGGTGGGGTTTACCCACCTCCTTTGGGTAAGGATGCCCCATGAGCGAGGATTGCAGGATCAGACTGTTGGTAAAAGCTGAGATGATCTACATAAGCAATGTCCTTTTCTGGTCATTTCTTGCTAGAAGGCTTGGGTAGTGTATAGGAATGGGGTAGCATCCCTTGGAATAGTTTTGTGAGCTCGCTGGTGGTGCTTTAGTTGTAGAAGCAGACAGAATGCAACCAGAGCAGCAGTGTAAGTTGTAGCGGGGCCATGTATATTCTAACATGGGTATTTGAATCCCATCATGCCCCTATGTTTCCTTCATATTATGTTTGTTCCATAAAGAGCAAGACTCCCAACAGTTTATTTACAATGCAGACTATTCCAAATGCTCTTCTTCCCACACTGAGTACTTCCTAGTAGTCAGAGCAGGGGAATTGGAACCAGGATTTCAGATCTCTTCCTGATGCTCGACTATTTTGAAATAACTGCATGACCGTGGCAAGTTACTCAGTCTGTGTTCCTCAGTTTACCCACCTGTAAAATTATTGGGATAATAACGCTCCCCTGTTTCATGGGGAATTGAATTTACTTAAGATTTGTAAAGCATTTAGAGATCCACAGACAGATGACATAGTGGAGCTGCAAAGTATTCCGTTGTATAATTGTGGTTGTCACAGGCATGTATCTAATTATCACACATACTACTTCTAGTTCTGTTACGGAGAAGTATGGGGCTAGTTAGAATGACACCTAACCTAATTAATATTACCTACCCTTTATCAATCACACCACAGTTGTGCTTCAAGGAAGCTGGTATCCTTTTAATTTTCACGAATATGAGCATTTAATCCAACTTTCTGCCCAAAATAGCAAACAAAACACACTCCCCTCCATTATCCCTAATGCAGTTGCTAGGGCACATTCTTCCCTTGCTCTTCATATGAGCTCCCAGTGAGGTCACTGAGTGTCTTTCCATAGATCTCAAAGTGGCACTGAATCTGTGTGCCACATTAGGGCCGCCCAGAGGATTCCGGGGGCCTGGGGCCGTCGGCGGCAGGCGGCTCCGGTGGACCTCCCGCAGGCTGCCTGCGGAGGGTCTGCTGGTCCCGCGGCTCTGGTGGAGCATCCGCAGGTGTGCCTGCGGGAGGTCTACCGGAGCCGTGGGACCGGCAAGCGGCAGGGTGCCCCCTGCGCAATGAAATGTCTAGAGCTGGCCCTGTTTGGCGGCGGGGGGCCCCCGCCGCGGGTCTTCGGGGCACTTCGGCAGTGGGTCCCGGAACGGAAGGGCCCCCCACCGCCAAATTACCGCCGAAGACTGGGTTGCACTTCAGCAGCAGGTCCCGCTTCGGCGGTAATTCACTGGTGGGGGGTCCTTCTGCCCTGGAGCAGAAGGACCCCCCGCTGGCAAAGACCGGGAGTGGAAGAAGCTCCAGGGCCCGGCCCCGCAAGAGTTTTTCGGGCCCCCTGGAGCGAGTGAAGGACCCCGCTCCAGGGGCCCCGAAAAACTCGTGGGGGCCCCTGCGGGGCCTGGGGCAAATTGCCCCTCTTGCCCCCCCCCGGGCGGCGCTGTGCCACACATCAGGGAGGAGACGCTGGTCCTCGGTTTAAAGGGATAGAACTTTGAGAAGCTCTCAAGTCACTTACACCTCAGAATCATTGAAATGGGATTCCTGAAAAGTGTTACCAAGGGGCAGTTTCTCAATCTTTGGATACATAAAGTGAGAGGGAGTCAGGGGATACCTTGGTGTTTTGCTATGAAACATTAAAGCTCCTGCATGGGAGCGCTCTCACAAGGAGCTCTTTTAATACAGAATTCCTGTTTTCTGAAATTGAATGAAATCAGAGAATAATTTAATGTAGGCAATTTAAGATGAGTGTCCAACCCTTGCTTTGGCTGCCCTCATGGAATTCGTTTCCACCATAATAAAGTAGACTGCTCATCACCAGTCTGGTCTACGTTACAGACCTATATCTGTTTAACTACATCGCTCGGGGTGTGAAAAATCCACACCTCTTAACGACATAGTTATACCAACCTCCCTTCCACACCCCCTGCAGACCTCGCTGACATAGCTACCACCTCAGGATTAACTGTGGATTAACTGCACTGACAGGAGAGCACTCTCCCATCATCTTAGAGCATATTCATTAAAGTGCTATGGTGATGCTGCTGCGCTGATGCAGCATTTTAACTGTAGACTTGCTCTTGTGCTAACAAATGAATGCACAGTGGAGGGTTATGTAAAGAATTTGCAGTTTAGTTTCTAATTTACAGATACTTCTCTCAACCATGCCTGTGCGAGTAAGGCAAGTAGGATTAGGAGCCAATGAGAGTTTAGTCATTGGCTTCCTTGGGACCAGGATTTTACCCAATATATGGACATAGCTTGGTCAAAACTTGGAGCGGCACAAAACCTACACACAACCAAATCAAAGCATGGGAAAGTTAGAAGCCTGGACATACTTACTTAGATTCCACAGTAGAAAGAGCTTGGCTGTTATAATCAGACTGTGAGGGCAACACTGAGCAGAGGAATGCTGCAGGGGACTGGTTATGCATGGATGAAAGCCTTTGCCCAGATGAGGAGGTAGCAGGAGACTGTGCAGATGCAGGTGTGATGGGAAATGCAGACTCCTTATGGGAGCTATGGGAAGACGAGGAGAGAAAGATTGGGGAGCTCAGCGATGAAGACGAAGAAAACTTCTGCTCACTAGAGTTACGAGGCTGGATTAGAATTGATGACTGTTTGGTTTGACTGCTTGAAAACGCAGATGTCTTGGGTCCCGGAGGCTGCAGTTTCCCTTGACACGTATTCTGAGACTGGATAAAATGTTTTGGACGCTCGTAGTTAAACATGCTTGGTTGGTATACAGAGGACATGGATGGGAGATTACTGACACTCATAGGGGAGGTTTCGTGATAGTCCTGGCTTTTTGTAGGTGACAATGGGCTTTGTGGTGGCTGGTAAAAAATTAGATGATGGACCACAAAAACTTTCTTGGCTAGGTTCCTGGGTAGAATGGAATCCCTACCTCGATGGAAAGGGGCTGTCTTGATGTGGATTATTCCTTTAGGAAGACAATACAAATAACATAAATTGTACGTTACAATTTGAGTTGTAAGTATTGTGTAAAGAGCAGTCACTCAGATGCATGAGCATCATGCTCTTTGGATTGATTATTAAATATTAATAGATCTATAAACCGTGTCTGAAGTTTCTATTTTTAGCCATTCTAGAGCTATATGAACAATACATTTCTGATTATCATATGGAGTTCTACTCCCCCACTCAACCTTAACTTGTTGCTCACCACAGGTGTCTGCTCTGGAACAGCACGGTAAGTTCTGTCACAAAGTAATAGAGTTGCAATGATCACCTTGAAAACATGAATCAAGCATGACCTGATGGTGCTGCCTGCCTGAATCTGCAGGCATCCTGAAGTGATTACTCTAAGAGGTGTAAATTGCCACAGTCAGCTCAATCAAGGAACTGTGGTCTATATAATTCTGCCCCCAGGAATCTAGCATTTTTCCAGTATAGCACAGAATTCAGTATTTTGGCCATGAAATTCATCAATTCACTGCACTGCTAGTGAAGCATGAATTGGGGTCTGTATCAGATCACTAGAGTTTTGTTAACTCTAGTTTTGTTAACTAGTAGATTAATTCTTTTGTTTTATTAAAAAAAAAAACTTATCTTCTCAGAATTGTCATTATAGGACTATAGTCCTCACTTTAATGTCACTAAATTAAATTTTCCATACTTTGTATAATGCCTTATTGGAGACCAAAAATCAAATAATTTCTGAGCTCAAATTTTATGACCAATTCAGATTAGGTGTGTAAATATGAAACCTAGCGAAGGGAAATGTGTATTTCAGCCTTTTGCAATGTAATAGCAGTTTCCCTAGTTGAAGTAATCTGCAGAGATTTGTTAGTGAGCATTAATACTGAAGTTGCTGTGAGTGAATGCTAATTGAAAGCATGGCTGTAGTGAATGATGTTTGTCTTGCCAGATAGCACACAGACAGTACTGATTAAGGCAGAATATATAGCTAGATAAAGCACTGCTATAAGATGCAATAGGGCAAACAAGCTTAGAAGAAAGGGCCTTGATTATATTACATCTGTAAATTGCAGATGTCTAAACTATACCTCTTATCAGTTATAAAGAAGCAAATTTCATAAAAGTGAACCAAGCAAGTCGCGGAATTGTAAAAGGTGTTCTTAAATAGAGAACTATAAATCTACACAAGTTACATGTGCTAGAAAAAATTGCAGTCTTGTTCAACTGAGATCAGCTGTTTTGCTGCTCTTTCTCTCTCTATATATATACACACACAAGCACAGTATATTGTATTCCTTTCCTAGGAGAGCCCAAAGAAGGGTTCCATGAGGTCATAAATTCCCCTGGGGAAGAGATCATATTCTTAAGACATCTCTCCTATTTTAAACAAGAGGTAAAGTTTCCATTTCCTAGTGCTGTTTATCAGTGTAGTTGTAAATTAACCATAAGAGAAGAGGAATTTTCTCATTAAAAAGTCCCTAACGTTTCCCTTCTGCATATTCTTGGAATGTGAAACTAATTTCTAATTTCTGGATCATGTCCAAACTATTTTCTTGTTCACCAGTGCAACAAACTCAGTTAAAAACCAAGAATTCAGCAATTGTTACTGTAATATTTTACAGACCCATTTTATCCACTGTCCATTTACAACCCCTCCCAAAAAAAGTTCTAGAGAACTCTCCCAATACTGTACATAAGTAATTATGTAAATACATCTATTTAGTAAGGTCCATCCTAAACCTTCTCTTGTACTATGACTACACTTTACATTTCAGATCAAGTACATTTTCCTTACAAGTAATTCTGAGTTCACATCAAAAGACTTGTTTTTCTCAACGTTTTCCAGATGAACTTGCAAACTACAGTACAAACAGTATGTATTTGACTGAGCAATGTTATTCAGTGCATCACTTTTTTTTCTTTAATACAGATCAGACAGTACTGCTAATCAGAGATCTCAAATAAAAGTGACAGGTGAAAAAAATACTTACCTATAGAAGTTGTCACCTGGGTTGTAACCAATATTTTGCGGACGGGATAGTCATTCCCTGACACGGACTGTAATCGTAGTGGCACTCTGCTTAGTGTTATAAGACCAAGGACTCTTATCTGCTGCCAGATAATGACATCTGATGTACTCCCTTGTCCACCTAGCTATGCAAGCATATCAAAATAAGAGTCCCCAGCTTAAACACTATCAGTTGCACTTTAGTTAGGTTTCATGGAGTAAGCCCAGCTCTTTTCAGATGGCTGTGTTGCAAGAGGTCGTGTCTCTTTGCGGTCTGCTTATCAGTGATCTGCATCATATAGTACAAACACAGGTTAATACAGCTACATAGCCACTTGTTTGATTTTTTTTTTTTCCATCTCAGTCCAATTTTCTGAGACAGGGGACCTGTAATGACTTGGAATACTTCACAGGCTCTGCACTAGGCTGCCCGATCCTGCTGCTTGCTCTAGACAGGGCCGGCTTTAGGCCTATTCCACCAATTCCCCCGAATCAGGCCCCGCTCCTAAGAGGGCCCCGCACCCAGTGAGAATCCCTTCCCTGGCTAGAGGCGCCTTTTTACTTTTTACTCACCTGGCGGCGCTCTGGGTCTTCAGCAGCACTTCGGCGGTGGGTCCTTCACTTGTTCTGGGTCTTCGGCGGCACTTCGGCGGTGGGTCCTTCACTTGTTCTCGGTCTTTGGCGGCACTTCGGCAGTGGGTCCTTCAGTGCCGCCGAAGACCTGGAGCGAGTGGAGGACCCGCCGCCGAAGTTCCGCCAAAGACTTGGAGCACCGCCCGCTGAGTACAAGCCCCACGTGTTTTTTTACGTGTTTTTTTTTTAATCATCCCTGCCGGGGCCCCATCGAAACTGTTCTAATTGGGCCCCACACCTCCTAAAGCTGGCCCTGGCTCTAGCTTCTTGCATGGCTGCAAAGCACAGTGTTTCTTCCAGCTGAATATGGACCAGTGATGATGGGCTGTGATTGGAATTTCCCTCCAGGGGGCTTTGAGGATGGGGTGGGTGGGACAGTCCAGCAGGCAGAGGGTGGACACCAAGGCGATAGGAGACTTGTAAATATCTAGCACTGCTGCACTGGGATTGGAGGGAGATACATGATTCATTTTCCTTGTCTAGCTGAGCAGCCGCTTTATGCAGAGGGAACCCCTCCCCCTCCCGGACAAGCTGAGGGACTCTAATTCTGAAAGAGAGACCAGAAGCAGGAGTAGTGCAAGTGCTCAGATTTCAGTTCTGCCAATCTTGTCACAGCCCCCTTTGTTCCAGCACCTCCCTAGCATGCAATGTTCTTCCCTCCTTACCGCTGCAAACTCAGCGTGCCCCAGCGCCTGTTGTTAAAGACCCTGCAGTGCTGAAATACAGCGAGAGAAACAGCATTGTACGTAGCTACACACACACACACACACACACACAATGAGGGGCTGGACACTGGGGCAGCTCCTCAAACTGGGGGTACGCTTTCATCCAACTGGGCTGTAAATGGGGTTATTTACAAACTCTGCAAAGCACAGCAAGTGCTAGTTACAACAGCTGTCTGAGGTAGACAAGTAGGTTTCATTACCTCATTTTTAAGGAGGGAGGATCTATGACATTGTCTGCACCAGCAGTTTTTGGACACCTTATTCTATTATTCCCTTTCCTCAGTTCTCCCTACATCAGCTCTACAGAAAGCATTTTCATTATCCTGTTTAACCCAGTGGTTCTCAACCAGAGGCATGTTGTGTGCCCCCGAGGGGACACAGAGGTCTTGAATTCTTCCAGGCGGTACATCTAGATATTTACCTAGTTTTACAACAGGCTACGTAAAAAGCATTAGCAAAGTCAGTACAAACTAAAATTTCATACAGACGATGACTTGTTTTTACTGTATACTGACATCAGTACAATATTTATATTCCAGTTGATTTATTTTATATGGTAAAAATGAAAAAGCAAGCAATTTTTCAGTAATAGTGTGCTGTGACACTTCTGTTTTTTTATGTCTGAGTTTGTAAGCAAGTAGTTTAAGGTGAAAACTTGGGGGTACACAAGAAAAATCAGACTCCTGAAAGGGTGCAGTAGTCTGGAAAGTCTGAGTACCACTGGCATAACCCTACTCAGAGGGCATTTGAAATCATACAGTGGTAAAAATACCTGTGTCTGGTCAACACAAGTTCTTGGACCACAACGAGTCCCTTGATCTACAATGGTGGAGACAGTCTGAAAATCCTGTTGACAAGGCCATTGACGTTAAGTGATATATACTCAAGGGCACGTAGCAAGCCAGACTGAGAAGCAGAGATAGAACTTGAGAGTTCCTTGCTTAGCCCATTAGACAACACTGCCCACTTTAAAAGAAGAATTGCTATACCATCTATTGTTGCTTTCTCAGTTAAATGCTCTGTGTTATTTAGCTGTGTCACTAACCTCCCAGGGTCCAGGAGGAGCCAATTCTTTACCCTAACGTGGGTGGATCATATCCACCCCTGCCAGAGACCAGAGTGCTCTGTCTCTCTTTTATTTACATGTTAGCAACACTTTTATAACTTGTCCTGCTAATATAGTGTCAGTGGATTTATGTCTACAGATGTACAGCAATATAAAATGCATGTAACCTCTAGATTTCCCTCCCAATCACTTTTTTGTTGTCTTTTTGGCACTAAGAAAAGGAGCCAGCTTTAAGGTGCATTCACACCTAGAGCCCATTTTTTAATGATCCCTCTGTTGGGTGAACAAATTCTTCATAGTAAGTGTTAATTATGTGCTAATTTACTTAAATTCTTCATGATGAGAGTGATTATGGAAGGAAATACGCTGCAGCGAAAACCAAGATTCCACACTTGTAAATAGGAACTGCTGTGTAGTGTGATCATCAGGCTTGTAGAAAGTTGAGTGTGTTAAAGGTCCCATTCTGTGCTTAGCTAGGCAGGATGGGCTCCCATTGACTTCAATAAGAGTCTAGCATGCTTATCTCAGAACAGAATTTGGTTGCAAGGCATCAATTTAGAAGCAGCTTTGTATATCTAAGAGGCTGCTAAATACAGCTAGGAGTGGGTTGGGAGAAGTGGAAGGAATGCAGAAGGTGGAAATCAAAGGTAGAAAGTGGTTTAAAAGAACTGTTGGTTCATTTTTTTTTTTTTAAGAAGAGACACAGTCTACCCAATACAAATTATGAATTTTTAAGCTTGTTGTAACTAACAGCTAAGGTTTCCCTAAACAAAGAACATTAGAGAAGGCCTGTCTCTTCAGTTTAACTTGTATATTTGATTGCACCCAGTCTGTATCTAGTCAGTTTCTGAGGATCTTTACACAGCAGCAGAGGGAGGAGGAAAAAAATAGAAAGATGTTCTTGTAAAGACAGAAACTGGCCGGTAGACTTAAAAGCAGATCTAGTGCCTCAAAAATCTTATTTAAATGAACTAGATTTGACAGTGTCATTTTAACACTCAAAGCTCAGCAGTTTTCATGCTTTTTTTTCCCTGGGGAGCAGAGAAGAGGAAGCTAGTAAGCTTGGAGGCTTAAAGGCTTCAGAAGATGGCTGGCCGCTAGTGTCTGTTTTCTGGCATTATTTACTGTATGTTTGTTTTTGTAGGAGTGACACTATTGCTAACGGGTAGTTCTGAGAAGAACAAGGACATGGAATTGGCTGCCTTGTTCCTTCCCAGGAACGGGCTTGTATTCTGCCATTACACCTGTCTCCACCTTCTCTTTCTGGTGAGTCTCCACTGACGCTGTTGCTTCCATGTATTTAAGGCTGTTTCTACAACTTTATAGCCTATATCCCAAGAGAGCTAGCTACCATGTAGCAAGTCATTAGGGGCGTGATCATACAAACATTTGAATATAGCTAGTTTTATGGGTGTCAGTGGTAGTATTCAGAGACTTGGGTAGAACATGTGGTCATGTTTCCAGAATCATACCCAAAACACTGGATTTTTAAAGGTATTTAGAAGCCCAAAGATACAAATAGGAGCCTAGTGGGATTTTCAGAAGTGGCATGGGAAAGATGGGGTGGGGGTGGGTGGGCTATCTTTAGGCACCTAAATGCCTTTAAAAATCAGGCCCTAAGCTACTGCCATTCCCGTGAGAGACTTTCATTGGTGCTGCAATTCTAGACATCGGTTGTCTTATGTGAAATAAGACAGGCTTTTAAACTAGATCGCACTTTGGTTGCATTTTATGTAACATTTTATAAAGGCCTCTATCAGAATTTATAAATCAAATAAACTAGAACTTTAAAAAAAAATCTAAATAATACTCACTTCCCCTGGGATTAGTTAGAACAAAGCCAAAAGAGAGACTACACAAAATTGAACTTTTTACTGGAAATGTTGAAGTCCAAACTTCCTACCTCCTGTGACCAATCTGGAAAGAGGATGGAGAAACTGACTTGTCTCCTTGGGCTAAGATAGAAAATGTCTCCCTCTTAGAAAGAAGAGGGACAGTGAAAGCTTTATAGGGACTTCCCTGTCTGGTGGTGTCAGATGATTGGTTGTAACAGCCTGCCTTGATTTGAAATCATCCGCATGTAAAAAGTACAAGTAACACACTATTAGATACACCCCCCTGCCCTATTGCTGCTAGACGCTCCTCTTTAGGTGTTTAGAATAGTTATAGGAGCCTGAGTTGACCACGCAACATAGTATTCACATGTCTGGGTTTAGTTTCTCATATTTGATGGCTTCAGTAATTAAGGCACATTCACAACTTGGAGGAGACTGCAGGAACTGCCTCTTCATAAGTTACAAAGCTGAATTCTGTCAAGGTATATTGTAATCAAGCTGATTTATCTAGGGCCGCCACGCTGACTTCAATTACGGCTTCGATTCTGCCATAAACAGATTTCAATAGGTAGAGACCCATTGATGTTATGGGCACAGGAATCTGCCTGTGTGGAGTTCATCGCATGTTCAGGCCTGAGTTAACTAATTCATTGGCCATGGTTGATGAGTGGATCCAAATATAATCTGTTACTCAGTACAAATTGCTCTCTGCCACAGAACCAGTTGTACATGATGTGAAGGTATAATGCAGAGCTGGCATTCAGCTGACCAAGTGAGAGGCACACGCTTGTCTTTTAGTGAGTCTTCTCATCGTGAAAAGTGCTGGGGAACCTTCATGAACTATCCAGACTTAGACCCACCCTAACTAGCCCTGCTTGGAGCTGCCCAGTGAAAATAAGTGTCAGTACAGTGTTGTGCATGCCTAGGACAGGATTGCAACAAATCTGTGGCCACTGGGACTTCACAGTTGTCACCATGCTGTGAGCTATGGCCAATGAGATCTCTGTGGAGCCAACAGCTTAGCATGAGCTGTTGGCAGTAGAAGTGCTAGGACACATGATGGAACGGTTCTGGTTGTATCCTGTAGAGCAGCTACTCGATGCTTAGCATTTATTTATTTAGCGCATCTCCTCTTCAACGTGCTGTACAAACGCTGATTGAAACACACTTGTAAGACCCTCCAAGTGTGATTTCCACTGCACAGAGGGGGAAACTGAGGCACACAGGTGCTGTGACTTGGCCAGGACTACTGATGGAGTTGGTGTCAGAGCTGTGATTGGAAATTGGGAGTGCTTGGCTCCCTGTCTCATGCTCTGCTCTAGAGGCAGAGCGATTTCCTAGTGGTTAATTAAAGTTAGATTTGTAAAGGTGTTTAGGCACCTAGGAATGGCTGGGAACTCTTGAAAATCCAATTAGGCATCTGTCTGCATCTCTGTATGCCTCTAAATACTTTTAAAAATCTGGTCGTTACTTTTTCGTGGCCAAATTTTCAGAAGTATTTAGCATCCTGCTGCTCCCCTTGAAAACTTGAGCCTGAATTTTGAATGTTGAGCTCTTTTTAAAATGTGGGACCAGCATGGCTGGTTGTCTGTTGTGTTTTGAGGGAAATGAGTCATTGATAGTATTCATCGCTTGATTTTTACCCGCTTATTTTAATGGTCTGAGTACTGTATGTCTGAACTCTGGGCCATATTTTCCAAGTTTGTGCAGCAGTGGAATTGTGCTAAATATGGGAACTTGTGTATGGGGGATGGCTGCTTTTCTGGACAACAAGTGAGAGATTGAACTCCAGAGCTGAAGGCATGAGTTGATACAGATTGACCTAAAGAGCCAATTCTCTCTAGCTCAGGCTACATCAAGCTTTTCTCCCCTAAAGATCAGCATAGAGAGGGTCCTGTCACACATGCTCACCAGTGGGTTACATATGCAAACAGGCATTTATGACTATAGTTCCTGTAATTGTGCATGTGTGCACACAAACAGGCAGCTATACAATGGACTTAAGTATAGCTGTGCTGTCCACTTTGCCTTACCAAGCAGATGAAGTCTCATAAGAGTTTTCATAAATCCCATGAAATTCTTCCATTTCATCTTGGTGACTCTACCGTCAGAATTTACGTGTTCCCCTTGCTTGCCTGGGTCTGGGGTCTTTGCAGCACATTACATGGGGACTTGGTAGCCAGATCTCTCTCCTTTACCACATTCTGGCTTTTCCTTGGTAACGAGGCTTTCTTCATGGTAGCTTGCATATGAGGAAGGGTTTCAAATTCTTCCATCTCTTTTGCTCCTGCAAAGTATAATTGCTAATTGCTCAAGCAAAAACAGTAGTGTCTGATATAGCATCTTCCAGGTTGAAGGCACTCCAAAGAACTTCGTAAACACATCTATGAATACTTTCACTCACTGAGGAAGTTCTACCTTATCTAAAGCGAAACCTGAGCCACGTCGTGGGTGAAACTAAACAGGTTTTGTTTTTTTTACGCTGTGCAGCAATACAATGCACATGATTTCAAGAGAAACTGAAACTACAGGGGGAATTTTGAGGAGGCAGGTACATACCCCAAACTGGAATTTTCCCAGGATACTGACAATCGCATCCTTCCTGTTAAAAGATGCCAGGAGAACAAGTGACCATTCCCTCTGATTTACATCACAGCTGCAAGTGTAATATCCTTATTGAAGTCATTTAAATATGACCCAGAAACTCATTTGTTTCCTGTTGTCCCATCTGCACCACTTTCCTAAGAAGCTCTCAACTAAACAGAGAGTTTGTAGCTTTAATAGAGTAATTCCAATGCCATATCACATTTTATGACTGAACTTTGGTCACTTTACAACTGGGGAGTGTTGTTGTTTTCCTCCTAGAGTTAGCGAAGGTAGTTTTGCATGCTGTGGTAAGTGGCTTGAGGGATTCTTCTGACTCTGCCATGTGAGTGCCCAACAGCAACCCAAAGGGGAGCAATCAAAGAACCATTAAGTTGCATTGTTGAAGATCCTTAGAACCATTAAGTTGCATTGCTGAAGATCCTTAGAACCATTGTGGATGATTGAATTGGCTGGCATGCCAATTCCTGTCCACCTTCTCTGTTGCTCCCAGTATGAATGGCTGGCGTAGCCCCACTGCACAGACAGGCATCAGCAGGCATTGCCACAATATAAGGCCATCCTTCTGTTTGGTGCTGGGAAAAACCAGAGATAGCTAGGGGCATGGTAAAGGCACCATACCTTTTTTCGGTGATAGTGCTCTTGAGCACCAGGAGGGGAGAAAGGCTCTGCGGGAGGAAAGGCAATGGGGACCGGCCGGTACCAGAGGGGGTTCCAAGCTAACAGGGACAGCAAGGGTAGGGAAACTGAGACTGACCCCAACAAGTGCCCCACAATCTAGCAAGAGGAGGGGGAGTGCAGTGATCCCAAGTGGGTAGCCATAGAGATGTTTTTTTCTGGTGCAAAGTGGCCCTCTTAAGAACAGGTGAAGTAGGAGGATGCTGCGCCCTCATGGCCACCTGAGTACCCCAGTGAGGATATCACTGAGGTCACAGGGCTGGGTGGGGAGGGGGAAGGAGGGTAGTTATCATGTCACCAACATCACTTGGAGCAGAATTTGGCCCCAGGCATTTGTACAACATGACAAATAGAGAGAAAGTAGTAATGGGCAAGGTGTATGTAGTGGGGCTGGAAGCCAAGCATCTTTAGCATCTCAAAGTGTGGGTATACTGGAGATAGGCCTGGCCTTGGACACATGTTGATGTAAGAAGAAATTCATATCCAGAGGTCTGAACCCTGTGGCTCAAGGTTCTCTCCAGTGTGTTTGCATGTAAGGATCCTTATGCAGTCTTGGTATAACTTCGTTGATTTCAGCGGTGTCACACCAGGAATTAATTTGACCCATTACATCTGTGAACTCCTATGTGGGAATATACTCACATTTTGTCTCTTCATTAATTTCTGCTGCTAATCAATAATCATTTGTTGAAGATATTATTGATCAATAGATGCTTTGTCATGATATTTTGTAATGACCATTTTTAATGGGTTCTGAAACACCTGCAGTTTTCCTGAAAAATACTTTGTACATGATGAGCAGTTCAAATGTCTGATATCCTCTCACTGAGGAACGAAAGGGGAGACCTAATATGTCATTCTGTTTCTTTAAACTATTTGGTATTTTCAGGCTGTATTCTTGCTATATAAATGCACAGCTGTCTTCTGATCTTGTAATAGCTCTCAGTTCTTATCTTATTACTATCCCACGAATGTGTCTGTGACATGAATGAAATTGCTCTGCATCTGGTGAGCATAATAAATAACTACTTTTTCTTAGTATTCAGAACTCTGCAGAATCAATGATCTGGTTATATTCTCTGTAGCAGCAAACTTGCAGAGTCGGCCTGGCCTGTATTTGACATTCAAACATCACTAATTGGCCCTTTGTGGCCCTGATGTTTTGTAGACTCTGGAGGAAGAAAAACTGTGTGAAATGGCTGAGATTTTGTTATGTACACAGTTAAATGGCAAATGCTTAGTGTTTTGTTTTCTTTTACACACATATTTATGAACATACAATGTAGCTAAATGAAATGTTGGGTTTTTTTTAAAGTAATTGATTAGTCTCATGTAATTCTTGGTGGATTGTGGGTGTTGGCAGAGATGATGTATAACTGTTGATACGTGGGGGTCAGGGGAACGATTTAAAGGTTCTGGGGTTCAGAGCAGGGCATATAAACCCTGGCAGAAATTGGGGTGGGTGGGGAGGGACGACATGACTGTGTGTGGTCCCCCCTCCTCCCACATTGTCACTGGATGTTGGAGTTTGTTTTGTAAATAGCAATATCGTGCATGAATATGTGATAGACTTTTCCCTACCTCTTTAAAAATGTGGAGAAAAGTCATCTAGGCAAACAGAGTAATTTAATGGAGGCACATCTGTAGATACCTGATACACATGCACCCTAAAGCCTCCTTTGAAGAGAATCAATGGAATTGATTGATGTAAACAATTCCATTTCAACTAGGACCCTTTACACCTTATGATGTAGTTGATCATATAGCACTACCTAATGGACATGACATTTATGAAATTTAAGGTAAGCGATATTCCATCCCCAAATATCTTGCAGTCCCGAAGTGAGAGGAGAAACAAAGGCCCAACATCAGTAGTTCATGCCCAGATGGTGTGGAGAGAATATATTGTTGAGGTTTGTGCTGTTATCTTTGTAAACACGGAGGCTATTCCATAAGTAGACCCAGTCTGGCTTGTAGGTGAGCTCTGCAGCTGCGTAGGAAAGAAGGGTAGAGCTGGATGGGAAATGGTTTTCCTGTCTTGAAACACTCCTCGAGGGTGCAAAAACGAGAATCTTTTTTTAAATTGGGATGAAAGTGATAACTTTATTTTGTAATTTTTCACAAAAAATGACACGTGCTTCTCACAGCAGGCTATAGCATAGTGGTTAGGAAACTCCCCCAGGATGTGAAAGCTCCAGATTCAAGGCCCAGCATTGCTTAATTCAGAAGGGACTTTGAACCTGGGTCCTACATGAATGCCTTTATTCTCCAGACTTTTTTGACTATTCTGTGATGGGTCAAAGTCTCTCTAGCTTAGAGCAAAAATTCCAAGATAGACCTGAGAAACTTTTCCTGACAAAAGTTTAGTCGAAACTACCATATTCCCATGAAAAATTTCAGTTTTGATAAACTGATATTTTCTACGAAAATATTCCCGACTAGCTCTAATCATGGCTAGCATTTCTCATGTGCAGAAACCCAGCAGGTCAGGTCCTGAATTAAAATGAGAGGAGATTCCTGAATTTATCTGCTACTCATGCATCAGCTTACTGACTATTCTGTGGATAGTCTCTGCTCAAGTGCTCCAGAAGAAAATTGCGATTGGATTGCGATCAGCAAGTTATTGGAAGGGAGGCCTATAGCCGTGGAGGAATAAGTGGTGGTCAGAGAGCTGGTAAGCCAATTTATGGGCCAAATCTTGCAGTCCTTATGCAGAGATCAGTTCTGCCCTCAGTTACATCCAGGCAACCCAACTGACTTCAGTGAGTGTGGTTGCACATACGTGACACAGCATGGAATCTGGTGTACAGTCCTTACCCCATTCTTGAAATTCAGCAGAAGTAAAGAGAGAGGAAGGGCTGCAGGACTGTGACTCACTATGTTTAGATCGAGCAAAGATGGCAAGACTGGGACGTATTGGGTTTCTAAACCACACTTTCTGTGTGAAAGAAGCATTGGGGTAAGTTACACAGAATGTTAACTGCTACCCACTGACATCCATGCTCAGGGAAATTAGTTTTCGGATTGCATTACTTGGGATTGTTAATATACAGTTGAAATGTGTGTGTTTGTTTTTTGCTGTGGTCCCGTTCTTTGTCATTACCCTCACCTCAGTTTAATGTGAATCCAGTTTTGAATTCCCCAGCTAGTAGCTGCTCTAAACCAATTGTCCTTTCTGAAATGCGCCTTTGAAGGAGCATGGCGCATGGTTAAGCTATGTGGCAGTCACCCTGCTATTTCTAAACCTCCATCAGCTTATTTAGGTTCTCTTTAAAAAAGACATTTCTAAGGCAGCAGAATGAATAAAGAAACCCCTCCTTTCAGGGGGTCCCCATGAAGATGATTTGCCATTTGGCCATTGGCTTCAATGGACTCAAGAGCTGACCATTAAATTGCCTTAAAATACTGCAAATAAAAGTAATAAATGTATAACCTACTCTTTGAGGGTCAACAGATACTGGCTGAATTAAAGTGGAGTAAGTCTGACAAACTGTATTGCTGCTAGAAACTTCACTGGCTGAGGAACCAGTGGTCAGTGAGTTATTGGTTGCTTTCCGCTTTGTCCTAGTGGAAAAAATAAACATGGCTAAGAGGAGACACAGACTTTTAAAGGCTGAATGTACTTGAATCATCAACCTCTGAGCCTGCACTTACAGTGATGTTTCTCTGGCACCACCAGACTACGGAGACTCGCAGAGAGGAACCACCTTCAGATTTTTCTATAAACCTACAGGAAACAAATGTAAATCAACTGTATTTAGAGCTGCCTCCTCTTACCTATGGCAAAATGATGGCTAAGCAAACAGTATGTAATTAAATGCAACACACTGTGCCTCTGTGCGCGTGTGTGTGTTAATGTGATATAATAAGCATTGATGTTGTATAGAAATAGGCACAAATCACAAAACTCTGATCTGTTTCCAGGCGCAGGAGGGCTTGGGTTTATTTTTTTATGGTCTGTTTATAAAGACAGGAGATGTGTGAAACTTAGATCTGGACCTGGGTTTACATTCCAAACACCCACACAGTGCAGAAGTATTAGACTCAAGGGGTGGGACTCATCTTTACTATTGCAGCTAGTAAGAGTAAAATAAATAGTTGGCTGATCTCCATAGTTTCTCTGGTTTTCCTTGTCTTACAAATCTTTAACTTGGAGATGAAGCGGAACAGCACACTGATGGTTATAATAACTGCATGGAATGCTGTAAATTATACTTGAGACCTTTTTTTTTTAAATCTGAGTATGATAAGGGCTTAGGATTTCACCTGCTGTTCTAGCGACATTTTATTAAGCAATTGGCAAATGGCAAGTTCCTTAAACAAAATTAATTATTAGAATAAAAAGGTTTCTTTGTTTTTACTAGGTCATCATACCTGCTATTAGTGGCAAACTATAAACAGAGACATCTGGGGAGAAAAATGGGACCTTCTTTTTAACTCCATTGGAGTCCATAGTATACAGAGCTGGTATCGGAGGGATTGACTGGGAAACAGAGTGAGGGTGGGGGCAGACTTGGCTTTCAATGGGGTTAGGTGCCTAGCTCCTTTTAAGTGCTGTGCTGATACCCCTGCCTATTGTGTTGATCAACATTGTCTCATTGTTTCCTTGTATTCCCCACTGGTCTCTTGTCTTGCAACTATTTGTAAGCTCTTTGGAGCAGAGACGATCTTTTTGTTCTGTGTCTGTACAGTGCCTAGTGCAATGGGCTTCTGGTCCATGACTGGGGCTCCTAGGTGCTACAAGAATATAAATAATTAATAAGTTCCTAGTGGTAACCTCAGCCTGGGTCCGTGTTCTGGGAAACAAAAATGGTACTTAAAAAAAACAACCACCCCACCTGCAGCCAAATTCTTCACTTGTACTGCCCCTGAACATGTCAAATTAACATAACAAATGCTAGCTAATGATGCCTCATAACAACATTGTCAGGTAAACATGATCAGACCTCCTTTTTTTAATAATCATGTTAACTGAGGCAAGATAAAGATACTTGTCCAAGGTCATACAGCAGTTCAGCGTCGGAGCCAGACTATAACACTGGCAGTTCTCATTTCCCCACTTCTGTGATCAGTCCATTAAATCATGCTACCTGGTTGAGAGCTGCAGTCAGAAATGATATTTTAGAATGAATCCAGAATTCCTGACTCCCAACCCTCTGCTCTAACCACTAGACAAACTCCTCAAATCTCTCTAAGATTGGAGATAAGACTACTTATTATGAAAGAAATGTATTGCTATGGCTTTTTTAAGATACCTTTAATGGGCTGAAATATTGTGCATGTAGATGAGCCCTTACATTGAATAGTACACACGTTATGCTGTTTTAACTATACTGGTGTAATTAAAGTGGTATGACCTCCCCACACCTCCATTGTGAATGGAATTATACCAAAATGAAAGTTCTGATTCCCATACCAGAAGGGGAATAAGATATATTGGCACAAAGCACCTTATTTCAGTATAATTGCATCCACTCCAGGGGTTGTATCAATTAAAAAAAAAATCACACACCTAAACAAAATAGTTGTGCCACAAACACTGTGTGTAGAACACTAATAAGTCACCAGGTCCAGAAGGTATTCACCCAAGAGTTCTAAAGCAACTCAAATATGAAATTGCATTACTACTAACTATGGTATGTAACCTATCGCTTAAATCAGCCTCTGTACCAGATGAGTGTCCAATAGCTAATGTGATGCAGATTTTTTTTTATTTTTTTTTTAAAAGCCTCCCCAGAGGCATTCCTGGCAGTTACATGCTGATAAGCCTAACTTCAGCACCAGGTAAATTGATTGAAAGTATGGTAAAGAATGGATTTATGAGACACATACATGAATATGATATGTTGGGGAAGAGTCAACTTGGCTTTTGTAAAAGGAAATCATGCCCCACCAATCTATTAGAATTCTTTGAGAGGGTCAATGACCATGCAGGCAAGGATAATCCAGAGGATATAGTGTACTTGGTCTTTCAGAAAGCCTTTGGGCTGGTCTACACTACGGGGGGAAATCGATCTTAGATACGCAACTTCAGCTACGTGAATAACGTAGCTGAAGTCAAATATCTAAGATTGGATTACTCACCCGTCCTCACCACGCGGGATCAATGTCCACGGCTCCCCCTGTTGATTCCGCAACTCCGTTGGTGTTGGTGGAGTTCCAGAATCGATATAAGCGCACTCGGGGATTGATATATCGTGTCTAGATGAGACGTGATATATTGATCCCCGAGCAATCGATTTTAACCCGCCGATACGGCGGGTAGTCTAGACGTAGCCTTAGACAAGGTCCCTCACCAATGACTCTTAAGCATTGTAGACAGTCATGGGATAAGAGGGAAGATCCTCACATGGTTAAAAGACAGAAAACAGAGGGTAGGAATAAATGGTCAGTTTTCACAGTGGAGAAGGGTATTTAGCGAGGTCCCCCAAGGATTTGTACTGGGACCAGTGCTGGTCAATATATTCATAAATGATCTGGACAAAGGGGTAAACAGTGAGGTGGCAAAGTTTGCAGACAATACAAAATTAGTTTAGTCCAAAGCTGACTATGAAGAGTTACAAAGGGATCTCAGAAAACTGGATGACTGGGCAACAAAATGGCTGATGAAATTCAATGTTGATAAATGCAAAGTAATGCTCATTGGAAAATATAAACACAAAATAATACATATAAATTAGCTGTTCCTACTCAAGAAAGAGATCTTGGAGTCATTGTGGTGTGGATAGTTCTCTGAAAACATCTGTTCAATGTTCAGCGGCAGTCAAAAAAGCAGATCATGTTAGGATCCATTAGGAAAGGGATAGATAAGACAGAAAATATCATAATACCACTATATTAATTTATGGTTGTGCCCACATCTTGAATACTGCATGCAGTTCTGTTCTCTCTCCCCACCTCCCTATATCTCATAAAAGATATATTAGAATTGGAACAAGTATAGAGAAGAGCAGCAAAAATGATTAAGGGTATGGAACAGCCTCCATATGAGGATAGATTAAAAAGACTGGGATTGTTCATCTTGGAAAAGATGACTAAGGGGGGGAATATGATGGAGGTCTATAGAATCATGACTGGTGTGGAGAGGGAGAATAAGGAAGTATTATTTATACCTTCACATAACACAAGAACTAGGGGTTACCCAATTCAATTATTAGGCAGCAGGTTTAAAACAAATGTAAAGAAGTACTTCACACAACACATAGTCAACCTGTGGAACTCATTGCCAGGGGATGTTGTGAAGGCCAAAAGTATAACTGGGTTCAAAAAGGACTTAGATAAGTTAATGGAGGATAGGTCAAACAGTGGCTATTAGTCAAGATGGTCAGGGAGGCAGCCCCATGCTCTGGGTGTCCCTAAACCTCTGACTGCCAGAAGCTGGACTGGATAATGGGATAGATCACTTGATAAAGTACCCTGCTCTGTTCATTCCCTCTGAAGCATCTGGCACTGGCAGCCACAGTCCGAAGACAGGATACAGGGCTAGATGGACCATAGGTCTGACTCCAATATGACCATTTGTATGTTCTTGTGATCAAATAAATAATCTTTACAGATTCAGACACATTGAACATGCACTATTCTGCTATGTTATACTTTGGAGCCATTTTTGACAATTCTACACTACAGGAAGACAGCAGTTCTGGAACTCCATGGGGAAGCCTAGTTTAAGAGGAGGAAATGAGTTTGGCCAATTCAGCAGCAATTTAGCTGGGTGAACACCCCACCACTCTGCCTGGAATGTTGTAACATTCCTGAACCATTGAATGCAGAAGTTGACAATACCCTTGGATTATGTCTGCTGGCCAATGAGTGAGAGCCAGAATTTAGGTGTCTCCAACCCACCAGGATACCACTATAATTAAAATCCCTCTTTCCTAACTCAATAGGATTCATACCATGGGGACATTTTCAAATCACTGAGTAAAAAGCATACATGTAATAACATGATTTCCACTTACAGTGTTTACTCAGTGCTTTGAAAATATCTTTTAGGACCCAGGGGGCTCTACCTGGGACTAAGGCCCAGTAGCAACTGCTGTGTGGATTCATGGGTATTTTGAGCCTGATTCTGTGCTGTCCTACACCTTGAGTAGTCCTTGGTACTACAAATGTTTACGATGTACTTTAATTGCATGCGTAGTGCCATAGACTCTGAGGGTGTTTGAGGTTAAATTAGTGTGTAAGTGTGTTCAGGATCAGGGCCTTGCCCTGCCAGTATTTGATAATGTTTTGCTCTCCTTTTGCACAGGTGTAAATGACTAAACACTTGCCTTTACAGAGAAATTGTGTTGTGCAGGTTGAGAGTCTCTATGGCCTAAGGACCAGGTTTGTAAAGGTATTTCGGGTGCCTGAAGATGCAGATAGGTGCCTAGTGGGATTCCCAAGCAAGTTAGGAGCCTACCTCCTATGACAAGTCAATGGGACTTAGGTACCAGTATCCACAAAGAAGCTTTTCAAGGAGGCCAGAGATGTTGAAAGATACAACTCTAATTGTTTAATTGTAAGAGTCCATCCAGAGATCTCTGATCTCTCTGGCCTGGTTCATCTGTCTGTCTCTCTCCTTCTGTATATAAAATAAGATTTTAACGGGATTTTAGCAGAGAAATATTTTTGCATTCTAAATGGATCCAGTTGTAATAGCACTAAGACAGCTCCAGACAGCCACATGAGAAAGCGCACAGGCTACTTGAAGGCAACCAGCCCACTCTGGCAAGAGTAAGTGATCCAATGTGAGATAGCTGAGGGAAATGAATAGGCTCATACTCTGGTACAACTGCACCTGCAGTACTGTGCTCAGTTTGAACAACTAGTTACCCAGATGTTGGCAGTATAAGGGCTCGATCCTGCAAGGTGCTGAGTGCTCTGGAGACGATCTAGCAAAGCTCATGCTTTGAAATGAGCTAGGCACTGCACAGACAGCTTGCTGTATGCAGGGCCAGCGCAACCCATTAGGCTACCTAGGTGGTCACCTAGGGTGCTAACATTTGGGGGGCGGTGGCTGGATCTTCGGCGCCTTGATCGTCGGTGGTATTTTGAGGGCGGGACCTTCTGCCTCTGTCAGGGGTGCCATTTTGGGGGTGGGACCTCCCGCTGCCTAGGGCGCCAAAAAAGCTGGCTGCGCTCCTGGCTCTATGGTTTAAATAACATAGTGACATGCTAATTGCATGATCGTCTCCATAGTTGGGGTTCCCCTGTACAGCAGAATGGGCTCCCATTTTTTAAAATATTCTGTCAATCTGTCCTTCATTATGATTTAGACTGAATCTGGCAGTTAAAGCCACCACAGTTTCTGCATGTCCTCTTTCTGGTATATCTCCATGCATATTTGTGAACTGATAGTCTCAAAAAATTGCTTGCCTCTGACTGTACCCCATTGCTCATGTAGTGAAAGACACAAGTATAATGTGGTCGTACAGTCATTCTAGTTTTACATCTCTTCACCTCCATGCCTACTGGGCCAACCTCTACAAATATGGAATAAGATGCTGTGACAGACCCAGGCCAGTGGGGTACAGGAGTCTGGTAGAGGGCAAATATACTGGTCACTGGGTGAGTAGTTTTCTGTTCCCTGAGTAACCAGTGCAGGGGCTGCACTAGAGTAAGCAGGAACCTGCTAGAACCAATTAAGGCAGACAGGCTGATTAGAACACCTGCAGCCAATCAAGGCAAGCTAATCAGAGCATCTGGGTTTAAAAAGGAGCTCACTCCAGTCAGGGAGCCAGAGGAGAGGAAGTGCGTGTGAGGAGCTGGGAGCAAGAGGTGCAAGGAGCTGAGGGGGAGGGGGAGGGGGAGGGGGAGGGGGAGTGCTGTGCTGTGCTGTGCTGTGCTGTGCTGTGCTGTGCTGTGCTGTGCTGCTGGAGGACTAAGGAGTACAAGCGTTATCAGACACCAGGAGGAAGGTCCTGTGGTGAGGATAAAGAAGGTGTTTGGAGGAGGCCATGGGGAAGTAGCCCAGGGAGTTGTAGCTGTCATGCAGCTGTTGCAGGAGGCACTATAGACAGCTGCAATCCACTGGGCCCTAGGCTGGAACCCGGAGTAGAGGGTGGGCCTGGGTTCCCCCCAAACCTCCCAACTCCTGATCAAACACAGGAGGAGTTGACCCAGACTGTGGGGAAGATCACTGAGGTGAGCAAATCTGCCAATAAGCGCAGGACCCAGCAAGGTAAAGGAGGAACTTTGTCACAATGCATAAAAACAATAGAGATGCTGGTGCATCCCAGCAAGAATAAATGGGGTGATAGAAGAGCCAGACTGTTGCAGATCAGGCCTTGGGAAGATAAGTGATAGCTCTATCTATTGGGCTAAAGGAGAACTGCAGTTTAATACAGTTTCCCTAACAACTTCGGTCAAGCTCTCAGCCATGATAAAATACACACTGTACCTTTTGGAACAGCAGTGGTCCCTGCTTCTGCAATTTACGCATTCCCCCAAATGTATGTACACTTCTCCTGCTTACATTAGAACCCATCCTATCCAAATCCTCCTGATTCACAGCATCCTGATTTCTTAAATCAGTTTGTCTGCTGACATGCATCACCTGAATTGCAAACTCTCCTGTTACTCCAAAATTCCAGTTATCTCATTAAATTCCATTCCCTGTTCTTTTAAGCAGAGTTCACCTCCACTGTACCTCCTTTGCAGGGTTTGTATACAGAAATGATCATTGGACAAGATAAAGATCAACATTCTCAAACTTGGGTGCTTGATTTTAGGCGCCTGGTTTTCAGTGGGTAGCGCAATGGACTGGGACTTGGAGACCTGGGTTCTAGTCCAGCTCTGCTACTGGTCTGCTGGCTGACCTTAGGCAAGTCACTTCACCTCCCCGTGCCTCAGTTTCTCCCTCTGTAAAATGGGGATATTGATACAAAGGAGGTAAGTGTAGTGTTCTGAGAACTACTGATGAAAAGTGCTATTGAAGAGCGAGGTGTTTATACTTAGGCTGTAATGTAAACATAGCCTATGTCAGGAAAACTTATGTTGCTCCGGGGTGTGACTGTTCCACCCCTGAGCAACATAAGTTACACCAACATAAGCATTCATGTGCACAGTGCTGTGTCGGTGGAAGAGCTTCTCCCACCAACGTAGCTTATGCTGCTCACAGAGGTGGGGTTTTTTATGCTGATGGGAAATCTCTCTCCTGGCCACATAGAGCTTCTTCATCAGACAGCACTGCAGTGCTGTACATTATAGACATGGCCTTATTCAGAGGTGCTGAGCACCTGCAGCTTCCACTGGAGTTGAGCTGAGAACACTTGGCTTTTCACTCTGAAAATCAGGTCACTTAATTAGGGACCTACCACCCCAACTCAGGAAAGTCCCCCTCTAGGCACATGCTTAAGTGCTTTCCTGATTCAGGGCCTAAATATGGATTTTGGTGCCTCAAATTTGGCCAAAACTTAGATAAGGCTTTCTGTTTTTAAAGCACAAATTGATTTTAGCAGATGAAGTGAAGGAGAGCTCTGGGCTTTTACTACACAGCAGAAAGATCTTGCCCTCCTTGTGGAATTCCTAGGAAATGTGCTTCCTCAGGTTGGATGGTGTATGCAACCCAACTGATGCTCTGTGGGATTCTCAGCAATGCGAAATGGCAATCTGGGGCTGTGGGTGATTTTGAGTATCTCTAACAGCTTACCTGGGGGAAAAGACAGCCTCCAAGGCAGAAATCCATCTTGTCTGCTGAATGTGATGGCAGATATTGATTTAGAGTGTAATGTGTCAGTACTGCCAACCCCAAATGTTCAAAAATCAGGAGTCAGGCTCACCAAAAATCACAAGATTGATTTTAAAATCATGTGTAAAATAATAGATTTGGTAGTTTTTATTAACCTTCTGCTTTTTGAGCTTTTAGGGTGCACCCAGGGTCACGTTTTGAAGCTTTCTCCACAGCCACGAGGGCTAGAAACTTACTTTTTTCTTAAGACTGAAAGCTGAAATCTTCACACATCCACTTGACTCCAGGAGCTGGAGCTTTAAGGAAAACAATTGTTATCATGAGACTCATGGCAAAATCATGAGAGTTGGCAACAGTGCTGGACTGTGCATGTCCTGACTCTGATTTTAATGCCACTTCTGCCAATTTAGAATGCTAAATTTAGTTGTTCTGGCCAGTTTGATGAAGCAGTGATGTCACATGATGAACCTCACTGTGAGGTTTTTCAATCAAAGCCATTATTAGCTGAGTACCCAAAAACTCATCCATTTATATATTTGTTACTCAAATATGTCAAAAATGTCAACAAAAGTGTATGGGGGGAAACAATCAGATCCTAATACCCACCGGGATAGTTGCAGTCTGATGGTACCATTTAGTTGCCACCCAACCCCACAAAAGAAGTTACAACTTAAAACCAGATTTAAAAAAACCAAACAAAAACACCTGGGCACCTCTTCCTGCCCTGGGGCACAGGGCAGCATTGCTGTTCCATAGGGCTACAAGAGCACTGTGCGAGTGCCAAGCATGATGATGAGGAATCAAATGGGTGCTGCTTTCTTGTATCTTTTGCATTATTGGACGTCAAGAGTTTCTTTCTAGAGTTAGCAAAAACGTTGGCATTGTACAGTTTACATCCTTGAGAGACTAAATAGCATGTGTTTTACCGTAGTGAGTCATTTTAGCAACCTTAATGTTCCACGTAAATGGTAACCTTTACTTAGTGTAACTCTAGATCTTTGTGAAGAGGACAGAATTAGACTCGGCCAAATGAAGAGTTGGGGACCTTTGCAACCGAACACCAGAATGATTACAAGGTACATACCAATCATGCTGTTGACACAAACAATAATGACGACATTCTAGCATTGCCTGAATAGTTGACATGTCTGCAGAATTATGCTATATCCAGTACTGGTGCAAATATAATACAGGGGGTTAGGAAAATATTAAAGAGGCATGGAATGCTTTGCCAGACGTTGAAAAGTGGTAAGCACATTGAATCTGTTTTAGGAACAAAGTGAACATCTGACAGATCTGAAATAAACCTCATTATAAAAATGGGTGGGGGGAGGAAGTACCTTTTAACCCTACAGTTTAGAGATTATTTTTTAGCAGTAAGGCTAGCAGTGAGTGATTATTGCAGTTCTTACTGTAGCTCTTACAGTAGCTGAAAAATCTTACTGAGTCTAGTTAAGAGCTTTTCTAACCTGAAACTGACCTAATATTCAAAGGCTCTGTTACAAAGGCTTTTTTTTTTTTCTTTAAATCTATACTTCAGAGCATGAAATACTTAGATTGGTATTTCAAGGGGTCGTTTACTGTGGTACTGATGACTGTTAAACCAGCAGAATTCTAGTCCTATGTTCAGCCATCACATATTTACTTATAGATCCATTCTCCACTCCTTGTGTGCATGAGAGTTAATGTCTGCAGTATCAAGGGAAGAATAAAACTTCCCTAACTCTCAAGTAGAGACCTATATTGAGACTGCTTGATTGTCTTCGCTATGTAGAGTTGCAGCATCTCTCAAATACATGCAATGCCATCACTGGGAGTGGAGCATTTAAAAGTCAAGAAAGAGAAGATCAGTGGCTTGGATTGAGCAATGCTCCAATAGGAGCTATATAATAGAATAAGTATAGTTAATAATTAATAGATTATAATTAAACTCTTAAATTCTCATTGGGGCAAATTCTGAGTATGTGAGTGTAACACACACACACAATGCACACCAATATGTGAATGAAATCTGTGAGATTGTGATGCATGGGGCACAATATCACCCTCTGCGTGTCCATCCACAACAAGGTAGAGTGGTAGCTCTGGGTTTGTGATGGCTCAGAGAAGGGAGGGATATAGTAGCCATCGTGACAATCCACATCTCCTGCACATCCTGGTGGAGGAGTGCAGTGACCATGGAGGAGATCCCAGGGCACAGTCTGGGGTGAAGAGCCTGGCATGACACAACTCGCCTGTGCACTATTTACCCACTTTTTGGAAAGTTTCACTTGAGACCTTTATTAAAGTATAAACGCCTGCCCAGACACCCCTTGGTGCTGCTATGGAGCCCCCTAGTGGAGTGTGCACAACACAACCTGGGAGACAATAGCCTCGGGGGCCCTTCATTTGAAAGAGCTATGCTGTTCAATTAAGAGCTGTGAACATAGCACAGGCTAGGGATGATGAAAGTGAATTAATTTTAGCCTTGGTGTTATGCTCCTGCTTTTCTGAGTATGGTTGTGCCTCCATAGCAAACTGCTGAAAAAATCCCCTGCTTTCCCCCATTTTCTGATCATCACTGAGCTACTGACAGATACAGAGTCAAACATTTCAGCTGGGGTGCCTAGAGTCAGGCCTCTAGAGTCATATTTAGATACCTAAAACAAAAGAAGCTTGATTTTTTTTTCCAGAGATACCAAGTGACTCAGCTCCTGTTTGAAGTCAATGGGCTCAGCACATGTCAAAAATAACGTTCAACAAACTCTCAGAGAAAGTTTAGCTTTCATAAGCACTGGTCCAGCTAAGCCCCAGGGCAACTTTGATACATCTTCTAAATGTCTTGTACCGCAGAATCTGAGCTTCCCTTCAGCAGAACAAAAGGGCCAAATTCACTTTCTTTCACTTCCCTTTTTCCACCCCTCTGCCCCTTTTAAACTTAACTATAAGCCTGCTTGCATGCCAAGGAGCTGGAAGAAAGTGTACGTTGTACGCATTTAGGCTCCCTTGCACCTGGAGTGAGTGGGGTATAGCTACATTTGGAATTTCAAAGCGCTGCCCTGGCAGCGCTTTGAAGTGTGAGTGTAGTCAGAGCGGCAGCGCTGGGAGAGAGCTCTCCCAGCGCTGCATGTAAACCACATCCCTTACAGGTGTAGCGTGCAGCGCTGGGAGCCGTGCTCCCAGCGCTGCTGCCCTGATTACACTGACGCTTTACAGCGCTGTATCTTGCAGCGCTCAGGGGGGTGTTTTTTCACACCCCAGTTGCAGCGCTGTAAAGTGTGAGTGTAGCCAAGTGAATGTAAAGGGGTCTGATTTATACCACTCTATGCTTCACTTCTGAATCTGTCCCAGTGTCTCTAGCCCTCATGACTGTAAGGAGATCCTTCAGGATGTGACCCAGATGCACGCCTGCTTGAGTCTGTGGGCAGCCTGAAAACACTGACCTGGTTCTCCACTGCTTGACATTGTGTCATCATTTACACCTGTGCAAAATGAGTATACCACACAACCAGTCTGAGTTAAGAGAGCCTGGCACCCCCTTTGCAGAAATTGGAGGACTCAGGGGCAGATCAGTGGACAGTTAGGCCCGTCAGCTTTTTGGAAGACCCAACACTTGCATTTTTTGCAGTTAGATGATGCTTTACATTGATAAGAATATATTGCAATTTAAGTAGAAAGCTCTTAACCATTTTTCCTTGGGGTTCCTGCTTCTACGAGTATCTGTCAGGAATGTAAGAATCCTCTTCTTTCTTCTTTATGTTTCTAAATACTAGAACTCCTTCTCCTATCAAGAGGCTAGGGCAGGGGTCAGCAACCTTTCAGAAGTGCTGTGCCAAGTCTTCATTTATTCACTCTAATTTAAATTTTTGCTTGCCGGTAATACATTTAAACATTTTTAGAAGGTCTCTTTCTATAAGACTATACTATATAACTAAACTATTGTTGTATGTAAAGTAAATAAGGTTTTTAAAATGTTTAAGAAACTTCATTTAAAATTAAATTAAAATGCAGAGCCACCCGGACTGTTGGCCAGGACCTGGGCAGTGTGAGTGCCACTGAAAATCAGCTTGCATGCCGCCTTTGGCACCCGTGGCATAGGTTGCCTACCCCTGGGCTAGGGTTATGACTACACTTCATCTTATTTCGGCATAACTTGTGTCGCTCGGGGTGTGAATAAACCACAATCTTGCCCTCAAAAAGAAAACCTTGTGGGGTCAATTCTGAGTGGTGCTGAGCACCTGAGACTCCCATTGAGTTCACTAGGACTGTTCATGAGTAAGGGTTGCAGGATGGACTCTAGAGTCTAGATGATGGTTTGCTATTGGAATTTCTTGCCATTTTGAGACCCCAGCAAATTGCAGTGTGGATAGTTTTGAGTATTAGGTTTTGGGTTTGTTGGGCTTTTGGCAGAGCCATTAGTCCTAGGCCATGTCTACATCTAAAATTTTGCAGCGCTGGTTGTTACAGCTGTATTAGTACAGCTGTATAGGGCCAGCGCTGCAGAGTGGCCACACTTACAGCAACCAGCGCTGCAAGTGGTGTTAGATGTGGCCACACTGCAGTGCTGTTGGGCGGCTTCAAGGGGTTTCGGGGAACGCGAGAGCAAACCGGGAAAGGAGACCAGCTTCGCCGCGGTTTGCTCTCGCGTTCCGCGAACCACCCTGCAAACCGCAGGGAAGGAGACCTGCTTGCTCAGGTTCGGGGAACGCGAGAGCAAACCGGGAAAGGAGACCAGCTTCGCCGCGGTTTGCTCTCGCATTCCGCGAACCACCGTGCAAACCGCAGGGAAGGAGACCTGCTTGCTCGGGGAACGCGAGAGCAAACCGCGGCGAAGCTGGTCTCCTTCCCCGGTTTGCTCTCGCGTTCCCGGAACCACCCTGCAAACCGCAGGGAAGGAGACCTGCTTGCTCGGGGTTCGGAGAACGCGAGAGCAAGCCGGGGAAGGAGACCAGCTTGATTACCAGAGGCTTTCCTCAGGTATGCTGGGATACCTGCTTATTCCACGGAGGTCAAGAAAAGCGCTGGTAAGTGTCTATACTTGATTACCAGCGCTGGATCACCAGCGCTGGATCCTCTACACCCGTGACAAAACGGGAGTACGGCCAGCGCTGCAAACAGGGAGTTGCAGCGCTGGTGGTGCCCTGCAGATGTGTACACCTCCTAAGTTGCAGCGCTGTAACTCCCTCACCAGCGCTGCAACTTTCTGATGTAGACAAGCCCCTAGTCCATAATCTAGCCCAGTGGTTCTCAGACTGTGGGCTGGGACCCCAAAGTGGGTCGCAACCCCATTTTAATGGGATCACCAGGGCTGACTTAGACTTGCTGGGGCCCAGGGCCGAAGCCTGAGGGCTTCTGCCCTGGATGGCAGGGCTCAGGCTACAGGCCCCCTGCCTGGGGCTGAAGCCCTTGGGCTTTGGCTTTTCCCCCTACTCCCACTCTGGGCAGTGGGGCTTGGGCAGGCTCAGGCTTCAGTCACCCCTCTTGGGATCATGTAGTAATTTTTGTTGTCCGAAGGGGGTCGTAGTGCAATGAAGTTTGAGAGCCCTGAGCCTTTTCAAAACATCTACAGAAAGTGCGAGCTGAACACAGAAGACTTTAGCATTTTTAGATAGGCCTGTGAAACAAGCAAGTACCAAGGCAGAGTTTATCGCTCCTTGGCTGTGTGTTCTTCCATATTGGCCTAGAGATGATAGCCTGCAGAAGTAAGCAATTAACAGCTCACTTGATAAGAAGGTTCTGGTTATTGGCTTTATGCACAAAACAGCAGGCCATACTAGTCAGCTAGTAAATGGCTCTGCAATTCACTAACCCTTTGCCCCAGGATCTGATAGAGATTTTTCTGCAAGGCATAAAGCACACAGGGGGTTGTTAACAAGATGGGGCCGGGGGGAGGGAGAGGAAATCTACCCAACTCAACTGCACAGTGTGGGGCTGATGTGTCCTCCAGGGTGACGCAGAAGAAGATCTAAAGAGTGTGGTCATCGTATGTGAGTTGTTTAGATATGATTCATGGCTTTGCTATTCTGTGATGAAACCGTTACATGCTATTCCCACTGCTATACATGCTACAATACAGTATTATATCGGCTCTCCCTGTCATACAGCACGTTCTGGTCTCTGCGCAGGCCTGGAAATAGACCCACTGCACACGTTCTTCTCTGCATGTGACCAACATTCTTATAAACCGTATGCAATAGAAAATTAGTAGTGATGTTAAACTGTTACCGTTCCCAATTCCCACGAACCAGATGGGCTTTACATCACATCCTATAATTTAACAGGCCAATAGGAAAAGTGTATTCCAGAATTGAGAGCTCCCCAGAGTTCTAACACTGGGGCTGTTCGCTCAGCTGATCTTGACTGTTTTGACTATGAATAAAGAGAGAGTGGCTCCTCAGGTAGGAGTTAGGACCAAAGCTATGTAGAGCTTTATAGAGCAATACCAATAGCTTGGATTGTGCCAGGAAGGTAATAAAATAGGAAGCTGTAATATATTCCATGCAGCGAATGCTGATAAGTGAGTAGACTGCACCTGCTCCAGCTTCCAAGAAGTTTTCAGTAGTGGCCCCACATGGAGTGCATTGCAGAAATCCAATCTGGGAGGAACAGAACTGTGGAAAGAGCTGAATCGCAGAGAAGCTTTCACCGTCCCTGTACTAAATGCAGCTGGGAGGGAAAGAGCCCTTTGGCAGTTGATATTACCCAGGATCAACCACTGATTTGCAAGCACTGCCTAAACTGCAAATGTCCTTGACAAAGGGTAGGGCAACCCCCTCAGTCACTGCGGCAAGTACCAGCCCTGCCAAGTTCGGGCTGAGACACCGTTTCGGGCTGTTGTGACAAAGCAATGTTCTGTGCCTGAGACAGGAAGCCATTAAGGAGGAGAACTGTGGAAGAGGCAGGAGGCTTATTGTAAAACATGAGCCTGAACTGCTGCCCAGCAGCTAGCTCTCCAGAGTTAAGGTTGCCATCAGTTTTCATTTTAAAGCCCCTCTTTTTTCCTTCTCTCTTTAAGCAGCCCTATAACTTGGGCTTGGGAAATTGGTCTGGTCAGACAATTACCGTATTTACCCAGAAGACAGGGTGTTAAGAAAATTCATCAAACTCAGGGTGTTTGAGCTACAGGGTTGTTTGTAGCAGTGTCAGTCCCAGGATATTAGAGAGACAAGGTGTGTGAGGTAATATCTGTTATTGGACCAGTGTCTGTTGAGGGGAGGGGTGTTAATGGGCCACTTCACCTTGAATGGTCCCTTGAAATATGTGTTAACTACTTATGCTAAACCATCTGTTCCACCTCCTATTTAGCTGTCAGACTATGTCTACACTAGAGATCCTAGTATAGCCGCACAGCTGTACCGTGTCAGATCTCTCACATAGGGTATGGCTACACTTGAAATTTCAAAGCGCTGCCGCGGCAGCGCTTTGAAGTGTGAGTGTAGTCGGAGCGCCAGCCCAGCGCTGCACGTAAACCACATCCCTTACGGGTGTAGCTTGCAGCGCTGGGAGCCGCGCTCCCAGCGCTGCAGCACTGATTACTCTGAGGCTTTACAGCGCTGTATCTTGCAGCGCTCAGGGGGGTGTTTTTTCACACCCTTGAGCGTGAAAGTTGCAGCGCTGTAAAGCGCCAGTGTAGCCAGAGCCACTCTATGCCAATGGGAGAGAGCTCTCCCATCGACATAATTAAACCACCCCAGTGAGCAGCAGTAGCTAGGTTGGCGGGAGAAGCTCTCCCACCGACACAGAGCTGTGCATGCTACACCTATGCTGGAGAAATTTGTCACTGAGGGGTGGGTGTGTTTTTTCCTGCCCACCCCTGAGCGACATAAGTTTTGGCGACTTAGGCCATGTCTGCACCACCACTTAAGTTTCCCAGGACCGGAGAAGTGCTCTGTAGCTCGGAAGTTTGTCTCTCTCGCCAACAGAAGTTGATATATTACCTCACCCACCTTCTCTCTCTGAGTTACAGGTCATTGAATAATCACCCTGATCAGAATGTTTGATTCTTATCTAATCTTCCTTTTGTCTCTCCTTAGCTCAAAACCAGCCTGGCAATGCTTCCTCAAACATCCCCTGTTGTTATAATCACCTTGGAAGCTCGCTTAGATCTGGAGAAAACAGGTTGTAATGACGCAGACATTAATGATATTGGTTGTGGATAGCTTGCTCCCAAGGATTTCAGGGAGTACAACCCTGTGGGTAGGAATGATGATGATAGGTTTCTTGCTACTGATTTCAGTGGCAGCAGGATCGGGCACTGCTTGTGTGACAGCATGTTGTTCTCTCTTGGGTGTGGTGAATTAGAAAGAATGTAAGGCTTTTTCTGTGTCTGATAGAACTCAAGTGGCAGAGGGCTCTGGGTTGTTTCTGGAGTAATCTATGGTAGTGGTGGGCCCCACGGAGGTAAAGCTGCCTCATTATAAGGCTGATTTCGATCCTCCTAGTTATTCAAAAAACCCAAACCAAACTGAACGCCTGATCTTTGAGGCCTTGATTCACTTCTGTGTAGATGCAAAGTCTGGCACAGGGAACCAGGGGGGACAGCTTTTCTGAGCTGGCTAGGGGATCAGTCAGCTAGGGGATCAGTCAGCAACATTAAGCAGCCATATCCCAGTTACCTACCTGTGGGCCTTATGGTAGCCCAGGACTAGCTGAAACAACCCCAGTCATGCAGCCTCCCCATCCATCCAAGCGTCTATGCAACTACATATGATCTGCGCTAGCCTAACATTGTGTCCAAGTTCCCGATACAGCACATCCATGATGTGAAAAAATACATGAGGATCTAGCTGCTAACTCTAGGATCAGGGAAGATGATGGTCTATTTGGCCATAAGTGTGCTTATTTAGCCACCAGCTTGATAAGTTTTTACACATGATCACAAGGGTTTTCCATTCTTTGCCGCAATAAAGCCAGACCTCTGGATTTTAGAGACCTTCATAGCCAGTTCCTTTTCTACAATGGACCAAACCACAGCCCAGGTGCAAAAGTCACTCCTCCCCTTCCCCCTACCACCCACAAAGGCTGCTTTGCTTGCAGTCTAGGCAGAAGAACCAATGCATAGTAAAATGGAGGCTTTAATCCTCTGACTGCTACAATAAAGCAGCTCCTTTGTAGGAGCCTGTGAAGTGCTGAGGTCCCTATTGCTGGGGGTGTCTCGGGGCTTGCTTCATGGCTGTTTGTCCACACTGACTAGTGCTCTTAAAATCTTCCCACTGCACCAGTGTTGCTGCGGCTGGGAGCTGTAGTACCAATCAGCTGCTGGCGTTTCTGCCACCTGCCCAGAGCAGCCTCAGAAGGAGGTGGTTGAAAACTCAACAGCTGGGCTATACTTGTTCTCCCATTGGCGGAGCTGAACTGAGCCCCAGTGTGAGATTTAAGCTCCTAAACGATTCCAGAAGCCAATGAGCCCCCATCTCAGGGGTCTGCATTAGTGAGGAGAGTGTAATTTAAAGCTCTCCTGTCTCTGTTTTCACTGATGTGCCTGGAGATTTTTAGCTTGCTGGCATCCTGGAAGGGGAGAACTCACCTCAGCTCTCTGGTGCAGTCAGTTTCAGCTCCTGCAGGAGGTGTGCTTCCCCTCCCACTCCCAGGGGCAAGGAACTCTTGGGGAGATGCGTGGCCATGCATAGCCATTGGAGTGCTTGTTGGTCAGATGAATGGCACCAACTAACAGCAAGATGCTCAGTGTGCAGATTGCTAGGTAACAGCCCGCCATTCGCATGAAGGAAGGGGCCTGCGGAATTACTTCTTCATCCCAGAACTTAATTGATTCCACCACTGTACACCAACCTTAGGGTTTGGGGAATGATATCTAAAAAGGAGGTCACCACCTGTTTCTTGCTGTCAGGGAAGTGGTGCTCAGCTGTGTCTGCTGGGGTCTGAACAGCAGGACGGCCAGCTCATTCAGGGGATGAGACCAAATGTCTTTTTTTAATGACCACGAGCTGGGATATAAATGTGGAGATTCATGCTCCCCTCAGTCATGGAATTCAAGGCCCAAAGGAGCCACCAGATAATCTGGTCTGACCTCCTGTAGATCACAATGCATGGAGGCTCTGCCACCTGTGCCAGGGGAAGGAGGTCTGCACTAAGATGGGCTTGTGTTTATTTCAGCCCTGCATAACTCCTGTAGAAGCTGCAGAATGACTCCAAGGTGGAGCTGGGATTAGAATGTAACAGTCACTAGCTCTCAGGCCCCTATGCAAGCCATATCTCATGCTGCCCGTTAGAAGAGCTGGCTTGACTGCAGGCAACAGGCTAGGAGGAAACGGAACCAGCCTTCACTGGATGCTGGGAGACCAGCTGGCACCGCTCCCCCAAATGTGAATCGCTCTGGGCTGCCCGAGAAGCCAGACTCTGTCCCTCAGGTCCCAAATGCCAACACTGGGAGGCTGTAGGATAATAATAGCTTGTCTAGTTTTCTCTTCTGAGTGACATACTGAGTAAATGGCGAACATCAGAAATATCTACCTCACTAACTTCCCTTTTAGTGAGCCAAGGGGATAGTGCTATTAAAAATAACGATCATTCTAAAATTAAAATATCTTAATGTGAACTTTGAGTTCTGTCTTGTGTGTCTATGTAGGCATTGTAGGAGCTGCTTCAAAAGCCAGTTTTATTGTACCCAATAGCCGGCTGTGGCCCTGTAGGAGCTATTTTGGTGTCTTGAGTGGGTGTGTTTGGATGGTTTAAGCAACAAAGGTAGATGTAGTCGGCCTGAGTCCGTCAGACAGTGATCCCAGTTGGGACGGCTCAGAAGGTGCAATACTGAGGGATGAAAGATGTGGCTATTGGTAGCCATAGGGAAGATGTAAATAAGAGCCCATTGGAACACTGTTTGTGTTCATCACCATTGTTACTCCCCGTCTTTTGATGCCTTCTCCCACCTCAGGCCTAGTAACCTTCCCTGTGCCTCCCTTATGTCACTCTCCCCTGCTTGGGGAGCTGCAGTTCACATGAAGCTCTCCAAAGTCATCTAGGACTTGCCTTAGCCTGCAAATCCTTTTTGTGGAAGGCAAAGGTCCCCATCCTCCTCCCACTGAAGCTGATAGCAAAACTCCAGTGCCTCATTTTCCCAACTACCATGCTGTTGCTCTCTACCAGGAACCAAATTACTCTGGCACCACAGGATCTAGCCTCCCTAGGTAGAGTTTCATTTAAACCAAGTGGGATGTTGTCCTAGTCTCCTTAATAGGATTTAATTGTTTAGTGTGATGCAAAATAAAATCAGCATCCCACCCAGGCTGCTGCTGAATGTGCAGCCAGGCTGACACTGCATAGCATACAAACATGTTTGGAATGATGCATTTCGAAGTGTTCAAGGTATTATTCCTTATGTGTATTACGGTATATTTAAGAAGTTCCAAACTGGGGCCCCTTTGTGCTAGTCACTGCAAACACAGAGCAAGAGACAGGCCCTGTCCCCAGGAATTTACATTCTAGAGAGAAGTCATGCACGCTGAGAGTAAATAGTCGGAATCACACAGTCAGCTGCAAGGCCCGTATAGAGTGCTAAGGCACAGATTATGAAACAGGTAGAAGTATTAATTGCACATGCTCACAAGATGTCATGTTGTTATGTATTTTGAGCACTGGTGAAGACTAACTCCCTGAAAAGTTTGCTGGAGCTGAAATAGTGAGTTTTGGTGATGCATGTTGCACCTTAAATCTGGGGGAGGGGAGGAATTACTATTATTTGTTTAAATGAATAAAAATGGCATGTGGCCTTTAACTGAATAGCTGCCATTGAATTTCTGCCGTGAGCACATGGAGAGACCAAAAGTGGGAAATCTGATCTGTCTAATGTCTAATTTTAACTCCATGTGCACCATTTAATATAGAAGCAGCTGGTGTTGTATAAATCTGTTGGCCTGTCAAGCAGCCCAAGTGCATCGCTAAATCAAACATGTTCATTTAAACCCAAAGCAATGCTTTCTTTATAACGTACACTTGACTGAATGTAAATCAGAGCAATAGCTTCATAATGACACATGCGGCATGTGCAATGCCCAGAGTGCTAGAAAAATAATGCCATTTAATTAGAAAACAGACATGATATATTTATTTTCCTGCCCAATGATTAAATGACATGCTAGTACATACCTGTGTCTGTTTACAAGTGGTGAAAAAGGTTTCTGGTTATACTCACTCTCCCTTGTGGAAAGGTTTCTACAGTAAAAATTTGAACCCACACACTTTCGCTCAGAAAATTACTTTAAACAATGCAAATCACTCAGCAAAAGTTTTCAAATGACAGCCACTCATGAGCTGAGACTGAGCTTCTGGTAGTCTCTCAAGTTATTGGATGTCCTGCTAATTGCTTAAAGATAAATCTAGGAAGTGATCTCAGAGTGTGCTCTGATTCCTGGATTTTTGTCAGCTGATTCTCTAGATTCCTAGGCAGAAGAGCACTAATAATACAGATGGGCTTGAACTTTCTGTCTGCCGGCGTGATTATTGAGAGAGCTCGTCTACTAAACTCTGTTGATCTGGTCTATAAACAAAATAACCCATAATTACAAGAGTACATCAGGAAGAAGAAAGGTATTGCAATCCAGTGTTTAGCGTAAACTTCCACTCCACTGTAAATATGAAATAGGTGAATTTGTCTGTTTTGGCCATAGTGGAAAAGAAGCATTTAAGAAGTTGGTTCTAAATTTTCATTTAAAAGCAGATCAGCAGGATTGTTTCAAACTCCAATCTGTGAGAAATAAAATGCCAACCGTGTCATCCTGTGTCAGCAACAGGTGCCTATTCCTTGATGTCTAACAACAACAGAATGGCTTGGTTTGCTGATTATCCCTCCTTAGGCATGATGGAACCTAACAATCTACTGAGCACGATGGCTCAATCCAGCAGTTGTGTGCACCCAGTTTCCCTTGACTTTGGGGAGCTATGTGCTGAACGAGAATGGCAGCTTTACTCCAGGAAAAATCTCTCAGAGAAGATCGTAAGCTGTAATGATGGCTGAACTGAAACCTTTAAAATGGGGAAAATAATTGTTAGGAGAATTTTTTTTAAAAAAAATCATCTATTATAAAACTCTAAGAATAATTCTTTTGGGCTTTCTTAGGCCCAAATTCTCAAAGATATTTAGGCACCAGATCCTCAAAGGGGTGTAGGTGCCTAACTCCCATGGGTTTCAATGGGAGTTAGGTACTTAGAGGAGCTGGGCCATTAGTGCCATCAAGTTAAAGGTCTCTGCACTCTTTTGATTAATATTTTTATTATTTGTTTTATCATAGTGCCTAGGAGCCTCAGTTCTGGACCAGGAACTGCATTGTGTTAGGCACTATACAGGACAAAAAGGTAGCACCTGCCCCAAAGAGCTTACAGTCTAAGACAAGAAACAACAGGTGGCTACAGACAGGGGAGCAGAAGGAAACCGTGAGATGGTGACCCCGTTGGTCAGCATGATTGGCAATGATCTCAGCACAGCCGCAGGCTGACAGCAGTAATGTTTTTTGTAGGCATCATGTCAAAGGAGGGATATGACAGCGGATAATGAGGAGCTTTATGGGTGTTATGGGGAGCTCTTCCAAAGCATGAGGGGCAGCATGGGCAGCTTTACAGACTTAAGCCTCACAACTACTCCCCATGTAAGGTAGGTATTGTTATCTCCATTTCAAAGATGGGGTATTGGAGACAGACGGTTACATGATATTATTTGGGTACTGATAAGGGGGGAGGGTCCTTTAATAACACAATGACCCCCTTCAGTGCAAGGCAATGGACCCCTCAGCCCGGTAGCTCTCACAAAACAATCTTCGTGTTTGCTTTAGAGAGCTGATGAGTTAACTATCTTAAAATTACAGGGATTTAAAACAAATTGAGGTTGCACTTTTTAATTAAAATGTCTTTACAGGCTCTTTTTCAATGGGCCAAGTTCATGTCTAGTGCAAGTGTTGCAGCCAGTGGAGTTCTACCAGGCATGAACTGGCCCCTGCAACTTTTGAAACACCAGCCAGGGATTTATGTAAGAGCCAGGGCAATTTAGAGGTCACATTTTCGCTAGCAGAGAGCTTTCATCTCGTTCCAATGAATATAACAGAAACTTGGAGAAAGAAGAAAAGATGTATGTGAGGGCTATAAAGTTCAGTGTTTCCTAGTTCGTAATAACTGAATAAGTAGGGGGAAAGCCTGAAAATCAGGCTTAATTCACTGTGGCTTTAGCTTCTATGTCAAGAATGGGAAAAGATTTAAAAAAAAAATGAACCTACATTTTGGCTGTAAAATGAAGAGGGCACCTCTCAAAGAGTCAGCCCTGCCCTCAGCCACCCAACACCCTTGGACTTCTACGGACAAGAATTTGTCCTCAAATGATTTTTCTTTAATTTGAGGTTGGGGGACCTAGTCAAGATCCCAGAGGGATTAATGGGAGTCGGCCTATTGATTTTAATAGGCTTTGGAGCAGGCCTCCACATTTACTGTGGTGGGGGTGCGGGTGGAGGGAGAGCAGTGACACTCAAAGCACCCCTGGCACCTGGGGCTTTGCTGAGCTGCAATTTGATTCCTAGTCTTGGCTGCTTCCCCATGCACTCAGGGAGCCTCTTCCCAATTCCCAGTGCTGAGGAGGGAGCCTCTTCCTCCTGCTACCACAGAATACAATAGTGCCTTTGGCCCTCAAAAATCTTGATCTGCTAATTAGCTTCTTGCAAAAGCAGGCTGTGGAGCATAGCTCCCACCTCAGAACCGAACTGAGCAACAACAAAGGACAAATCCATCCCAGTCCAGTGGCTGTCTGCCACCTGTCTTGACCGCTTGTCCTGCCTAGCAGCTGTGTTAGTCTGTATCCGCAAACAGAACAGGAGTACTTGTGGAACCTTAGAGACTAACAAATTTATTTGAGCATAACCTCTCATGGGCTACAGCCCACTTCATCAGATGCCTAGGTATTTAGATACTCAGATGTAGTTAAGCACCTAACTCACATGACAGCTCCCTGTGAAAATTAGGTGCCTTTTTACTTTTGAGATATGGGCATTCTGAGCGTCCCAAGAGGCTGTCTATATGAGGCGTTGCTACGGCAATCATCACAGCAATCTCTGCTTCCTCAAGTGAGAGAAGTGGTGTGTTGCAGGTGGGGAACTCACTGTCTCCCAGACATCTTGCCCTTTACTGCCACACTGTACAGCTGGGTTACGTCTAGGCTGCCAGAGCAGGCTGCCCCTGTCTCTATATGCATGACAGAAGACTCCCATGCACTGCTACAGACTAGGGACCGAATGGCTAGGCAGCAGTTCTGCAGAAAAGGACCTAGGGGTTACAGTGGATGAGAAGCTGGATATGAGTTGAGAGTGTGCCCTTGTTGCCAAGAAGGCTAATGGCATTTTGGGCTGTATAAGTAGGGGCATTGCCAGCAGATCGAGGGATGTGATCATTCCCCTCTATTCGGCATTGGTGAGGCCTCATCTGGAGTACTGTGTCCAGTTTTGGGCCCCACACTGTAAGAAGGATGTGGAAAAATTGGAAAGAGTCCAGCGGAGGGCAACAAAAATGTTTAAGGGGCTGGAGCGTATGACTTATGAGGAGAGGCTGAGGGAACTGGGATTGTTTAGTCTGCAGAAAAGAAGAATGAGGGGGGATTTAATAGCTGCTTTCAACTACCTGAAACAGGATTCCAAAGAGGATGGATCTAGACTGTTCTCAGTGGTAGCAGATGACAGAACAAGGAGTAATGGTCTCAAGTTGCAGTGGGGGAGGTTTAGGTTGGATATTAGGAAAACCTTTTTCACTAGGAGGGTGGTGACGCACTGGAATGTGTTATCTAGGGAGGTGGTGGAATCTCCTTCCTCAGAGGTTTAAGGTCAGGCTTGACAAAGCCCTGGCTAGGATGATTTAGTTGGGAATTGGTCCTGCTTTGAGCAGGGGTTTGGACTAGATGACCTCCTGGGGTCCCTTCCTACTCTGATATTCTGTGATTCTATCCTGCTATGGAACGAGGACTCTCAGTCTCATGTGGGGACTGCAGTGGGCCAGGCCCTAGGGCAAGGGTCGGCAGCCTTTCAGAAGTGGTGTGCCGAGTCTTCATTTATTCACTCTAATTTAAGGTTTCGCATGCCAGTAATACATTTGAACGTTTTTAGAAGGTCTCTTTCTATAAGTCTATAATATATAAATAAACTATTGTTGTATGTAAAGTAAACAAGGTTTTTTTAATATTTAAGAAGCTTCATTTAAAATTAAATTAAAATGCAGAGCCCCTCAGACTGGTGGCCAGGACCTGGGCAGTGTGAATGCCACTGAAAGTCAGCTTGCTTGCTGCCTTTGGCACGCGTGCCATAGGTTGCCTACCCCTTCCCTAGAGCAAGAGATGCTCATGCATGCAGGAGTATAAGAATGACTGATTGCTTTTGGCACTTCAGTAGAATTGGAACGTTCCATTGGGTCCGGAGTCCCAGATCTGAAATTGAAAATTCTCCCCCTCCCCCAGACAGCTTGTTGCAACCATCAGGTAATCTTAGCAAACACTTGGTGCACCACCAAATGAGCAGAAATTGAAGTGTTGCTCACCTCGCTGAGCCACCAGTTGAATTCTGGGATCCTACTACCAGCAGCTTGAATTAGCCCTGAGACTTGCAAGGGCAAGATTCCTCCAGACACACCAACTTCTCCTCAGGACTGGAGCCTGCCTGGGACAGTCAGACTAACTTTCTAATGTTCAAATCCCTGCTTGTGGGTGATGGCAGGAATGTCAGCTGTGTGGGAATAAATTGAAGCACTTTATTCTCTTGGCTGTATGAAAATCCACAGAGCAACACCGGAATGAAACCGGTCTCTGATGTGGGCTGGTGAGAGAGAGCAGTGGCCAAAATATAGTTGATTATAATTTACCGCCTTAGTCCTGTCAGAGTGCTGGAAAGATGCCAGCTCAGGTTAACCATTAAGCATGATGCGGTAAATCTATGTAGGCGCAAGAGAGATAACAGAGCAGCAAGGCAAAGGCTCGTTAAGCGGGACACTATCTGGAATGCTAAGAATTTCTATCTTGGTATTTATTTAGTATTTAAAGAATATGTGAGCTACTCCTCCTCCCTTTACACTGAAGAATGTAGAAGATAGCTGGGATTTGTTGGAGCCAGCTGGACAGTTTACTGACTCAGGCTATCTCAGATCAATCTTCTTAATTCTGTCAGTGACAGAATAACAGTGTGAAGTTGCAATACCCTGTTGCATAATATTCTTAGATCAGAAGTATCAAGAATTCCGGTACGGATATGTATTTTTCCTGTATTACATAGCTTGCTTAAACGACTGTTGTATCGATCAGTAGCTGGAGCCATCTCATTTTTGTGATTGCTTGCCCAGTGCCCAAGTTACTTTGATTCTAATAATAATAATAAAAATGCTCTGAAAGACAATTAGTCTGGAACAGCTTATATACAGAAGGGATGGGGAATGCAACAGCTCCCAACAGGGTTCCTTGGTCAAATGAGTCACTCCAAAATGTCAGTAAAGCATCAAATTTTTTCCTCCCTCAGCACAATATAGGTGGGAGGAGCAAGATTAAGTAGGAAAATAAGATAATTAATGCTCAAGATTTGCCCTCTTGTCATGCTATGCGTGATAACGGGCTGAGTTGATGCACAGGAAGCAGGAGACATGGCCTCCCAACAGACAGCCTGAGGTATATGGACAGGGCTGGCTCCAGGGTTTTTGCCGCCCCAAGCGGTGGAAGGGGGGGAAGCCGCGATCGCAATCTCCAGCAGCTCCACTGCGCCGCTTTCTTCTTCGCTGGCACTTTGACGGCAGGTCCTTCCTTCCAGAGGGACTGAGGGACCCGCCGCTGAATTGCTGCCAAAGCACCCAAGGTGCCGCACCTTCCCCTTGGCCGCCCCAAGCACCAGTCTGCAGAGAGCCAGTCTAGAGCACGATGGAGAAGGTAGTGTGGCTCTGCCTTAGGGAGCAGTCTGCTTTGTCTCTCTCTAGTTTTGGTTCTTGTGTGTTAGGGTTCTGCATTTTAAGGAAAAAAAAAGTTTTTTTACATTGCAGCTTTCCAGAATGAGTATTATGTATGTTTATCTAACTCCCCTCTTTGTATGCCACGAACATAACTCTCTTATTTGTCTATTTCTAATGCACTCATCTCTGTAGTAGGTAGGTGCCATTATTGTTTGAACCTGAGCTACTTTCTCTTCTCTTCCCTGTGTCAGGTCCTATTCCCATGGATCACTTGGGGAAAATCAGCTGACTACTGAAAGTTCAGCTAAAAGATCATGGGGAAATTACACTGTTCTGAATGGCAGTAGAATATGCATTGAGGATACCCTTAGGTATCCTGGACCAAGACTTCATAACGTGCAAAGTAGTGAAAACTCCCAAAGGATCCATTCCAGGTTTTATGCAGTAGTGTCCCAAAGGGAGATGAAAACTCAGTGGTTTGGGGCATTTAAAATTTAGGCTGTGCTAAACACTAGAAAATGTGCAGTAAGGGAAGAATACTTTATGGGGCAAGGAAATGGCTGATAGAATAGGGCTCTTCTGCCATTTCTTCTATGATCCTTACTTTAGGGTGTAAAGAGGCGGTCCTGGTCCAACCCAGTATAACTAGTGGATCTTTTTGTCTTTGACTTTCTCACTTATCTGCGTATTGGGACTAGGTATGTTCTGAACAACTACTCAAATGTCTAGTTCTGAGCACAGGGTGTTTACTGTAAAGCAGGGGATAAAAGGAAGGTATTATGTTCCCTTCTGTGTTACAGTTCTTCATGGCCTTGGCATGTCTGCCTCCTGCAGTCTGTCACGCCGCTGTCCCGTTGGCTCAGACTCAGCAATGACAATGCCTGGTGAGTTACTGATTCCCTGTCTTCGCAAAGATGTAGCTGGATGGACCACTCCAAGGGCCAATTAGGTGGTTTTGGAAGTGGGCGGTACAGTCCTAGTTCCACATTGGCTATAAAGTAGTCAGAAAACAGATGATGTTCTGTAACTTGCACCAAAACACCAGGTGTGCAAAATGAGTGTAACTTACACTGGTTTGGGATTCTGTGGCCATTAAACTCTGAGAGCGATGCTTGCTTACACCAGACCTGAATTTGTCACTGGCAGTTGGATAGTTTGATCTTCAAAGTGTGTGTGTATGTGTGTGTGTGTGTGCACGTGCGCGCATAGACTTTAGCCCTGGTCTACGCTCTGTGGGGGAGGGAGGGATTGATCTAAGTTAAGCAACTTCAGCTACGTTATTCATGTAGCTGAAGTCGACATGCTTAGATCGACTTACCGTGGTGTCTTCACCATGGTGGGTCAACTGCTGCCACTTCCCCGTCGACTCTGCCTGTGCCTCTCGCAGTTATGGAGTGCAGGAGTTGATGGGAGAGTGCTTGGGGGGTCAATTATCACGTCTAGACAAGATTCGATAAATCAATCCCCGCTGGATCGATCGCTGCCAACCAATCTGGTGGGTACTGTAGACATACCCTTGCACTCTTCCCTTAGTTGCTTTCCTGCTCAACAAACCCTTTTCCATACCCATTAGCATGCAAGCTACCTATTAGCATGCATTACAACCAGCTAAATATCAATGCATTGGAAGTTACGCTGCTTTACTACTCACAGAGTTCTATAGGCAATTTACAATTAATGGGCAACATACACCACCGTTTGTCACCACTGACTCTGGCTCAGGAATGTCCGTGGGCCTTACACCTGTTTCCTTAAGGAGCTTTTGAGTGAATTTGGCCTCATAAGTCCTGTGTTGTGCCTGAAGAACTCAGAGAAATGTATCTCTCACTCAGACCCCCATTCTCCTCCCATAGGTTACAAGTAAAGTCCATGAGATTTTCTTGTGTCCTGTAGCTGGAGAATCTGGCCTAAGGAATTTAAACTATTACTCACCTCTTGGTATCCTGTTTCTGTCATGAATGTTTGACAGCAGGGATGGCAAGAAAAGAGAGACTGTTTCAATCCTCTTTAACCTTTCTCAGACTGGAAAAACAGCTGGCAGAAAGGTTATAAATGGCTGAGGCCCTTCCTCCTGAATTGTTTTGTCAGTTTGTTTGTATTTCTGAATGACACTTCAAATTACATCAGTTCAAACTCTTGGCCAGATCTAGTGAGTTGCTCAAAAGAAACTTTCCCAACAAATATAAAATTGAATGGAATCTGCCCCTGGGAGCACCTGGGTGTGTTCACCTGTAACCGAAATTAGTGCATGGGATTTGACTTGAAGTCAAGTTGTTTGGCATTAATTTGATCAAATTTTGTGCTGACTGGCCCAGCATCACACACCCCATTCTACTGTCTCTGAACTTATTCCCTTAACAACAAAGCTCAACTACTGTTCTTCCTCTATGCAGTATTTTGTAGGCATTATGATCTCCAGGCAGTTATTGAGAATGCTGACAGCCCGTTGGCTGAAAACACATCTTCCTCCACTCTGCAATGACCAAAAGTGGAAGGGTTGGTTACGACCACCAGATGGGTTTGACATATCTCTAATTCAGAAAGAGAATGTCCACGTGGCAAAGAGATCTGAAGATCCCTGTGCAAAGTTAAGACATTTGGAAGATTTTCAAAGCCCACACAGCCCATCCAGGGGAAAGGAGGGTTTGGCAACTGTCGGGGTCAGGAAAGATCAGCTCAGGCTGGAGCACTTGCCATTAGGAGACTGGTGTTTGGCAGCAGGGGAATTAGTCTGAACTTGGCACTGCTCGGGACTGAGAGATCAGGGGGCTTCTAGAGCCAACTGGAGTTCAAAGGGAGGCAGCTGCAACCCAGTTGATCTTTCAGAAAGAGTGGCAGAGGCTTTACAGCAAAGCAATGGCCTAAGAGTGGTTATGGGTAAAATGCTGGGAGAGAGTGGACGGTCACTGAATGGGGCTCCGTACAAGAGCAGATATGTCTGCATCTCTGGCACATGTCCAAAGCTGCCTCTGCCTGCTATCAATAACAGTTTGCACTCTTCGTCCGAGGATTTTTGACAAAGGTGGGTTAACATAAATATCAGTCGGGCAAAGGGAGAGAGAGAGGTTTAAGTGCATTGCCCTTGGTAATAAAGTGAATCTGGGATAGAGCTGGGCAGGCAACCCAGTCCCTGCTCCCTTGCTATAACACTAGACTACGCGGCTTCCCTGCGGTACAGCTCCAAGTAATAAGTGTGGCTATGATGGAGTGTTTTGGAGGAGCTCCCAACGCTCTATGGCATTGCATAGAGGCATGTGGACCCAGCTGACAGATACAGGTTTGACTGACATCTGTATAAACAATCACCTTCCTAAGCAACCTCCTGTCTTTGATAGCATATTGGGCCCAACACAGCTTTGATTTAAAAGTGCAATTCCATTTACTTCTGTGGAGAAATGGACATTTACACCAGCACTGAATTTGGCCCAACTCCATGAAGTCACTGGCCTTTCATTTGTCTTCTACCAAGGCTGAATTTGGCCCACAGAACATAATTCAGCCCTCCACAGTTAAATTATTGATCCCTGGGATGGACATTTAAGATGATTTCACTGAACTGCTAATGTTAGTGTTGGTCATCTGTGAATGCCCTGGAAGATCAGTAGCCTTTGGGCTACAAAGATCAGTAGTTTTGGTCCAGATGCTTTTCAGTTATGCTGGTGTAAATCCAGAGTGTCTCTAATGACATTACAATTACATATTCCCCTCTTGGTCACACTGGCACAACTTCATTGATGTCAACAGGATCAAACAGTGCCATGGAGGAGAATTTGGTCCTGTACACTTAAATCATGAATGAATGAGAGTAGCTCTTAGACGTCCCACTATGTAATAAAATACAGCCTTGATAGGCTGATGCCTTAAATCAATCTCCTGAAAGTAACTTAGCAGGAATGTGTGTTCATACAACCCAGATGGAATTCCAAGAACAGCCCTTTAGGTTGTGCCTTATCCAAATTAATCCTCCTTCACAGTGTTGCAATAACTCCTTTATTTCACGTGGCCTCGAGGCCCTAGCTTATTGAATGATCTGACAACCATGTTTTCTGGCAGCAAATCAAGTATTTTGCTGCTTCGTATGCTTCAAAGTTGCGTTTCAGTTCAGACCCTTCGACATATCTAATATATTTCCTGTTGTAATTTAAACTAATGCTAATCCAAGATGTACAGAATGACCTGTTGCTAATTTGAGAAGTGTTGAATATGGTTGGATATGTGCCAGTCCAGAGTAACGTGCTTATTCTGCTACCTATGGGGACTGTGAACTTGTATGCCCCCAAATCCAATCCTAGCCAATCAAGGTATGTCACAATATAAGGTCTGCAAAATATGTGGAAACAAAATGCCAGTCTTTCCCCTAAATCTGGAATCTGAGACCGAAGAAGTCCAGTTTCTGATGGCATAGTAAGACCCTAACCTGCTATGCAGTAGACCCAGTTTCTAATCCCAATCTGCCATGCGCTCAGGGGAATACCAACCATCTAGTTGCCCTTAGCTAAAGGAAAGGAGGCATGTGTAGCTAAAATGGGGATATCTTCAGTGTTCTTTCAGGAACACATGGTTATTCGGAAAGGAGGGGAATCTGGAGGGATAGGAATGGTGATCAAAAATACCTGATCATTTAGACAAGAGGAGGCATACAGCAGGAGGTCAAAATGCCTTCAGTGACCCCTTCAGGAATCTATTGTATTTGTCTCTTCCAACAGGAATCCCCTGAGGGATGGTGATGGGGGTTGGAACTTGAAAAAATTTAATGCAAGATTATTGTGGTTATTTCTCACCATGTCTGAATTAGTCAAAATCTGTAGGAACCATGTTATTTTCTCGGCGGGTTCAGACATGCCTGCTGAGCAGAGTAATGTGGTGCAGAGCATCTGTATGATGTGCCTCAGAAGAACAAGGGTGAATTAGATGGTTTTTCCTTGGTTACCCAGTGTTGAAATCCTTGTGTTAGTCCCTAATGGACGGTATGCCCTCTGCAACAACTGCCTTTCTGTTCTGGGAGGCCCAGCAGCTCATTGTGAGCGAGTTAAATTCTGCCTTGGTGTACGTTGCTTCAGCTGTTGGAGCTCTATGTCTGCTGGTTGCTTAGTTGAAACTGAGCTAAAGGCTTGTCTACATTTACCAGGGGATCGATGAGCGGCAATCGATGCATCAGCAGTCAATTTAGCGGGTCTAGTGAAGACCTGCTAAATCGACTGCAGCTTGTTCTCCCATCGACTCCTGTGCTCCACCGGATCGAGAAGAATAGGGGGAGTCAATGGGAGAGCATCTCCAGTCGACATCGTGTAGTGTTGACCCCGCGGTAAGTAGGTCTAAGCTACGTCGATTTGAGTTACACTATTCACATAACTCAGATTGCGTAGCTTAGATCGAATTTCTTCTGTAGTGTAGATCAGGCCTAAGTCTGGCCTTGGTAGATGAGATAAATCAGTTACTGTTTTCCTGGCTCTTCCTCTTTTCTATTTATTACTTTCTACTTCTGTGTCTCCTTCCAGCCAAAGATCTCAGAGCACTTTATGACATAACCCCCGTGATGTAGGTGCTGTTATTCCTGCTTTACTGATGAAGAAACTGGGGCACACAAAGATTAAAGACCAAGTTGTCCTGAGCCCTTGTACAAGGATCTTTCCCTCTCCTGCCCCTTTGCACCTTCATGCAAAGGCCAGGGACAGTTGGTTCCCATGCTGAGGATAGTAAAGGGACTGCTCCATCTATCCACCTTGGCATGCACATCACTCCAAAGAAGGCACAGAGGTAAGGCCCTAGCCTCTGACTCTCTCCCCTGTTTGGAGAATGAGCCCAGCACAGGCAGGAGAGCTTGCTGCCCCATCCTAAAGACTTCTTGCACTCCCTGCTGGGGACTGAGCAAGAATATGCAAGATTAAGGTCTCCTAGGGTGAAATCTGTTCCTGTGCAGTAGATACCAGCACAAGGTCTGTGCAGTTATGAGGGTATGCTGTGTCTGTGTAAACCCCAGAACATGAAGGCTTAGAGGGATGGAGTTCTCTGCTCCCTCCATACCAGGAAAGGGGAAAAGCCGCCTCTGCCCAGTCTCACTGATATAATTGCAATGTTACACACCTAGGCTTCCACATACTGTTAGTTGTTGCTTTGGTTGGAGTTTGATTCTGTGTTCCTGAAAAGGGCATAGGAATTGTGTAAGATGTACCCTGGGCTAATTGGGTCACCCTGACTGTATGGGCCGGGGAATCTGGTTTGGCAATGGATTCAAGCTTAACAGGGTGACGGTAGAGTACTGTGTCAGAGAGTCTGATTCTGTTCTGTCCCCAGGAGCAGGGATTCTGTCCCAGCCAGGTTCTGAACCCTTATGGAGAGATTCTGAAGGACTAGAGTGAACTGAGCCAGCAGCGATATCTGTGGTGACCCGACTTCACAGTGAGGCCTGATGGGACCAGCAGTGTCAGTCCAGAGCTAATGTCACAGTGCCCTGACAGTCAGCAGCACAGAGCCAATGTTCGCAGCAGGGGCAGAACTGATGACACAAAACTGGACTAGGTAACTTCACATCAGAGCAGGAACTCATGGTGTGGGTGTCTCTGGGCTGGAGCAAACAGGAGAGCCACCCCTGGAACTCCATCTGCCTCTAATTGGACCCATAAGTGGAGTTTCAGCTGGTTGGGGATTGTTTTGTGACCAGGTTCTGGACCTCAACTAGCCTGATGCTAATATGTCAAAATTGTGGGATTGTCCAGATTCCTGAAATGCTGACAGGGTTTTGCTCATTTTATTGTATGTAAATAGATATAATTATTGGGTGTTCTCCCCTCCTCCCCCGACCAAAAAAACCCAAAAACATTGGGGTTCCATGTTCCTCCAGGTCTTCTGAGTTGCTTGCAAGTGGAGAAGAATCGCCTGCAAAGGTGGCCAAGGAAGCTTATGTTCTAATTTCTTCAAATTAAAAATAAGAGTACAACTCAGGCCGAAGGCTTGAGCCATAGTTGTTTCTATGTTTCAAGAAAGACTCCTAGGCACTGAACCAAGTCCTCGCTGCTGCCAGTGGAAGAGTTATCTCTGTAGTGTGTGTATATATATAGATAGCTGGTTAATATATAAAATGCCAGTAGATGGCACTCAAGAATATGCAACATAGACCCAGTGTTTTGTAGGTCCGTTAAAATTTGTTGTACCTTGCAAATGGCTGTTTTTGGCAGCTCCTTACATTAGCTCTTAACAAGCACCACTGCAATTCTACTGATGCTCCCTAAATGAGGCTTAGGGGTGGGGGACCAGGCGGCATACAGGGCTCGTGCTGACTCCCTGCTCAGGAGTGAATTTTTACTTCACGGAGGATATGAAAAAAATATAAGTGGCACAAAAATACTTTTCCTGTCAGTAATCACTATTGGGTTGTTTTGTCTGTTGTCTCCTTGTAACAGGTATTTTCCATTGGCACAGAAGTGGGAAGGGGGCTTCAGTTGTAGTTTTTTTTTTTCTGTCCTGTGAGCTTGTTTCTGTAGATTGTCTCCCTAGATGAGAATCTAATGCAAGGCTTTTTCAGTCTGCCACTGTCCTGTTTCAGATGCCATACTATGGCTGCCCAGCATGTTATGGGAAGCTGAGAGCCTACAGCCAAGCTTCTCCCACAATACCAGTATCTCTCACAGCCCGTTGATTACGCAGTTTTGGAACAAGTGATGTTTTCTGTTATGAAACGGAATGTGACTGCCGTTTGATGCTGTTTGATGTGATGCAACCATTTAGCAGGGCTGGTAATCAAAGAGCCCAATGCATCACACAGAATTATGAGAGTATAGCATTCAATCACGTTACTGATGTGCCAGTCTCTTCAGGGCACATATAACTATATGCCAGTGCTCCATGTCCTCCTGGAACAATCATTAGAACAACAAACACTACTGTAGGAGTGAAGAAAGTAGGCAAATCAGTCCATTTGGGTTGTTTTTCTAGTGGGAAAAACCATGCAGTCCTTTTTCACTTTCTGGATGAATTTACAAATACCTGGAATTGACTTTTAAAGGGCTGATCCTGTGAGTTACTGAGCACCCAGAGAGATTTCAGTAGGACTAGAATGTGGCAGGATTGGGCCCTAATTACTGCTATGTGACTGGCTAAATGCTCTGAGTTTCACTGCTAAAGTTTGCATGCTTCTCAAAAGCACAAATAGTATTTGTCTAGCTCCTCTTAAAATTTCTAGTTTCTTTGATGTGACCTTGATTCCCTTTTACTCAGCTCTGTGCAGAAATCATTAGAGAATCCCTTTATTTCACTTACTGGACTATCCTCAATTTATGCATCAGAATAATTTAAGACACAACTTCCAGCATAGTGGTAGAATAAATGGGTTTAAAAAACAACACATCCACTCAGTCTTCTTATGAAATGCACATATTTTTTGTTCGTTTCACAAAATAGGTTCATTAGCCCAACAAAAACTTTTCCTTTCTATGAGCTCTCCTGCCAAGAAAAATGTTACCGAACCAAATTCATCCCTGATATAACTTTGCTGCTTGGCTCCTGATACAGAACGAAATCGCTCCATTATATATGTGTTATGTGGTGGTATCTTTTTAAAAGTACATATATAGAATAGAGTCTCCCATGTCTGAGAGATTCCTGAAGGAGAAGTGTCTCCCCCTAACCTTCATCTAAGCAAGCTGTTTTCATATATGAAATATCAGGCATATGTGAAGATCTGTTGCATCTCAGATTAATGATAGTAGATCTTGTATTGGGCATTTCTCTCTGTGTTTAGGAGAAAAGGGTCAAACTGTAAAAGAGGGAAGACAGCTAAAAGCACGAGACTGTCTCCTTTGGGTGCATTACGGCATGTGTTCTAACTCACTTCGGACTTAAATCAGAAAATGCGCTTAGCCTCATACCAGCCATGGTTTCTGTTTTTAGCTCTCGCAGCCTCTCTGAATGTTCAGAATACCATCCGAACAGCTGCATGCTCTATACTGGTGGGTATGAAAGCACCTCTGGTTTCCAAGATCACTGACTCCAGCGCCCATTGGTGAGGACAGTCAAAAACAACGGCTGGGAGTTGCCAAAAATATTCTACCCTCGTTCTCTCTTTGGGTTAAGGGAGGTTTGTTTGGTTTTTTCAGTTTAATAAAATTCTACCCACCAACTGAATAAATAAGAAGAAAATGTCTCTGGTATGATGAGCCCTCTCTTTAGGGACGGTGAGCGTGCTCAAGGCAGAGGGTGAATGTCAGAATAACTTTTGAATGACACTACAAATGATTCTTATACAGAGTGTAGTGTGGGAAGTGGGTGAATGAGGGTCTGTCAAAACAACAGATGGATCCTCATGTTCAGATCAGTACCCTTGTGAGTTAAAATCTTCATATTGGGACTGAAGTTAAACTGGACATCTTGAACGGACAATGGGACACTTCAGGCCCTGAGGCAGCGCAGACGAATGTTAATTCTCCAAAAATGCTCTTTCATCCCCACTTTTTGGTGTGTTTGGGAGGTGGCGTAGCTGAGGGGTGGGATAGGGCAGGGGATGAGGCGAGGGAGAAGGAAATCTGTCTTCCCTCACATTGAGGTGCAAAAAATTACCTGAACATTCAGGTACAAAAGTACCCAACTCTGGATGGCATTTGGCTAACCATGTGCTACGAGACAGCTATATAAACTCCTCCAAAAGAAGGTCAGTGTAGCCATGTGTGTAACTTGCTCTTTACTTGTAGACATGGAATATGTTTTGCAGTTGCTGTGCAGAAAGTACTGACTAGGCTGCGTCAGCAACAATCTGCTTATGGGTCAACATCATCCCCCACCCTCTCCTCTCCACTCAAGTCTTCCATTTCCTTTTTTCCTAAAGATCAGTTTAGAGTACCTGCTTATTTGGCAGACTGCAGCTATCCATTGTTTTATGCCAATGCATTTGCTCTCTTTCGAATGCACTAATGGCTCCACCGCAGGAAAGCATCCTAATTAAGAAAAGCCCTTAAGCATGTGCATATATCGGTCAAAGGGGCTTACGTGCTCTCTGCCTATCATAGGAAGGATAGTTTTCTTGCCATAGCTCAGGACTGGGAGTCGAGAGATCCTGGTTTCAGAGTGGTAGCCGTGTTAGTCTGTATCAGCAAAAACAATGAGGAGTCCTTGTGGCACCTTGGAGACTAACACATTTATTTGGGCATAAGCTTTCATGGGCTAGAACCCACTTCATCAGATGAATGAAGTGGAAAATACAGGAGCAGGTATAAATACATGAAAGAATCCTGGGTATAAATACATGAGATTGTGGGTTCTCTTTCTAGGTCTGTTGCTGACTTCCTGTGAGCCTCTTTCAGTTATTCTCCCTCTGCCTCAGTCTCCTTTTGTAGAATGAGGATAATACTTCTCCCATTCACAGGGCTGTTCTGAGACATAGTCTTTTTAAAGCTCTTTGAGATCCCTGGATAGAAAGTGCTCTATGGATGCAGATATTTGTTACTTTAATCGAATTCACAAGCTCATTTGGTTGGATTTTGAGGGAAGCATTATGGCAAGTAGCAAAACCATAGGAGTTGCAGATAAAATAATTGCCGTTATAAAAGCTATGTACAAAGAATCCTGCAGTGTCATAAGAATTGGTGAAAAGTTAAGCTACTGGTTCGAGTTAAAGTTTGATGTAAGAGAAGGGGGCATGGATTCACCATTGCTTTTCAACACGTTCTTAAACTGCACATTAAGAATGCTAGGTGAGTTGGACGGTGTAACACTGGATAGTCTACAGTTAAGTTCCTTAGTTTATGCAGATGACACTGTCCAACAGCAGACACTTTTGAATTAACAGTGATACTCCTTCGCTGCCTTGGAAAATTGGTGTAGTTGACTCAGACTTACAATAAATGTCAAGATGAAAGTGGTTGCATCTTGAAAAAGGGACAATGGATAAGGTGTTGAAATGCAGTAATGGTGAAGTGCTAGAACAAGTAGAATTGTTGTCTACCTAGGCAGCTTGATCAGTCCAATAGTTTCACCAAGAATGAGATTAAAAGGGGATGTACTGTAGCTGAGCGATGTATAGAAACTGATGAAATTATAGACTGATAAAAACATTGTTTGGTACCAAAGTGAAAATGTATCAAATCGATGTCCTAACAGTATTACTTTGTGATCAATTGCGTTAAATGAAACAGACATCAGAAGGCTGGAGGCAGTAGAGATGAGAGTTCTTTGAAAGATTGCAGATGTTCATTTGTCTTCAAATCATTCCACTTTACAAGTTAAAAGGAGAGTGGAAAGAGAAATCAGAGCACAGGAGTGGCTGCAGTAGAAAGGTTATGATAGTGAGTACACTGCAGAAGATAGATGATAGGATGCCAAAGACAACAATGCAAACAAATGTCAGTCAGACCTAGAGGCAGACCAATTAGACATCATACGCAGGAATACGACCAGGCTGGGCTTAAAGGAGGAACAACCCTTGGACAGGAATGAATGGCAACACTGTACTGATCCCAGGGCCTGCAAATATGCTCCAGGATTAAAATAATAATATTATGGATACAGTGTATCATTATTGGTCAAGGTTTCCAAAAGTGACTAATGGCTTTGGGTGCCTTGAAGGGGCCTGATTTTCAGAAGATGATCACTCCGCATTCTCTGAAAATCCAGCCCCTTAAGACATCAAGTTGGGCACCCAAAATCACTTGTCACTCTTGAAAATCGTGGGCGTTAATTATATGCCTTTTTATCTTATGCTTGGGTGGAACTCCAACCAGAATTTGGCCTTTAAGGTTACCCTCATGGTAATGAACACTGTATTAACTTATCGTGTTGTCTCTTTCTGATTGCCACTGTGTAGTAGGAGAGATGCAGAAATCTATTTAAAGGTTCTTGCCATGCTTTTCAGAAAACATTGATTTAACCAATATGCATAAATGGCTTATAAAAACAGGAATCCGCTTTATTAAGTTGTTACATAGAAAGCTATAGAACAATTTTGCTGGGCAGAGATTTTAATTTAGATTTAATCTTGCCTTACTTTTCCAAAAGTATAATCTAAAGTAGCCTCAAAATTCAGCTTCTGGCAGCATAAATATTGACTATTCTGTCAAAAACTAGTTTCATGAACAGGATTTCAGTTTAGAAGGTTGTCACAAAGAAGGCTTACGTTAATTTTAATTCTTCATCTTAGTCTACTATTCTAAAAGCCAGTAGTAGTAAGTCAAACCTTAATAAATAATATGGTTACATTTTACAGGTCATTTTACTAATGAAGGGGCCATAGACACATTAAAATTAGAAACCCTTCAAAAGAAAAAAAACCTCCCACATACATGAGTTGAGCCAGAGGGGAACTGTGGGACACACTAATCAGAGTACTCCTGCTGAACTGAATGCCAGTGTGAGTGCTCTGAGGTGCAAGCCACATTTTGGAAAGGGGTTGAATGGTCTGCAGAAGCTGCCAAGTCTTTACCCAGTAGCATGGGGATAGGATAATTGTCATAGACTGCAAAAGTCCACATTCCTGACCAGCCTTTGTACTGGACAGGCAGTTGAGCTGTAGGCAAGTCTACAGCTTGTGACATGAAGGGGTAAATTGTATCTTTGGCCTTTGGGTTGATGAATTTGGGGTCAACGAAGGATTGGTGGATAGCTGACACTTGTGCCCCCGTGTCTTTCCACGCAGTAACCTTCTTTTTGCCCACTTTCAAATTTTTCCTTCGCTTCAAGGGTATTTGAGAGGCATCCGGGCCTGGGGATCTTTGGTGTGATGGTGGTGTAATGAATTGCACTCGCATGGTGTTTTTGGGACAGTTGGCCTTGATATGTCCCAGTTCATTACACTTAAAGCATCTTCCATCTGATGGGTCACTGGGCCGAGGTGACTTACTGGAGACTGGTGAGGTTGAAGGGTAGGGTATCTGTGGCTTTACTTGGGTGGTATGTGGAGTCTTTGGCTGTCCTCGGTTGTAGGGTTTATGGTCTGTGTGCCCCCTGGGGTAATCGTTTCCCTTGACAGTAGCTTTTTTGCTTTTTGCCAGTTTTATTCATTTGGCTTTAATTTTTTCCGCCTCAGCGACATTTTTGGGATTTTCATCTTGTATGTACCGTGTGATGTTTTTAGGAACACCATTTAAGAACTGCTTCATTTGTATGAGGAGGTTTAGTTCTTCCAAGGTTTGAATGTTGTTTCCTGTTATCCAGGCCTCATAGTTTTTTGCAATGTAGTAGGCGTGTTTGGGAAATGACACCTCGGGTTTCCACTTTTGGGTTCTGAAGCGCCGACGGGCATGATCTGGGGTTATCCCCATTCGGTATCTGGCCTTGGTTTGAAAAAGTTTATAGTCATTCATTTGCAGCTTAGGCATTTCAGCTGCCACCTCTGCTAAAGGTCCACTGAGCTGTGACCTCAATTCTACCATGTACTGGTCTTCGGGGATGTTGTACCCAAGACAGGCTCTTTCAAAATTTTCCAAGAAGGCCTTGGTGTCATCACCTGCCTTGTAGGTGGGAAATTTCCTGTGCTGTGGAGCAATAATTGGCGCCGGGTTGTTAGGGTTGGCTGGCACATGCAGCCCAGCTTTTGCCAACTCCAGTTCATGTTTTCTCTGTTTTTCCTTCTCTTCATTCTCTTTTTGTTGTTTTTCCATTTCTTGGCGGTGGGCCAACTCTTCTTCTGCTTGTTTCCTTCGGTAGGCCACCTCTTCTTCTTCTAGTTTTCTTTTGTGTGCTGCCTCTTGGGCTGCCAGTTCTCTTTGGAAGGCTGCCAGTTTGATGCTTTCTTCCTTTTCTTTCATCTCCATCTCTTTTTGTTTTATTTCCAGTTCCTGTTTGTGTTTTTCCATCTCTCGCCTGTGTTCAGCTTCTTTGATTTGTTCTTCGGCCTTAATTTTTGCCTTAGAAGTCATGGTTCCTGTTTTCTTGTGTTGGGGTGCCCTCCGGTGTTTATTTTCTGAACTGCAGGTTCTCTGTTGCCTCCTGGAGTCTGCCTAGCAACAGTGCCTTTTTTCCCTTTCTCTCTCTAGCTAATGTTCAATGAAGGGAAACCAGAAAAACCACTTTATTTGCATGCATATAAGTGCTGGTACTTGCCTCCTAATGGGAGGGCTATTGCATGACAAAAGACCCTCAACAGTCTCTTAATGGCTTCTCGCTTAACATGCAAGCCACAAACTGCCAGAGAGAGCAGAAAAAAAAAATTCTCTCTGGTTCCCTTTTAAAACCAACTGTTTCTCTCTGCTAAAAAGCCCTTAGCAGAGAAAAGAAAAATATAATATTTCTACTGGCTTCTGAATTCTGTCTATATCCCACCGCTAACACCATGTCATAACCTTAGTCCCAGATTTGGACCTTAGCGTCCAAAATATGGGGGTTAGCATGAAAACCTCCAAGCTTAGTTACCTGCTTGGACCTGGTACCTGCTGCCACCACCCAAAAAATTAGAGTGTTTTGGGGCACTCTGGTCCCCCTGAAAAACCTTCCCTGGGGACCCCAAGACCCAAATCCCGTGAGTCTCACAACAAAGGGAAATAATCCTTTTTCCCTTCCCCCCTCCAGGTGCTCCTGGAGAGATACACAGACACAAGCTCTGTGAATCCAAACAGAGTGAATCTCCCTCTCTGTTCCCAATCCTGGAAACAAAAAGTACTTTCCTATTCCCCCAGAGGGAATGTAAAATCAGGCTAGCAATCCAACACACAGATCTCCCCGATTCCTTCCTCCCACCAATTCCCTGGTGAGTACAGACTCAATTTCCCTGAAGTAAAGAAAAACTTCAACAGGTTTTAAAAGAAAGCTTTATATAAAAAGAAAGAAAAATACATACAAATGTTCTTTCTGTATTAAGATGATATAACACAGGGTCAATTGCTTAAAAGGATATTGAATAAACAGCCTTATTCAAAAAGAATACAAATCAAAGCACTCCAGCACTTATATTCATGCAAATACCAAAGAAAAGAAACCATAGAACTTACTATCTGATCTCTTTGTCCTTACACTTAGAAACAGAAGATTAGAAAGTAGAACTACTTCTCCAAAGCTCAGAGAAAGCAGGCAGGCAGACAAAAGACTCAGACACACAATTCCCTCCACCCAAAGTTGAAAAATCCGGTTTCCTGATTGGTCCTCTGGTCAGGTGCTTCAGGTGAAAGAGACATTAACCCTTAGCTATCTGTTTATGACACAGGCTTTCAGGGATGCTGGGAGAGTGCACATGGTGATGACATCTGCTATGCCCTTTAACAAGGAGCAGATTGAAGCAGACTGTGCCTAATCACTCACTGGTTCAGCTGTCCTAGCGGTGGAAAGGCAGGGACCGTGGTCCCATCCTTGCACCATATACCCTGTTGAGGTGCTAATGGCCAGTCACTAGGGGCTCCTGGAGTGATAATTGTGCTTGGACCCTGAGAAGAGGCACAAGGTGGCCTGGAAGTTTACTCCTGTTGTACACCCACACGGGGCTCAATGCAATCTAGCCCAAAATGGACACAAGAGATGTGCCTCCACCCACACCTGCAATGTATTTTTGTGTGGAACTGCTTGCTTGCAGCTAAGTTGTCCAACACTGTGAAAACAGCAGATGGCAGCAGAACTCCATCCTTGACTGTATTAATATTGCAGAGAAGAGAAAGGTTGGAGAAATGATTCAGTGAAATGTTACCCAGGATTTAAACTGTAAAACATAAGGATGTGAAGGGCTACAAGATGATGCATCATGGCTTAGTAGCAAAGAGGAATGGAGCAGGAATAATTGTAGCAGAAACATTACAGGATAAGGTAGTGGACATCCAAAGGAATAGTGACTGGCTGAGGAAAGTTAGAATAACATTGAGCAGAGACCACATATTTAATATTCTATACAGCCATGTGCCACAGACTGGATGTACTCTAGAGGAGAAAGAGGAATTCCAGATAGCACAGGACCAAGTGACAAGTGTAGTATGACAATCTGAGTGCTTGATTATTGGAGCAGATCTCAATGGCCATATAGCAGAACACAGTGAGGGCTACAGCAACTGTCACTGAGGATGAGGCTTTGGAGACAGAAATGAAGTTGTTGGCCAGAGCCCAGGGCTTGACTGTTGTCAATACATACTTCATAAAGAGGGAGGAGCTCTTAATTACCTACCAGAGGGGTGTCGGGGTCCCAGGTTGGCTACTTTCTGACAAAACGAGATCTACATAACATGAGAGACAGTAAAGTGATTCTGGGAGAGCAGATTGCAGAGCAACAGATTGTTTGTTTGTAATGGATTTCTGGGAGAAAAGGCTAGTGTGGGGACAAAAGATGAGCTGTGGAGTCTAAGATTTAAGGATCTATGGAGGCTGGACAATGACCAAACCAACCATGACGACAACAATGGAACTTTCTAAACATATTACAGAAAGTTCAAAAGCTGCCTGTGGGCAAACAAAAGGAGGAAAAATTAATTGCAAGAAGTGGTGGTGGTCCATCGATGTGCAGAAGGCAAATAAGAAGGAAAGGTTTATGCAATGGCAGAAAGTATGAAGAGTGGAAAATGATGAGGAATACAAGCTGGCAAAGAAAAAAGGCAAAAAGCCATTGCAGATCTCAAGGGTCAAGCACTTTTAAAGCCTTCTATATGAAGTACTGCTTAAAAGGAAGGAATGAGGAATATACAGATTAGCAAGGATCAGGCTATGAAGTGTGTCAAAGACGAAAACGGAAGAGTGGATGTCATAACATATTTTCCCAGATCTGGTCCTTAGCGTCCAAAATATGGGTGTTAGCATGAAAACCTCCAAGCTTAGTTACCAGCTTGGACCTGGTAAAGCTGCCACCAGCCAGGAATTATACAGTGCCTAGCTCACTGTGGTCTCCCCAAAACCTTCTCTGGGGGACCCCCAGACTCAGATTCCTTGAGTCTCACAACAAAGGGAAATAACTCCCTCCCGTTGTTTCCTGGTTACTTCCTCCCAGGCTCCCCTCCCTGGACGACCCTAGGAGATTCCCTGCTTCCAGTCCTGGAAACACAAGTACCAAGAGAGCTAATCTCTCTTCCCCCTTACCCAGAGGGAATGCAAAGTCAGGCTTAGTAAATCTAACACAAAGAGATTTTCCCCCTGACTTCTTCCTCCCACCAATTCCCTGGTGAGCTGCAGACTCAATTCCCTGGAGTCCCCACTAAAGAAAAACACCAACAAGTCTTAAAAAGAAAGCTTTATATAAAAAAGAAAGAAAAAGACAGTAAAAATAGTCTCTGTATAACGGTGAAAATATACAGGGTCAATTGCTTAAAAGAAAGATGAATAAACAGCCTTATCCAAAAAGAATACAATTCAAAACACTCCAGCAACTACACACATGTAAATACAAAAAACCAATATAAACCTATTGTCTTACTATCTTTGTACTTACAACTTGGAAACAGAAGATTAGAAAGCTGGAGATAGAGAAATCACTCTCAGAGCCGAGAGGGCACACACACAAGACAAAGAACAAAGAACTCACACCCCAAAACTTCCCTCCACCCAGATTTGAAAAAGTCTTGTTTCCTGATTGGTCCTCTGGTCAGGTGTTTCAGGTTACTCCTTTCCAGGTGAAAGAGACATTAACCCTTAGCTATCTGTTTATGACAGTGGAAGACAGCAAAATCATTGAGATGGCAGTAGTTTTATGAGAAACTGCTCGATGAAGAGAATATGAGGAAACTGAGGGAAGTCTGCACAGGCAACAACCTCACAAGGCCCATCGCTGCAGTGGAGACTCAGACAGCACTAAAGATGAAGAAATGTGGGAAGGCAGTGGGACTGGATGGTGTAAGAATGGAGCCATTTAAAGTGTTAGGCCACGAAGAAGTGGAGATGACGAACTTCTTTAATTTAATCTTCCGAACTGCAAGAAGGCCTGTGTGGAGGAAGAGCACATTGGTTTCTATCTTCAAGCATAAAGAGGATGTGCAAGAATTTAATAATTACTGATCCATCAAATTAATGAGTCATGCAATGAAATAGTTGGAAAGAGTTATTGAGAAAAGACTTTGAGGAACTGGAACATCAAGTAATCAATAAACCAATACTCCTGGAAGATCAGCAATGGACACAGCATTTGCAGCCCAAATATTGCAGGGGAAGTACAGGGACAAATGCAACAAATTAGAGAAGGCTTATGACAGAGTGTCTAGAAAATTGATATGATGGTGCCTGATGGTTACACAGTCTTCTGGAGACCTGTATCATGGACAAGTGCGAGGGCAGCACAACAGCAGTGAGAAGCAGTTGCAGCTGCACTGTGAGGGTAGATCTTCATCAGGGATCAGTCTTAAGCCCGTTTCTGTTTGTGCTTGTAATGGACACGTTGACACAAGATTCAAGGACAGACTCCATGGAGTATGCTTTTTGCTGATAACATTGTGTTGTGGCGGTGAAGATACATATGAGCTGGAAAAGGATCTACAATGATGGATGGCTGCATTAGAAGAAAATGGTTTATGAGTCAGCAACCAAAGATGAAATATGTGAGATGCTTTGAGAGGGACAATGAGAAGCCAGTAAAACCAGACACCTTGGTGCAACGTTGAGCCGCTTGAAGAGCACTTGATGCAAATAGAGTGTGTGATGGGAATTCTCTATGATAACAAGACAACATGCCAAGTAAACGAAAGAACAAAGTGAATAAGACCCTGATTAGGCCAGTCTTGACATATGGGTTGGAATGCTGGCCAGTGAGGAGAACAGCAACGGCTTCACACTGCTGAAATGACAATGCTCAGGTGGACACCGGGTAAGATGAGAGCTGATAGGCTATGTAATCTTCTTAGCATATGCGCAACATGCCTCCGGTTGGCATGTGACCAAGATTCATCACCAAATTTGATCTGCTGGTTGGATCATTAGCTTCCCCGGCTTGGGCAGGGTACTGATCGGGAATGCGATGTGAATGGTGATCCATGCCCCTCCGGCTTTGCAATGAAACAGTACAAGTCACAATGTCCCTGTGACGGGCTGGATCACAGAAACCCCCCTGGGAGCTGCCAACTGATGTCCCAAGACTACCTCTGCTCCTGTTTTTTTCTGCCAGCTCAGGACTCCAGCGCCCTGTCTTGCTGAGCCAAACACTCACATCTGCTCCAACACAGACCCAGGGTCTGAATTACCTTCCCCAAAGCTGCAGATTGACCTGGAAGCAGCTCACAGAAGTGTGCTTGTCTTTAGCACTCAGATGCCCAACTCCCCATGGAGTCTAAACCCAAATAAATCTGTTTTACCCTGTATAAAGCTTATGCAGGGTAAACTCATAAATTGTTCACCCTCTATAACACTGATAGAGAGAGATGCACAGTTGTTTGCTCCCCCAGGTATTAATACATACTCTGAGTTAAATGATAAGTAAAAAGTGATTTTATTAAATACAGAAAGTAGGATTTAAGTGGTTCCAAGTAGTGACAGATAGAACAAAGTAAGTCACCAAGCAAAATAAAATAAAATGCGCACATCTGTGTCTAATCAAACTGAATACGGATAATCTCACCCTCAGAGATGCTTCAGTAAGTTTTTTCCCTAGAATGGACACCTTCCAGGTCTGGGCACAATTCTTTCCCCCTAGTACAGCTTTTGTTCCAGCTTAGGTAGTAGCTTGGGGATTCTGCATGATGGTTCTCCTCTCTCCTTTTGTTCTCTTTCACCCCTTCATATATTTTTTGCAGAAAGTGGGAATTCTTTTGTCCCTCTCTGAGTTCCCACCCCCTCCTTCCCAATGGAAAAAACACCAGGTTAAAGATGAATTCCAGTTCAGGTGACATGATCACATGTCACTGCAAAACTTCATTACCCACTTGCCAGCACACACATTTACAAAAAAACTTACAGGTAAAACACAGCTATTTGCAAACAATGGTCCTAGTTAATGAAAGTCATCAGAATTCCAAATCACCATTAATGGCCCACACTTCACATAATTACAATAGGCCCTCAAAGTTATATTTCATATTTCTAGTTTCAAATACAAAAGTGGTACATTTATACAAATAAAATAATTACATTCAGTAAATTATAAGCTTTGTAATGTATCAGAGGGGTAGCCGGGTTAGTCTGGATCTGTAAAAGCAACAAAGAGTTCTGTGGCACCTTATAGACTAACAGACGTTTTGGAGCATGAGCTTTCGTGGGTGAATACCCACTTCATCAGATGCATGTAGTGGAAATTTCCAGGGGCAGGTATATATATGCAGGCAAGCTAGAGATAATGAGGTAGTTCAATCAGGGAGGATGAGGTCCTGTTCTAGCAGTTGGGGTGTGAAAACCAAGGGAGGAGAAACTGGTTCTGTAATTGGCAAGCCATTCACAGTCTTTGTTTAATCCTGAGCTGATGGTGTCAAATTTGCAGATGAACTAAAGCTCAGCAATTTCTCTTTGAAGTCTGGTCCTGAAGTTTTTTTGCCGCAGGATGGCCACCTTACGGTCTACTATAGTGTGGCTAGGGAGGTTGAAGTGTTCTCCTACATGTTTTTGTATATTGCCATTCGTAATATCTGATTTGTGTCCGTTTATCCTTTTCCATAGCGACTGTCCAGTTTGGCCCATGTACATAGCAGAGGGGCATTGCTGGCATATGATGGCATATATTACATTGGTAGACGTGCAGGTGAATGAACCAGTGATGGTGTGGCTGATCTGGTTAGGTCCTGTTATGGTGTCACTGGTGTAGATATGTGGGCTGAGTTGGCATCGAGGTTTGTTGCATGGATTGGTTCCTGAGCTAGAGTTACTATGGTGCGGTATGCAATTACTGGTGAGAATATGTTTCAGGTTGGCAGGTTGCCTGTGGGCGAGGACTGGCCTGCCACCCAAGGCCTGTGAAAGTGTGGGATCATTGTTCAGGATGGGTTGTAGGTCCCTGATGATGCGTTAGAGAGGTTTTAGCTGGGGACTATATGTGATGGCCAGTGGTGTCCTGTTGGTTTCTTTCTTGGGTTTGTCTTGCAGTAGGAGGCTTCTGGGTACACATCTGGCTCTGTTGATCTGTTGCCTTATTTCCTCATGCGGGTATTGTAGTATTGAGAATGCTTGGTGGAGATTTTGTAGGTGTTGGTCTCTGTCTGAGGGGTTAGAGCAGATGCGGTTGTACCTCAGTGCTTGGCTGTAGACAATGGATAGTGTGATGTGCCCGGGATGGAAGCTGGAGGCATGAAGGTAGGCATAGCGGTCGGTAGGTTTTCGGTATAGGGTGGTGGTAATGTGACCATCACTTATTTGCACCTTGGTGTCTAGGAAGTGGACCTCCCGTGTAGATTGGTCCAGGCTGAGGTTGATGGTGGGGTGGAAGCTGTTGAAATCATGGTGGAATTTTTCCAGAGACTCCTTCTCATGGGTCCAGATGATAAAGATGTCATCAATGTAGCGTAGGTAGAGAAGGGGTGTGAGTGGACAACAGCTGAGGAAGCGTTGTCCCAGGTCAGCCATAAAAATATTGGCATATTGTGGGGCCATACGGGTGCCCAAAGCTTTGTAATAAAATCTTACAAAAGACATTTTGCATAAAGCATATCTCAGTTACATTATATTAACTTATTATTAAATTTTTTATAAAACCATATAGACTGCAGAACATCAAGGTCCCTATCATGAAAAAGCTGATGGGGTATTGACTGAGGGTTGGATTATATGAGATGACGAGATGTGGGACATGTTGGTCAGAGAGTGCAAGAAATAATAGTCACGGGACAAAGACCATGAGGAAGACAGAGAAGAAGGAAGTGTGAGACACTGAAGGAAGGACATGAAGGTTGAAGTCCTTAGGCAATAATTGCACTGATATTTTACCAGAATAAGGACTGCAAGATCTGGCCCATTTCATTAAGCCTCATAGCTTGTAAATAGCTAAACAGAGATGCAAAGGACTCTTCTGGGTTTCAGTGAGACCCAGCAGGAACATAGCCCTTGTGCTGGCCTTCCACACAGCAGCAGATTGTCACCTCTTGGGCTCTTAACTATGGATGTTGGGTTTTTTAATGTGATTCCATTTTGTTTCCTTTCTTTCTGTCTCCAGGAGTTCAGCCCTTGCACCCCATCTATGGTGCTCTCACATCTCCTCCTATCACTATTTAATAAAATGTTGAAAACTGGCATGATGGAAGAACCTTTAAAAAAAAAAAAAAGGGCTAGGACATTATCTGTTGCAGAAGCAGTGATTTTTTTATTATTATTATGATTTGTATAGCACTTTCCATTTTTATGTGGCCCGTGTAATACAGCAGTTACTTGGGTAACAATACTCTTTTTGCAATTGATCCATAGGGCACAATTCATCACAGTTCACGAGTGTACACATTTTAAAAGTGTGTGCACCATATCTCTGCAGAGCTCTGTGGCTGAATCCTTTGCATAATATTGCTTAGCAAGAAAGAAGTCAAGATGAGGAAGTGCCCAGCCTTGCTTGTTCACCTGACCGGGCTAGACTGCACCTGGCCCATATGTAGATGCACAGTGGGAGTGGTCAGCAGGTGCAAAGCCCTCTTCTTTAGGAAGCAGGTCCCTTCTTGCCGTTAGCAGCACTAAGGGTGGAAGCAAGAGTCCCTTCTTTCCCCACACTTAAAGAGGTGGGGATGGCATCAGGAGAGCCCCAGTACTTAACCTAGCAGCCATAATATGTCTTTTTGGGTGGGCAGGCCATGGCTGTGACTGCTTCACTCTTCTGCAACCACATACACAGGGCCCTACTGGAGTGGTGTTGAGGGAATCCCAGAGCAGTAGGTCTTGTAGTTAATTTCTCTGGGCTATAGTTTCAGGCTCTCAGCAGGCTCAGGCAGGCATCACTGTGTCAGTTATACTCCAGTCACATTTTCCTGCTTTTCTTTTTACTCTTGAAGGCTAGTAAAGTACTTTTCTCTTTTTAACTGACAGCTAACAGCTCTGAATCTGTAATCATGTTACCTCTGCTTTAATCCAGTCCGGTCATTCCATGTGAGAGCAGGCCGCAAAAATGGGCCCACAACAAGTTAAATAATGTGTGCAATAAAGAATCTGTCTACTTGCTTGTTTAAAAAAAAGTTTGATTCTCATTCTCCCGTTACACATTTTTTTAAAAGTTCTATCAAAGTGAAATCTTTATAACCAATTATTTTATGGTGTGTTCTCATCACCTGCCGTGAAACAAAGAGTACTCTTCAATTATTTGTATTGTTCCAGGCTTACAGTATCGGTTAGCTAGGATAACAGTTCATCTCAAAGAAAGGTCTCTGAGGGACACTGTCTACCAGACATTAACTGATGTGAGCTCAGGTTATATGAACACATGGGAGAAAGAGAGCAGGCAAAGAGCACAAATAGTTATGACAAAACCCCTGCCTTTTAGTGATTCTTTGTTTCTGACAGCTCACATCAAATAGATTTGTTATGCTTCTCACATCTTTTATCCCCATGTATTTGATATGATTCCCGTGCCCGTTTATTTTTCTTCTGTACAGTTCAGAAGTAGTAAAGTACAAGTGAGAGTTTACATAGCTTAGAAGGCCACAGAAGATGGGAATTGTGTTTCAAAAAAATAACCTCAGTGTGTGACAAGGAAGGAAACTGATGTGTCAAAGCGATTTGTGAAAACATTGTTTTGCATGCCTGATTTCTATAGCAAGTCTGCTTGCTTTAATAGATACTTCCATGGTAACAGCTATGATCCAAAAGGCAATTACGTGTTGCTTAAGTTCTTTATTATTTTTATTGTATTAAAAAGTGCTATTTGAATGAAGACTTCCACTTGTGGTCTGGGCACCTTGATAGTAATTAATATTAGCAATCCATTTTTTATTCCATTCAGGTACTTAAGTTCTCCCTCATCATTCCCATACCGACATCTACCCTCAAGACTCCTAGCAGTAAAATAATCAGGACTAATAGCAACAAATCTCTACTCCTAGTGATTAGACTATGACTATTACATGTATGTGTAAGCAAAAGAAACCTTAGATTTCCTTCCAAGTTTAATGGGTACACATAGGACAGCTAGTTAGACAAGTGATCAACTTGAGTGCCAGCATGAGGGAATGAAGAAATACAGGAACTGGCACCTTTAATGTTCCTTCTCTCTATTTAATATTGGATCACAATAATAAAAAGTCAGCAGAGCTGTGTGAAGTGTGTGTACTTCAAGCAAACCAGCAAATGTCAGTGAGTCACTAGTCGGTTTTTCATTATAGTGCTCTCACAATTGCAGTGCAGCCCACTCAGTTCAGTTGATACTACCGGGTAAAATAATAGAACTTCTTTTCATTTGTTTTAATCCAAAAATATTTTAATTTCATAAAATGCACTTTAAGAATTTTAAACAAGACCTAAACGTTGTGTCTAACCTTCCAGAGATTATTTATTTGAACACAAATGTTTGCTAGAACTCAAAGAAAATCTTGTGTGGGTGACACTAATAGATACCTTGGTTATTTTAAGAAGCTATCTCTTTCTTGTCAAGCATTGCTAAGGTAGAAGTCTATTGTAATAGGATTTGATCTGATAATGTGTTTCACTGCAAGGATCTAATATGCAAGCCTGTAGCCAGAGCCGTCCCTAGGGAGGTGCGAGTGTGACAGTCTATACCTTGGGGGAGTGTGCTGTAACCCCCATATTTCTCATTTGCATATAATCATGATCTTACCTTATAAAGCATGCTTTATACGTATCAGAGGAAAGGGTCTGATCTGCTGAAAGTCATTTCTCTATCCATAGATGTACATCATTACTGCATATGAAGTTATGAGAATTGTGTAGTATGTTTGTCACTAAAACATGCCAGATATTAGCTTCCCAGAGGCAACAGCAAGGAAAGTAACCAGTGCCCGGGAGGGGTGCCAACCCATTAACAACCATTGTCCAGCAAGGGAGCTACAATGCAATGATTCACCTGCACAAGGCCACACCGGGGCAATTGTTCAACCTTGCTTGGAGAGACTCATGCTCACCTGACTCTGAAGGGGCGGGGGGCAAAACCAAGAGGGAGGAGTGGACATGATAAAAGGAAGAGACGTTTGCCATGCTCTTCCTCTCTCTTCCACCTACAACTGCAGCCACCCCGCCAAATGACAGGGGAGAGCCTGGCTGAAGAGCAACCAGACAGCCTGTGGTGAGAAGCATCTAAGTTTGTAAGGGCATTGAGAGTGTTAAGATCAGCGTATAAAAGCAGAATGCATTCTTTCATTTGACTAAATCTGACTTGTTATGCTTAGATTTTAAGTGATAAGTCAATCTTTGTAGTTAATAAATCTGTTTGTCTATTCCACTTGAAGAACTGCATTTGGTTTGAAGCGTGTCAGAGACTTCTCTTCAGATAACAAGCCTTGTGCATATCAATTTCTTTTGTTAAATTGACGAACTCATATGAGCTTGCAGCGTCTAGGGGGCATAACTGAACACTGCAAGACAGAGGTTCCTAGGGTTGTGTCTGGGATTGGAGATACTGGCTAGTGTCATTCGGTTGCACAATCCAAGGAGCAGCTTGCTGAAGACACACACAGCCTATAGCATGTAAGTTGGGCCTTGACATTCTGATTTGGTGCTGAATTCTGGTGAATGCTGTAAAATATGAAGGGTGTGTACTTATCCTCTTCCTGCCTCCTCCCCGCCCCCCCCCCCCCGTGCAAGGAGGGCATCAGGAGGGAAGAAAATGTGACTGAGGCCATGTCTACACTATGGCCACTGCAGCCTCAGAGTTGCCGTGCTGGTAGCTAGGGTGACCAGAAAGCAAGTGTGAAAAATCAGGACAGGGGTTTGTGGGGAGCGGGCGTAATAGGTGCCTATATAAGACAAAGCCACAAATATTGGGACTGTCCCTATAAAATGGGGACATCTGGTCACCCTACTGGTAGCATAGCTGCTTCCTGCCTTGATGGAAGGGGTTTTTCCATCACTGTAAGTAATCTACCTCCCCAAGGGGCAGTAGCTAGGTCGACAGAAGAATTCTTCCGCATACCTTCCGTGACTGCACTGCGGGTTAGACTGTGGTGCCCGTGTGGGTGAATTGTTCACACCCTTGGGCGGAGTAGCTAGGTGGATCTATTTTTATGTGCAGATCAGGCATCAGAGTCTCAAATCCCTCTTGGTGAGGGATTGCCCCTGCTGAGAGCAATCTGCTACAGGCCTATACCAGTATCACGTTACTACCCCTGCTGTGCTGGCTCAGCTGGTCTGGTAGGTCCCTTGGGGGAGTGGTTGTGTGTGTGTGTGTGTGTGTGTGTGTGTGTGTGTGTGTGTGTGTGTGTGTGTGTGTGTGTGTGTGTGAATTAAGGCCTCACTTCTGCCCACTTATTGCCACCAGACCTGCATGGGAGGGAGAGTAGTGACCCACACCATGCAGATAGCCCTTATACCCCCTTACTCCCTTGAGTGCACACACAGGATAAACCAGTGGTGCTCAAAGTGTGGGGTGCGCCCATGGGATGCAGAGAGGGAGCCCCACCCATCCATGCTCTGTCCCCAGCTACAGTCCTGCTCTTGGCTGAGGTCGCCATGCCATGCCCCCTGCCCTGCTCCCCACCCTGGCTGCAGCTCCACTCCTGCTCCTGGCCTGACCTTGGTTCTCTGCTCCTTGCCCCGCTCCCGGCTCCACTCCTAACTGTAGCTCCTGACCGTAGTTTGTGTGTGTGTATGTGGGGCGGACACAGGCGCAGATAGGTCCCCTTATGGGTAAAGGGGGGCGTGATGGAAAAAGTTTGCGGATCACTGGGGTGAACCATGAATTTGCCGAATGGGAGGCAGTAAAGAGACAAAAGATGTTGTTTTTTTTAAATGTCTACCATCCTGTTCCATACTTAAAATACATATTTACCAAGTCTCTCTGAATCCCTGCTACAGTAAGTGTTTGCATGCTCTGATTATCTTAGCATCCTTCATGTCACTAAATAATTAAAGAACTGGCGGATGGCTGTGATTAGGAAGGGCAAGTGTTTTGACATGCTGCAGAGATTCATAGCTCGATGAGGATAATTGCCACCAGACCTGCATGGGAGGGAGAGTAGTGACCCACACCATGCAGATAGCCCTTATACCCCCTTACTCCCTTGAGTGCACACACAGGATAAACCAGTGGTGCTCAAAGTGTGGGGTGCGCCCATGGGATGCAGAGAGGGAGCCCCACCCATCCATGCTCTGTCCCCAGCTACAGTCCTGCTCTTGGCTGAGGTCGCCATGCCATGCCCCCTGCCCTGCTCCCCACCCTGGCTGCAGCTCCACTCCTGCTCCTGGCCTGACCTTGGTTCTCTGCTCCTTGCCCCGCTCCCGGCTCCACTCCTAACTGTAGCTCCTGACCGTAGTTTGTGTGTGTGTATGTGGGGCGGACACAGGCGCAGATAGGTCCCCTTATGGGTAAAGGGGGGCGTGATGGAAAAAGTTTGCGGATCACTGGGGTGAACCATGAATTTGCCGAATGGGAGGCAGTAAAGAGACAAAAGATGTTGTTTTTTTTAAATGTCTACCATCCTGTTCCATACTTAAAATACATATTTACCAAGTCTCTCTGAATCCCTGCTACAGTAAGTGTTTGCATGCTCTGATTATCTTAGCATCCTTCATGTCACTAAATAATTAAAGAACTGGCGGATGGCTGTGATTAGGAAGGGCAAGTGTTTTGACATGCTGCAGAGATTCATAGCTCGATGAGGATAATTGCTGTCTTTGAGATGTTTACTGAGAGGTTTTAGGGAGCATTCCTGAAACAGCAATGCTACATCTTGTATAAATTCCCATCTACTGTATCAACAGCTCTTGAAAACGCTGCTAATCCTTAGAATGATACTGGCTTTTCCATCCAGATGGCCAACCAAATAAATGCTTAAGAGGACACACGTATACTGTTTCCATCTGCAATGCTCAGAGGGCTGAGGTTCATTAAACAAAATTACTGAAACACTTAGAAGACTGGGACACTGTAAATAATTCCCTAATACAGCAGTTGGTGTTTGCTGTATTAACTCTCCAGAATGCCCTGTACTACCATGACTTTCCATTTATAAGAGCAGGTTGTTATTGTTGGAACTAGGTGGGTTTGGAAATGTGGCAACTAAACTTGCTGTTTCTGTTTTACATCTCCCTGGCCTCTCTAGTCTAGGTAGAGCTTAATAAGCAGAGTTGGAATTCAACAGCTAGACCTAGGAACGGTGACCCTCCCCTTGCTTGGAGGTACAGAAGTTCATTTTTTGACCTAATGGGGATCAACCCTGGCATAATTCCAATATGGAGCCTAGACAGACCCTGAAGAAAGTAAACATGTAGGAAGCATAGCAAGAAAGGGGAATTAAAAGCAGACATGAGAGATGAAAAGGAGATAAGCGATGGAAAGAAAAAAAACAACAACTTGTTACTTAACCATGTTGTTAATGCTGAGTTCTCCTCTGTCCACCCATAGAAGAGTAGCTTACAGGGTGGAGGGTAAAGAGGAGTGTTGAGAGCAACTTTTTGGAGGCTGCTTATTAATGTACCAAAGCTGTATGTGTGTGTGATTTTTACTTTGTGAGGTGAGGATGGCTCAAGTGCTCTGGAGCGTCTTACCTGTAGGATGCCAGTTCAAATTCAGCCCAGCACAGCAATGACCAAAGCTGTTATAATCAGTGGCTGTTTGCTGGCCAGCCTGATAAGTATAGTCTCAGTCCCAGAGGTTGGCTGCAGTATTTTTGAAAATAAACACTTTTTGTTTTGTTTTTCAGAAAGGTGTTAGTTTATTTCAAAATACTCTGAGAACATAACTCTCGGTCAGAGAGGGAAGGATCAGACTGGAATAAACGAGGCTGGTACATTATGTCAAAGAGGGCAGGCACACAGTATATTTTGATTTTAACTTCTCCATTTATGGATTAAATCGTTTGCCCAAGGGAAAATATTTACAAAGCATTTCTAAACACAAAAGCAAAAATGAAAGGGACAATTAGCCATCGTTTATTGCCTCTTCCTTGATAAATGGACATTGGTGTCGTGTTGCTGTTCACATCTGGATAATGCTATGGGCACTCCAGCGAATGAGTCAGTTGACCTGTGAACTGCAGGAAGAGTATTTTTGAACCTTTACTAGCATGAAGCATCAACCTGATTTTCTCTCTGGTTCCATGTGTGTCCACTTACACTTTCATGCTCATCCTGTTTAAAATGGTGTAGGAGAAAAGGATAAAAAAGACCCCGCCCCCCCAGCTTTTTTTCTTTTTTTTTCTTAACGGGGCTTTCCTGGCTGCATTACATCCATATTGACATGAAAGGTGGGGTTTTCTCTCATGATACTAGATAATTAATTTCAGCCTGGATTAGAAAGGTATAAAGAACCCATCACATAAATGCTTTTTGGTCAGCCTGGGAGTCACGATATTGTGATCCAGAAAGAGACACTTCATACTGATGGGAGATGGTGAGACGTACCTAAAGAGGGAGTTGGGCCTGGTGATTAGATCTGGACTGTGGTAGGGTACCGGTGGGAGTCTAGTAGCTCTTGTCAACAGAAGGATCCAGGGATGTATTATTGTCCAGTTCTTGAATCCTTAGGATCTGTGGTCTGAGGAGAGCAGTAGGATCTCACTAAGCGCTGACTCCTCCAAGGTGGGGCGCACCCTCGGCTCCCTTGGACTTCAGAGTTGGGGGCACCTTGATGACTTTTAGAATCCAAAACCAGATGGTGGGTGCAGAAGGACGCAGCCAGCTTTCCCAACCCTGGGGCTAGTCTGGTTCCCAGCCCAAAGGCTACAGTAACTTATGCCTGACTGCCCATGGCTCAGAGGAGCTATTCAAGTAGCTGGTATGTAGGCATGCCCTGATTACACCATCAGTGCCAAGGACTAGAAGGGCCATGACTTAGAACCAGTGTAGAAGCTCTGTGTCAGCCAGGGATTCACCTCCAGGAGGGAATCTCGAGGTAGCTGGTTAAATTGGCTTCCCAGCTGCTCTGCAGCACTGGAACTGGGGCCCGAATCTCTCTCCAAGGGTGAGAAACTGGCCTCATTGAAGTCAATGGGAGTTTTGTCATTGACTGGCTTCATCCTATTTCACCCGAGAGTCACCTAATAGTCCACCTAGAGGGAAGATTGAGAGAGGAAAAACAGATACAGCATGAAACATCTAGTTGAAGAATAAGTGAGCATAATTTTGCAAGTGCGTAACCAATGCTTTAATTTATTCTTCTCCCTACTGCTGATGCAATGGCTAATCATACTAAATGCATGTGCTGTAACAGTGCCCTGTGCACTGCACTAATTGGAAAGTAAGGCATGTTGGTTGGAAAACTGGGGATAAATTCATTTTGCTCACAAGACTATATTTACCCAGCAAAACGAGCTGGAGGCTTCTATATAAATTGATATGTCACTTGGCACTCTAATAACAGCAGCACATGGGGTGAAAGTGGAAATTCTGTAGTACTTGTGTGACGGGTATACTGTTAATGTATGATTCTGTACATTGCAAGGAGCAATGAACGCCACATCTTGGAAGCAATAAAGCATTGTGGAAGCAGATTCCAGGACTTGCCATCAATTTTGTCATATCTCTAAATCAGAATCAGATCATAGTAGAGGCGCCTTGTAAGTAATCTTCCCTCGTGCAAAGAAAAAGGTGGCAGCATTTATGCCTGTAAGGGCAATGCTGTGTAAATTTTGGTCTTGTTTAAGGAGTGAAATAATAACCGTAGAGGATTTTTTCTGACTTGATTTTTTGAGAATCAAGTTTTCAACACAGCATCTAAACACTTGCCCACAACATTTAGGGACTTGTCTGTTTGCTCAGGAAGAATCAGCACTTCTGTGTGAGCAAATTTGGGTTTGACTCATGCAAACAGATGCCGTCTCTCTCGCACTCCACAATCTTACAGGATCCTACTTGAAAATTTTGGCTCTAACTCGCCGTGGTGACTTCTAGTTGTATCTGTATTTCTGCATTGTGCTGAAAAGTTTATGGGTGTGAATGTTTTTCACCTGTATTGCAGGTATTCATCAAAATCCAGTGGGGATAGAATGGCTCTCAAGTTTCAGCACCTAGTACTTTGAGAAGAATCATGAGTGACTTAATTCATGCTGCAAAACTACATTGTGTTAGAACATGTGTTAACTGACACAAGGTTGAACAGCTGAGCTAGGATTTTCGAAGAAAGAGCCCAAATCACACTAAAATTCACTGAGAACCAGACACTAAATCCCTTACACTCTTCTGAAAATTCCAGCTTTAGTGTAGAGGGAGTGCCTCCTGTTTAAAGGCATGTCTGGTCATAATACAACCGAGGGTGGACCTTAGTGCTAATAATGACCACCGTTTGATAGTGTTAAACACCACAGTCCCTGTCTACACAAAGTACCAAGTTGTGCGTAACATCCTGTTAGTTAACATTTTCTAGCCTAATCTCTCTGTAGACGAGCCCAGCAGGAAAGGATAAGACATCTGACAGTAGGGACTAGGACTTGGGCGCTGCCTGTGAGGCATTTCTTTAGACATCTAAGGATAAACTTCTCAGTTTCTTTGCAGCTTCCAAGTACCGGAGCTTCCCTGGTGAAGGCTCTAAGGGTATGTCTACACTGCAGCAGGGAGTGGGCCTCCCAGCCCAGACAGACAGACTTGTGCTAATGGGGCTCGAGCTAGCAGTTAAAAATAGCAGCATGGACCTTACGGCTCGGGCTCTAAGCCTAGGAGTTGGGTGGGCTCTTGACCCTGAGCTGTGACGTCCACGCTGCTATTTTAAGTGCACTAGGATGAATCTGTCTATCCAGACTGGCAGGCTCCTCCTACCCAGCTGCAGCGTAGATGTATTCTAAGGGGTCCCAGACTGCAGAATGCTCTGTCTATCACATGAGTTTGTTTGGCTTCCATAGGAATTTATCTTCTTTCTTAATGGATAGTTTGTTCACTACAATTCAAGTGGCTTTAGACTGGTGTTTGGGAATTTCACGCAGACCGTTGTGGGGGCAAATCAGTGAACTCTAAGAAGAGGGAGTGAAAGAGGATACCTTTAGCCTACTCCACTAAGTATTCTTGGTGTAGAAGGGTTTAGACGGAGAAGTCCTCCCCCATGCCAGGGATGTGGTCAGAAGTGCTTCCTGACCATGGGTGAGAACGGAATTTAAGGGGTTTAAAGTAATCGGCTCATCCGGGATTACTCAGGTATTAAATTAGTAGGGAGAGTTTATATGAATCTTACACTTATGAAATTAGGAAGCAGACTGTAGGCAGACAATTCCCCTGGTGGCACCACCTCGGAGGGGGCTGGACAGCAGGGAGGATTAAATCAAATTCTGTTAATGGCTGCAATTTATTGCCTTATCTGTTTTTCTTCATTAATGGTTTCCACGTGAACGAGAGAAACCCTTGTATGTGAACGTTAAGGTGTTGAACACCTGGAACTCCCATTGGCATGAATGGGATCAGTTGAAGGTACTCAGCACCTCTCAAGACTGAGAATGTCAATGAACATAAGGAACCACTGCGAACATATCTGTCCCAGCTCTCTCTGCATGCTATCTTGCCTACAGAGGAAGAGTCAAAGATGGCACGCTTGGGCAGGTGGCATCACTTCTGTGCTGGCACATTGTTTCTAAGCAGCTGTCCTCAGGAGACTTGTTTGAAACACCCTCTGACTCTGTGACTTCTTGGCAGCTACTCCCTGCGGTCTAAGATCGGATGTGTGAATTATCATGGCACAATGATCCTGCTTGTAAATGATTTTGATGTGTTAAGATGAACGGGTTCTCCTCCAACGAGTGACAGTGTGTCACTGAAATACCCTGTGCGTGAAGGTTCAGAAAGATTCTTGCTTTTAGTAATTAAAGCAGCATGTGGAAACCACATAGTTGGTGTTGGGGTTTTTTTCTGTTTTTTAGAAACAAAGCTTAGAAATATGATTTCAAACCCCAGTGCTTGGTTAGTGAAGCTATTAGTGTTTGAGGCTAATGTCTGCTGTTAATCATCCCTCTTTAATCCTTCCTTAAGTAATAGGAATACTGTCCGACACTAATGCCGAGACTCTGAATCATGAATGAACGGTGCAACAAACATGTAAATAATCATCTGAAAGATCAGTCTCCAGGTCTCCGTTAACAGGGAGTATTAGATTAGCCACACTCTCCATTTTTACTTGTTAATAAAGATACTGAGCTGTACAACAAAAAGGCCTGTAGCTATGGGGCTTTATCCACTTCCGAACTCGTACTCATGTTTTGACTACTGTGAACCAACATAGAAGTTAGGTTAATTGTAATGCAGACAAGACACACTTGTCTGTTCCTAGTTGCGTATAGCCATAGAGGGAACCCTAGGGCATGTCTACACTATGGGAGCTACAGTGTAGACCCTACAGTGACCTAGTTACTGCTGCTCAGGTAGGTGGATTACCTACAGCATAGGAAAAATCCCCTGTGTCAGTGTAAGAATTCTAGCCACGTATATGCTGGGGGTTAGATTAGTTTAACTATGGCACTTGGTGGCAACTTAGCTAGGTTGATTTAAATTTTTAATGTAGACCAGGGCATACACTTAAACATGACTAGGAACAAAATGTGGTTTTGTCCCTGCTTACAATTGGTGGTCAATTTTCAGTGTGTTGCAGTGTCTCAGGGTCATAGTGAATTCATCTCTTCCTTGCCACTCATTTAGTAGCAATGGTGAAAATTTCTTTCCTCCATTTTTGCCAGCTAGGAGGCCACATCCTGATGGTCATGACCTGGCCATAACACCTGCTTTTATCACCTCCACCTCAAACTGCTAGATGCGGCACTTTGCCTGTGGCTGACCAAGAGGGCCTTGCAGAGGCTTCAGCTGGTTCAGAGTGTTGCAACACCTCTCTTAGATAAGAGTGATTAGAAGCTCAGGTGCGGGTGGGTGGGAAGGAGGCCATGGACCCATCACTTTAAAATGTGGGAGGGCTGTGTTTTCCCACTTTTTACAGCTGTAAGGGTGAGCAATGGGAGGAGAGGGTAGAGAGGAGTGAGGGAGGGTCTTGGTAAGGAAGGGGCAGTGCGGGAGGGTGTGGCCACGGTTTGGGTGCTGGTGGCCCCCCCATTTTTAGGGACTTTCTGCCGCTCCTGACTAGAAAACACTATGTAGGTTGTTGGTGCTCTGTGCTGACTCTACCTTTGATTCTAGATTCAGTCCAAGGTCTGGGTCCTAATCTAAAGGGGTAGGGCCCAACTCTTGAAGGGGCTGCTTCTTCCTCTGTGCTGCACAGTAACAGTTGCAGTCGATGGTGATATTAAGCTGACGGTCCCTGTGAAGTTCTCAGGGACAGGGTTTCTGGGAGGAGTGTTACTTGCTATGGATCAGGATGAACCTAAATCTTGCAACTTTTAGTGCACCCTGCAAGACCATCTCTTCCTTCGAACCATCCCTCAGTAATCATGGTGGAAGAAAAATGGCCTGTTAACATACTCTCCTGGCAGACCACAAAGTAATCACTCTGATCATTGCAGCATAAAATAAAGGAGAAGAGGGCCAGTATATGGTCCTTGATGGACAGGCATGATGCTACTCAGATGCAACCATGAGAATTGCATTAAGTATACACAGACCAGATGGTTCTCAAGCAACTTTCCTGTTTGGAAGCACGTAACACCATTTGACTAGGAAGCCAAATTGAAACGGGGAGATCTCAGTGCAGGTGAAACAAAAAACTTTGCTGGATGATCCGTTGCTTCTTTGAACCCAGCTAGACTCAAGGTAAATGTCATTTTTCACTTTAGCAGTCTAATCAAATCTCTCCTGGTGTTGACGTTTTCATGGTACGATTGAGCAGAAAGCTAACTTATTTATTCTCCTTTCAAGAGATTTCAAATGCTTATGTAACAACGTGCCTTCTCACAGTGGCATATACAAAGACCTCACCTCTTTGAAGAACAGCACTGTCCTTCAGTATTGCAGTTACAAGGGAACAAAGTAGCCTTGTGATTATATCAAAGAAGATATGACCTTATCACCACTGTTTTACTAGGCCTGACGCAGAACGGGAATCCAGTTATGTGTAAATAACTGAAAAGTGTGACTCAGGATAATGATCTTTCCATAGATACCGAATACCAGGATTCCATGGATACTCTATAAATTGCTGCTGGGCTTCCTAGCTGGCGTTTGTGAAACATTAATTTCCTTTTTCAAAAGCGTAAAGGTCTAAACGCTTTGGTTTTAAGGAAGTGGGGTGGCTACCCTCTCTGTTTTGTGAACAAAGTTTTTGGCTTGTCTGCTGCTATTGGTTTCTAAACGACTCTGCGTAACAGCCATATGGCACTGAGAATGATTTCCTAATACGAATAATTAAGCAAATATTGTCTAAGTAGAATGTTGCCTCGACTTTCTCAGTTGCAATAGCTGGTTTGTGCCTACTGAGCCTACAAAACATGCAAATAAAATACCTGCCATTTTAATTTGGTGTGGAATTTGCTCCACGTGCAAATGAATGAATAATATCCCTAGATGGAGCTGGGTGCTGTCCTGGCTATCACACCCAACCCTGTCTGCACCTCAGCCCTGACCTGAAAGGTTCTGCTATTCTGGGCCTTGGCTAATCAGTGATAGCTGGTGATGCCAAGCTGCGTGGTAGTAGTTTTATGGCGTGGTCTAATAGACGCTAGGGATTGTGGTGATTCCATCAAATTCCTTGTTGTTGTGTCCACATTACAATTTGAGCTCAGGTCTCCAGAGCTGAAAGACAAACTCTCTTCATGCAGTAACAAAGGCAAGAATGCAAAAATAAATGTAGTTTAAACAAAATAAGGTTTAAATTCTCTCCCCCAGCCTTCTCAAAACCTAATAAAGAAGATATCTGGTTATTTCATGTATAAACCCTACTGTATTTCCAGCAAAGCTTAAAAACTGGCCAAATTCTGCCTGCAGATATATGCCCAGTTCCCACTAACTTGAGTGAAAGCATAAACTGTATGTAGTAGAGAGAGTAAATGGAAGCATGTGGTTAGATTATTTTAGCTGTGCCCGATTGCAAACATAGCTGTTTAAACAATGAGGAATCCTTGTGGCACCTTAGAGACTAACAAATTTATTTGGGCATAAGCTTTTGTGGGCTAGAACCCACATCATCAGATGCATGGAGTAGAAAATACAGTTGGCAGGTATAAATACACAGCACATGAAAAGCTGTTTAAATGGCTTTGTAATATAATTGCCTATTTTCACATGTATGTTGTAGTGCTGTGGATGTGAGGGGCACTGTGTGGGATCTATATTGTTTGTTTGTGTAGAAATTCTTAACAAAATGATCCCCTTAGAAGAGTAACAGGCAGAAAGCAATTGCTGATGTAGCATGTATTACTGTCCACGTGAAACCAACAGTAGAATCGAGACTACCTGCTTGGGAAAAACAGCTGAGTACATGCTGTGCTGCTGTTACTGAGTCTTTTGATCAAACAAAATATTCTTCCTCAGCTCGTAAAAGAAACAGACTTTTTGCAGAAGAAGCAAGAACTTTATAGTCCTGAAATAGCCTAAGAGCAGCTGGAATAAATTGATGTAGCTCCATTGAGGCTATGTAGGCTTACAGCAATATCCTTGTCATTAAAGAATTAGGGTAATGGACCTTTTTACTAGTGGCATAGTTTCCCCAGAAGGATGTGCCAACGCTACACTGAAATGGATTTGAGAGTGATCGTCTCTGTTTGAGCCTTAGGATGTGCTTTGTGGACATGACGACATCAGCAGTTTGGTCTGGGCATCAGACTATATGTGTATATACTTGTCAGAGTTGCAGATGGCTACAAAATCTTCTCTTTCTTATCAAGAGGAATGTCTGTGAACCTGATTCTTATTCACCTCTGACTTGTCTTGTCATAAAACGATACACAAGTCAATCAAGTGCATTTTTAAACATCAGTGACATGGAGTTACCTGCAAGTTCACTTCAACTGGCACCCATGTGGACTCAAGACCATATCGGAAAACAAAAAATTATGAACTTGAATTGGCATTCAGGGTGTGATGTGAGCACAATAGCTTTGCATCAAATTCAGCTGAATTGAAGTGCATTTGATTACTTGAGGGAGCATTGTCTAGGCTAGATAATACTTAGTCCTGCCTTGAGTGCAGGGGACTGGACTAAAAGACCTCTTGAGGTCCCTTTCAGTCGAATGATTCTATGATTGTCTAGTGGTTAGAGCATTAGTCTCGGGGCCAGTAGTGTTGTTTTCTCTTCCTGGATCAATCACTGCCTTGTTGACCTCCGTTGAGGCATTTGACCTCTCTACTTCAGTTTGCCCATCTGCTCTTCAAATGCCTTCTGGTCTTGAGACTTAATGAAAGTGTGAGTGTTACCTCGAGATCCTGGGACGAAAGGTGTGGTGTAACTCAGTATCACTGATACTTCCATGGTCTCCATAAATTAATCTGAAGAGTTGATTTTTATTTTTTGGCTCAGATATTGAATTCTAACAAAGCATGATGATCAACTCAAGCGGACGTTTCGTCCTGATTCAGACCAACACATGACATAGTACTGTAGCCTGTAACTGCAGCACACGTTATCTAGTTATTATTGTTCTACTTTCAAATCTCTCATGAGTAGATCTAATTTAACTCATAGGGGCCTCAGTATACCCCTGAGTGGACCCTCCATTTGCTCAGGCTTTCTTTTGTAATGTATTTTCTGAGAACTCCACTCAGATGCAGCATCTGGTCTGTAGTGGCCTGCCCCCCTAGTTGCCCTTATTTTTATTTTTTTCCAAATAAGCTGACCAAGTCATAGGGAGGTCTGATCGCCCATTGAGGTCAATAGCATTGGATTCATTGATGTTGGATTGGGCCTATAATGAGTTTGTGACACAATCCTGGCTAACCTGCAGTCTCTGGGGCATGAGCCCTATCCAGAAGGGAAATCACTTGGTGGATCTGTTGCACTTTGATCCTGGTTTATACAAGACCTCTAGGGTTCATGCTCCTCAGACTTTTGCAGCTCCAGCCACAGAAGGACCTGGTGGGGAAGAGGCTTAGGGTGCGTCTACATTGCAGTTAAGCACCCGCAGCTGGCCTATGTCAGGCTATGGGGCTGTTTAATTATGGCCTAAGCTCTGGGATCTTCTGGGGCCAAGGAGCAGGGTCTGATTATTGTAGCATAGCCACCTGTTCCCTTACACACTTTCCCCCCTCCCCACTTGCATGGACCTGATTACTTGAGCCACGAACACGAGTGGACAGCTACTCAGACACTCTTGGGCTGACCAGCCTATGACCACCCACAAATAACACAGTCCCTTTTATGAACAAATGCACAAGGCGTGCACATCCTAATTTAGCCCTAGAACTATTTTCACTGCAACATTTAATAACAAAGTGAAGTGATTTGTTCTGGCCAATATCCTTCAACATGAACTGATGTCTTTTCAGGGTGCATAAGTGTTCTGCAAAAGGTTTTTGGCTTGTGTTGAGCAGAATATCTTTGTAATACTTTCCTTTACTTGCTCTCCAGTGAGATCTGAAAACACACTCTGTCTTACAGTGTCTACAGAATGAAGACACATTGAGTTATTTTTGCAATTTTTTAACCTCACTGACCAATGTTTATGCAATCAGCCTGGATTCTGACCCTCCACACCCACACCCAACCCCATGCTGTCTCTAAGCATGAAAATGGAATGCTGACAACAGAGAATGATAAGAAAAAAGCTGTGTGTTGATCAGAAGCAGTGGCTGAAAACTGAACCTGGAAATTCTGCTATTACAAATTAGCTGAAAATATGCTGCTTTTGTTTGTGAGTAGGGTGTTGGCCATAAAAGATCTCAAAGCATTCATGCTGCTTGGCTTATACAAAAGCATTGAGGTTGGTTTTGAAGGAAGTTGGGCTCATCTATTTTGGTTGGTTGACTTATCCTGTTAAGATGAACTGCTGTAAGAAAAGACTCTGGAAAACCAGGGGCCTAGAGAGAGGCAGTGTGGTGTAGTGTCTTGATCCTGTGGCTAAGGAACTGTTTCTAACTTTCTGTGACAAGCTTGTGTATGTTTAAAAGTTTGTCTCTCTCACCAACAGAATTTGGTCCAATGAGAGATATTAGCTTACCCACCTTTTCTCTTTAATATCCTCGGACCAACATGGCTACAGCAATACTGAATACAGCACAGGTCCTTCAATGGCTATTAACCAAGATGAAAAGAGAGACAAACTCACATTCTGGGTGTCCCTAAGCCTCTAACTACCAGATGCTGGGACTGGACAACAGGGTGTGGATCACTCAATAATTGCCATGTTCTGTTAATTCTCTCTGAAGCATCTGGCAATGGACACTGTCAAAAGACAGATACTGGGCTAGGTGGACCATAGGTCTGACCCAGTATGACTGTTCTTATGTTCTTATCCCTACACCATGCTCATGTGTGCACCCAGAAGCCAGACGGGATTCCCACCCCACTACTGCGGGGCTCAGGCTTCAGTCATCACCCTGTCAGCCCTCCTCCTTCCCCTGCCATTGTTGTTAGTTAAAGTCACAGACAGGTTGCGAGTTTCTGTGAATTTTTGTTTATTACCCATGACCTGTCTAACTTTTATTAAAAATAACCGTGACAAAATCTTAACCTTAATGGTGTAATCTGATTCCAGCTGCAGGCAGCTGCCTGGCAGAAGGAGCTGATGCTTGCTAAATATCATGAGAAACATGTACCCTCCTGGTTCAGGAAGAGATTCTTGTAGAAAAAACAAGTTAAATATCCTTAGGCCTTTCAGTGCTAATGCACCATCAGACCCTAGATAGGACCAATCCTTATGGTAAACACATTGTTCAGGAATCTATGCAAGTCAGGGCCAGATTTCTGCCTTTCATGCAGTTCTGGAGGCTCAAGATTCTTCCTCCTTGCAGCGAGAATTTCAATGAATAAAGAGCTACTGTTTTAAAAAAAAACCCAAACCCCACAGAGCAGTTTAAATTATTTTAAGGCTGCTAGACTGTGTTAAATATTTTTTCTGTGGATGTCTGAATATGAAAAGTGGATGACAGATTCATCTCCATTCTCAGCAGTAGAGAGGGAAATAGATATGAATATTTTATAATCTTAATTCTCTTTTCTGGGATAGGGGAAAGTGAGTATTTTGTTCCCCAAAAGCACATCTCCTGGTTGTAAAAGTGGAAGTCTGCACTTTTCATTATAGAAATGGAGTCTCCCTTTTTAATTAGGTTGCAATGATTTTTCTCTCTTAAAACTGTCTAAAGCTATGGCAAAGGCTGACAGTCTGTGGTTAACCTTTAATTTGTAAGAGTAATTTGTATTTGAATTCTTGTCAGCTTGTTAATTAGAAGTAAACATTGTCCAGGATTATTGGCACACAGCTAATTAGTTGGATCCCTTCGAAATATAAAGTCTTGCTAAAATGTCAAGGGTCTTCCCTTGGGAAGCTGCAAATCTTATTGAAAATAGAACGAAGACAACCTGTGTGATTTCAGGTAGATAGGGTGATGTGCTAAAGATTTTTACTTTACATCAATGACAACTAATAAGGAGCAAATCCAGTACAACTTAATCCTCTATGTAGTCTCACACTGCTTGATTGAAACTAACCTTATCTATTGTCTGCTAAGTCACTCCAGTCTTTGAACGGTAGGTACCACCTATTACACTTCTGCTTTTATACAGAACCCAGTTGGCTAAGCCTTTAAGGGGCCTCAGAAATGGAGAGGTATGGGTAGCACCAGGTTAAATTTGTGCAACCCCTGGTTAATTCCTTAGTGACCAAAAGATCTGACAGCTGTCCATTGGCTTATGTGAGATGAATTGGAGGTGTCAGTCTGGTTCCCAATGGACAAGTATTCATGTCACATTCACTGGCATCTCAGCAAGAGAAGGCAAAGACTGAATGGGCTATGGAGATGAAGCTGTCTCCTCTCATAGAGAAATTGTATCCTTCCAAAGCAGGGTCACGGCAATTGATGCTGCAGCATGGCGGAAACTTGTTCTGTCGCTTCCTGTGCTGGGGCAGCTCAATGAAAAGATTGCCCAGGAAATGGAAGTTATGTCATCTTTTAACAGCACTAAATTCATTTCACCTGCTGCCTTCTTTGAGAGTTGCACTGTGCTTCCATGAACTCCTCTTTTCCTGGACTAACTGCTCTCCCCAACACGTTGAGTTCTAGGGGGTGATGAGGCACCATCCAGTGGCATATGAACGGGTACCTCACAGCTTGCCCTGCTGTAGGCTGAGTGGAAAGCTCATGCTCAGCGGTGGCATGCTCTCTCTCTCTGTAGGGGCTCCCGGGTGACCTATCTATGCTTGGTAACTCTTAAAAGAAAACAAACATGTCAAAGCAGCTGGATGCTTTACGGTTTGTGATGTTCATGAGCAAGTTGTCCTTGCGTAGTGGGTCTTTTGGACAAAACAGTAATTCCTAAGGAGAACAAAACTACAACTGTGGAGATGGGCCGGAAACATTTCCTTAGCACCTGCTTGCCCAAGGACTGAGGCTACTAATCAAGATGTCAAAAATCTTCATGGCTCCTCTTCATCCCCATGCCCTGTCTATTTAACTTACACACTGTCTTCCAACATGTCAGCCCAGCCCCACCCATCCACCCACCTATGAATCCATCTGCCCTCCCCAATAAATCAATCCTCCCCCCATGAAGGAGATCAATTATCACACCTTGTGCTCCTGCCACACCAGTTGTTAAATTCTGAGTGACTCCTGACAGTCCAGCAGACAAACTCCAGGCTCCCCACTCCCCGCTAATTAATGAATTCTGCCCCCACCTCCTGCTTTGCAGGGCACTGCTGCTGCTTTGCTAGCGGAGGCCTAGCTCCTTTTCCCCACCAGCTCTGCTTGCCCTGGTTCCCCCTCCAAAGACGGCAGCAGCAGTTCCAGTTACACTCTGCTCCTGCCTCCTCTCCTCTCACAGGAGAAGTGGCACCTCTGATTTGTTCCTCCCTTTCCTCGGTGCTCTCTGTGTTCCCTCCAGAGAAGGCAGCAGCTCCACTTGCCAAGGCACAATTCCTGCTCTCCCTGGACGGGAGGGTGAGTCAGATTTTCTGGCCATGACCTCGGAGCAGTCAGTGTCACCTGTGCCCATCACATTGTCCCAACAAGCTGTCATTCCACCAGTGTATTAGACTGTGGTATGCCACAGGATGCTGGCTGGTTCTAGCTGAAGGTTTAACCCTGGTTTCGAGTCAATAAATCCTTACTCCCGAGGCTTCTGCCTCCATTCCACTTCGTGCTACTGACAGACAACAACTCAGAGCTGACTTTTCTGAGGGATGAAATTCCCACATGGATCCCGCTCCAAAAGACAAGAAGAAAATAGCCATTGGAAAGGCAGCACTCTGGGCATGCCACATGGGGGCACTGATGCAGTAATGCAGAAGCCTGGCATTTTTGGGTAAACATCTGAGGAAAAATTGGATTTTTCACCTGTGAAGACCTCCCAGGGGTGAAATTAATAGGCAGGAGCCTCTTCCTCCGGCCTCCTGTTATTTGTGAAGCTGCAAAGTATATGTGAGTAAAAGTTCAGGATGCCACAAGAATAGAGGCCACTAGAATCTGCAATATTCCGAGTTCCTGGTTAGCCAGGGACAAGTTTCTGGCACTAAATTATATTAAGCATATTTTGAGGTATCAAATTTGATTTGCAAGACTACTGACCAACTTTGTATGTGCCCATCACTTTTAGAGAGACTGCATTAGCAGCTGCAGCATGTATTGCCTGTATGCCACCTCGTACACTATTGAATTAGCCGCTGAGTGCCCTCTGAACACTGAACTTTTGTTGAAATGGCTAAATGAATGTTCAGCAAGAAAATTCAATTTTCTGATTTTAACACTGCAGAGGAAACCATGTGACCCCTATTTCCCAGTAATGTGTTCCAAGAGAATAATGCTCACCACATGGTACCCCTGTGCGAGTGCTAGCTGCAGCCACTAAAATCGAAACAGTTGGGTTAAAACAGGGCTTTGATTTTACCAATGTGTCCACTAATGGCGTTGTGGACTTTCTTGCCTGTATCTCCAACACTGATCATTGTACACTTAAAATGATATGTAGACATGGGCCCCTTGTGGCATGGAAGCTCATGTATGGTTCACTACTGTGTCAACAATATAGTCAGGCCTGACACACTCACCACACCTCACTCACTGTTGTCATAATCTGCATCTAAAAGGTGGCATGTAAGATATCATTGGTCATTAATATTCTCGTATGCTGCATGCACAGGGTATGTACAAAAAGTTCTGAATATATTCCAGAATTATATTCCTAAATTGTGTTCAGCAAGCAATGCATAAGCACAGTCTGCCTTAGACAAAAGAGTGTAGGTCTATATATAAGCAGTAAACAAAGTCGTCGAGGAGGGAAGATTGCTAAAATGGAAATTGCGTTTCCTGCAAACACCGGCGGGGGAAGAAAGAATGTGGTAGAGAAGGAAGCTCCACGCTCTATGTCAGCGTCCTCACAGCTTGAACGAACTTTACTTTGAGGGGTAACTGTCTGTGATGGGGTGGTCCAGTCACCGCAGGGATGGCACTTCCTCCTGGTCACTGAGGAATAGCTCATGAGTTCATTGCCCTGTCCTGTGGTTGCGTGCCGTCTCCCTGTCAGTCTCGCTCTCTGGTTCTGCAGCCCCTTTCTTGCTCCACTTGTGACTCAGCTCTCTGGCCAGGTGACCAAACGTTAACACTTCTTCAGTCATAGGACAGAGGAGGGTTAGTGGGTTATTGATTGTTGTAATGAGTCATAAATCAATCTCTTTATTGTGACCGTGATTTTTAGTGTCTAATAAAGTTATGAATTTAAGCTCCCGGGCTCATCTTTTGAAGGTGTTGTGCAGGTTCCCTTTGAAGACCAGGACGGAGAGGTCTGATACTGAGTGATCATTTTGTGAAAAGTGTTCATCCCGTGGGTAATACGGTGTTTTTGCCTTTTTCCATTTTTTGTATGAGTTCATTTGAGAGTGCAGTGATTGTTGGGGCATTTAGTGCACTGGATGAGATACATCACATGTTGTGATAGGCATTTGTAGGGCCCAGGTGTGTTGTGGGGGGTGTTGATCATCACAGCAGTGGAGACAAGTCTGCATGTTTTGCATCTGTTTTAGCAATGTCTGGTGCTGCTTTGAGTTGGTGGGCCCTGGTTTGTGTGGAGCTTGCTTCTGATGAGCTCGGTGAGGTCAGGGAAGGGGAGAGTTGAAGGCCAGAAATGTGTGGGGGAGAGGGGGGGAGTTGGGAAGATTTCTTTCAGAATATGGTCCCCATCGAGTACAGGTCGTAGTTGTTTAATGATTCCCATATGGGATCCAGTGTGAGGTTGTAGGTGACAAACCAGGGTATGAGGTCGAAGGGTTTTTTCCCTATATTGAAGCAAATTCTCTCTCAGGGTATTTGGGTGGCATGTTCCAGCATCCAATCTACTTCTCTGATGGAGCGTCGTTGTTTGATGAAGATGGTTGTGAATCCCAGGTAAAAACCTTAACACACTTTCTTCTCAGAGCATACTCTGTGGTATCCGAGTGCCTGGCTGTAGATAACACGTTTCTTTGTGTTTTTGGGGTGGTTGCTGGATCTGTGAAGATAAGCGTGGTGATCTGTGTTTTTTTTTTTATATATATAGTTGTTGTAGGGTTCCATTGTGGAAGCCAGCAAAAATATTACTTCTCCCATCAATAAAAGATTTTATTACAAATAAAAGATTTTATCCCACCTACCTTGTCTCTCGATTTTAGTCCTGTATTTTGAGTATTAGCAAAGTTTCACTCTACTTTATCCCCATATCTATCAACCTATAGAAAAGTGTCTTAACATTGACGTAATCCTGGGAAGAGTTAGAAATGAAAGAAATGGGAGTAATGGAAATGTCTCAAACCTCTTGAAGATAGATAGCATTGTGGGGTTGGGTTAACCTTGTGACCGTGTAACCGTAACCTTTCACTCAGGATAAATTAAAAGAAGCCATGGTAGCCAGGTGGCTGAAACAATAGCAGTAGCACCCAAAATACAGGTACTTGGAAAAGCTGACCTGTGTGGCTGAAGGAGTTTCTCTCTAGACTGGTCTAGAAAATGCTGGGGTTAGAGCTTCGACTGTTGGAACTTGGACTGTCTCTGTGTGTGGGAGAAGTAGCCAGAAAACCAAGCAGACAGTATCAGAAGCCCAGGTAATGTGGCCGTGAGAGAGAGAGGACTTTTTGGGTGCAGAGTGCTGGCTGGAAACGCAAGTTTGGAGCAGCAAGCAAAGGAACTGTCTCCTCCTTTTGATACCTACTGTGTCCAGGCTAATAGGACTTTTGTATCATCTGTGTAAATAAACAAAATTGCATCAAAAAAAAAATACCTGGTTCCAGTCTCAGTTTCTCTTCCTAGCAGAAACAGTCCTCAAAGCCCCGAACTTTGACTAGCTTCTCAGGTTAAAGGGGGTAATGATAGTTCACAAAGTCAGAAGACCAGAGTATGCATTAGTTGGCATTTAATGTGGGCCTCTAGCCTTAGCATGGTTTTACCTACAGCAGTAAATTTAGATTGCATATCCATTACCCAAACTACCTGTGAGCATCGGAGCAAAAAGAAACACTCTTTTTCTTGAGCAACCTAGATGATTCTCAGCCTGGAGCTGGGTATCTAATAACAATATGAGGCCCGAATCTTGCAATTTCATTTGTGCCAGTAATGCCTACTATGAATTATGTGCCCAAAATAACCCTGGTGATTTCTCCTTTACTTCCATTGATCAAATCTTTATCCAAAGAATTTTATGTTCCACACACTTGGTTTGTCAAATTGTTCTGAGAGTGAAACTTTCTTAACTGACTATGAACTAGTTAGGATAGTGGAGATTTTCCTAGAGATTACCATGTATGGGTTCTTTCTCTCCTTCATCCAGAACCCCTTAGTAACTGCCATGGAAATTCTCTTGAGTACTGCCTGAGGTTATGTCTACTCTACAAGTGCTACAGTGGCACAGCTGCAGTTGTGCTGCTGTAATGTAGACACTTGCTACAGCAATAGAAGAAGTTTCTCCATCCCTGTAGTAAAGCTACCCCCTGACGAGGTGGTAGCTAGGTGAATGGAAGAATTCTTCCATTAACCCAGCAGCATCTCTACCAAGGCTTAACTGTGTCTCTTAGGGGTATGGCTTTTTCACAGCCCTGAGCAATGTAAAAATAAATAATAATGTAGCTGGGTCAACCTAAGTTAATAAGTTGTAGACCAGGCCGGAGTCAGGAGCCAGCCTTGTCCTTACTAAATATTTATAATTGTACTTAGCAAATACTTATTACAGTATATAAAGGGACATATTGTTTGTAGTTATTCTTTAATTTACAAGTGAATATAGATACTTAGCCTGCACAAAATAGACATTATAGTGTTCTGCATTTCCTTTCAGTTGTTAAAACTTTGATTTCCCATTATTTGCAGGTTTAGTAAAGTGCATCTTATTAATTATTATTATCATTTAACACCAGCTTCCAAAGAGGACTAATCAGCAAAGCTTTGTGGATTGTAGGCTTTCAGGGAAAAACATGTCTAATGATGGTGATTATTTCCCAACTATAATTGGTAAGTTTGGCAAATACTTCCATGGTTTCCTTTAAATTCTTCCTAGCCTTTAAATTCTTCCTGAGAAGAGAGTTTTTGAATGAGAGAATGTCATACAGTGGCACATCTTTGATGTTGCAGCTGTAGCACCGGAATGTAGATGCTTCCTACACTGATGAAAGGGGTTTTTCTGTCACTGTGGTTTATCCACCTCTGTGTTGACAGAACAATCCTTCTGTCTACCTAGACATGTTTGCCTTGGGGGTTAGGTCGACCTAACTACAGTGCTCAGGGCATGAAATTTTTTACAGCCCTGAACATCTTAAGTAGGTCCATCTCATTTTTAAGCATAGCCCATGCTTAAGTCTTAGCAAATGCCTAAGTCTTGTTTGGTCTAATGCTGAATAAAGAGTACAGCCATGGGAATGACATCAGCCTTTCCATGTTTTGTTTATTTTATCCTAACTCAGCTGTGGAATTTAATATTTCCCCAAATATTGTGTATAATTGTACTTAGCAAATACTTATTACAGGATATAAAGGGACATATTATTTGCAGTTATTCTTTAATTTACAGTGAATATAGATAATTAGCCTATTAGGGAGTGCAGTAATGTTTATATGGAAGTGTCATGTCAGATTTAAACATATGATACATGTCAATTTGTTTTTATTATTCTTTATTGCCTATTTGAGTTTTATAGAATGAAATTACAGCTCTTTAGGTGAGCTGTTATTATTGATTTACCTGATTATTTTGAAATGCTGACTGTACTTTTTTCTTTTTTAAAAAAATTACCTACATATGTATTGAAACCACTCCATATCATTAAACACTCATAGTTGATTTTCAGCTCTCCCAGGAATCTTTCTCAGCAGCAGAAATATTGTAGCTCCTGATAAAAATGAAGGCTAGATTACATTAACACAAATATTTCAATCTTTTACATTTGTATCTGAGTTGAAATTCACAAACCTTTTCAGTTAAACTGGTCAGAAAACAAAATTAAAACCCTCCAAACTATTTTCCCATCTTTTAATGAAAAACACCTTTAAGTGATATGTTCTGAGAAGCACTAGAATGGCTCAATATATATTCTACATCTGAATTGGAAGGAGGGCAAGGACCTAGATCTGGATAAGGAAAGAGCTTCCTGACTTTATATAGTTGACTTATTACTCATCAAGTTAGATGTCGATGTTAGCACACACTGATTTTCCTATACAACTATTTGATTTGTTATGCATTCCAACTGACCTGGCCTAAGGCTTATCAAAACATTCCAGGCCACATAACTGCAAATATCTTTCTCTAAGTTGTCCTGGGCAAGTCCTCAACCTCCATTTATAGTATTTGATACATCTGTTGCTTGCATGCAGAAAAGTAGAGTTTTCTATCAAAGACAACACCTCATTGTTCTGGTAGACTAGGAATCTGAAATGTTTTTTTCATTCAGGGCTTGGATCTACTGGAACATCATGTTGCAATCATCCTCCTGTGTTTGCTGACCTTTCACTAAACTCTGCTTTTGCTCTAGTATCCAGTGTTAAATCTCAGACTACTAGGGCCAATTTTTTAAAGGGGCCTCAGCCTAATCCCTAATTATGTGCCATCAGTTTTGTGTTAGTCACAGGAACAAGTGATAGCATTTAGGCTTTTACTGCCTGAATTGTAGTGCAATCAGGCAATTAAATGTCTAAATGCTGTAATTTGTGCCTGCAGTTTTGCACCTGGAACTAATTGTAGGCACAAAATGAGAAGCTGTTTAAACAATTAGGCCCAAATTTTCAGAAGTGCCCTCTAACTTTGAATGCTTAATTTTTGGGCACTCCAACCTGGCAAACCTGGTATCTGAGGTTAGGCATCCAAAACCTGATGTGCTCCAAAAATGGATGTGCTCAAACTGATGTGCTCAGAGAACACTTTTGAAAAAGGTAGCCTTAGCCAGTGATCTTCAGTGCTGTGGGCTATCCTATCTCATGCTGCTGCCTTCAAAATTGTCAGGGTCAGACTGACAGTAGGCCACCTTTCTTGTCCCTGGCAGGTAAATTGAGTTCTATTATCTGTAATTCAAGAGTTTAAGAATTGGTGTGTCCCTCTGCATCAGAGTGAACTCGGGACAGAGACAAAAGTGGCCTTCAGAAAATACTCTAGCAATAGCCTCTTTCAGAAGAAAGCTTAAGCTGAGGTTTATGACATTCTTGTTGGTTATTATCTGTGCTAACGATAAAGACAAATCCCAGGAAGATGGTCATTTTGGATCTTCTCCAATGTGGGTATTCTCTGTTTGGAGTAGGGTGAGAACTCTGCTGAATGGAAATTAGCATAACTCCGCTGACATCAGTGGCACTACACAGAGAGTTTGTCTTCATGTACAGCAACAGTGACGCAGCTGCACCAATGCAGCTGCATTACTGTAGTGCAGGGGTAGGCAACCCATGGCATGTGTGCCGAAGGTGGCACGCGAGCTAATTTTCAGTGGCACTCACACACCCAGGTCCTGGCCACCGGTCCAGTGGGCTCTGCATTTTAATTTAATTTTAAATTAAGCATCTTAAACATTTTAAAAACCTTATTTACTTTACATACAACAATAGTTTAGTTATATATTATAGACTTACAGAAAGAGACCTTCTAAAAACATTAAAATGTATGACTGGCACGCAAAACCTTAAATCAGAGTGAATAAATGAAGACTCGGCACACTGCTTCTGAAAGGTTGCCGACCCCTGCTGTAGTGCTTTAGTGAAGACACTGCTACGTTGATGGGAGAGCGTCTCTTGTTGGCCTTGTTAATCCACCTCCCTGTGAGGCAGTAGCTGTGTCAGCAGGAGAAGCTCTCCATTGACATAATGCTGTCTACGATGGGGGTAGGTTGGTGTAACTGCATCGCTCAAGGGTGTGGATTTTTCACACCCCTGATTGACGTAGTTATACTGAGAGAGGTCTGTAGTGTAGGCTTGGCCTGATTTACACCTGCTGAGGAACAGGATACCTGAGGCCAGATTCTTCAGTCTAAGTCTGCTTTGTATAAAGTGTCTCCCTATACCCACCATCCGCCCACTCCCAAAGGAGGGGGTGGGAAGAGGCATAGAGGAGCAGGTGTCTGCCACACCTAGTCCTCCACTGGCCCTGAGGGAACTGCCTCAGTGTAGTCCTAACTTGCACCAGGGCCAGGCAGCTGAGGATGGGACCTGCAACTGGCTCCCAGCAGCTACCGCTCTATCCTGCGTCTGAGCAGATTGGCTCTACACTCAGCCAGTTGAAGAAGCAGGTGGGGAGTCACTTTAATACAGCAGACTGAATAACTCTGTGTCTCTCTCTCGGGTTACCAAGTCAGACTGAAGCTATTCAGGGAGATCCCACCCCCATGATGTAATGTCATTTTCTTAAAATATCCTATTAAAATCTCCTGGATTGCTTTCACTAATCACCGAGAGATTGATGCCAATTCCGGGAGACTTCAGGCCAATCCTGGAAGGTTGGCAACCCTATGCCTTTCAAAAACAACCAAAACAAAGCAAAGCCATCTCCTTGGAGGAGAAGGGATCATCATATACATGAGCTTCTCGCCTCCTATGTTACACACAGTCTTCCCCCAGACTTGTCCATGGCTGATGGGGCAGTACTGCACTCGGACCAGTGTAAATCCTATGCGTGGCCCTAATTGACACGGAAAGCTCAAATATAGGAAGATGCTTTTTAGGGCCCCTCTCCAGCAAAGCATTTAAATTGTCCCATTGAGTTCACTGAGATTATTCCTGCTAAATAATACTTAGCCCTTCTAGTGCTTTTTACTGGTAGATCTTAAAGGTAAATGTTTGCAGGATTGGGGGTCTGAACCCTCAAACAGAAGGAGAGTCTGCAAACCCACCTTTGGTCTTGGGGCATTGTTCTGTGTGGATGGGGGCGCTGGATCACTAGTCAGCGTCTCAGCATTATTGATCTCCCACCTGATCTGATACCAGTGTGGCACAGGCCAGAGGCAGCTTTCAAGGGCAGGAACAGGGGAAAGTTTTATGAAAATTCTGACCTTTTAGACACAATTTTCAGTCAATGCAGCTTCCAAAGAAGGGACTGTGTGTAGGGGGGCAGTTACAAAGAATATTTTCATCTACAGCTTCCATACTGGCCTGAGGCTTAACTTGGATTAGGTTTCTGCCTCTTTGAGTTCATTTGAAGGGGAATGAAGGAGAGAAAAGGGGAAAATTCCCTTGGGGAAATAAAATGTGTTACTTAAAATGGATTTTTCAAATACTCTGCTTAGCAAGTTAGGTTTTTCGGGAGGTGGGAAGGATTTTTCATTATTTCATAGGAAAAACATATGCAGCTATATTTTTAACCTCCTCAACAATAGAAATGCTACCCCAGGGTATTTGGCTGTAAGGATTGTAGTGTATGGCCATGGTCCTTCACCTGCTGAAGTCCAAAATGCAACTGCTGTTGATATCTGTGGTGCAGGATCAGACATGAAATGTGGATCACAAGTACTGAAGACACTCATCCTTCACCATACACTGGCTGCAGGGTCCCTGTGGCAGGCAGGCCATTAAGCAGAGTTCCAGGGCAATCAGGAGCTGCAGGTATAGTGCTAACTGTTAAAAGTTCAGAGACTTCTGTTTGGGGGTGGCTGTTATTAGCCTGGAAGGATGTTTTTCACTGAGTAATGATACCACAGGTCCTGGTTAATGAGGATAAAATATGGTTTAATGGCTGTGCAGGAGCAGAGATATCTCTTTGTGTTATCTAAGTGAAAGGAGGCTTGCCAGAGAACAAAACATCTCAATGTTTTGTTTTATTTTTATCTCCTAAATAAAATGCAAGCAAAGGGCTGGATCCTGGCCCTACTGGCCTCTGCAGAGCCTGCTGGAGTGATGCAGCTATGACCTCAAGACCTTATGAAATCCTGATCCCCTCTCCTTCTTCTGGGAGGGACCTGCGTCCAATCTGTCTCCTCTCCATGATTCCCTCAGCAGATGGCTGGGGTTGGAAGGCAGGGAGAATGCACAGTGCCTTCCCAACACCACAGAGAGATGGGTTCCTCCCTAGCAGGGAAGTTGAATGGACCATTGAGAGCAAGAAAGGGCTCTCCCAGGCTACTTAATGGATGGGAGTCAGGGACCCGTTGGACAAAGAAAGTCCCTCACCCCACCAATACAATATGGAAAGTAGAAAATATTGAGCATAACTGCAGGGTTTGTAACTGGAGGCTGGAGCTGAAGGGTATTCGATTAATCGGCAACATAGTGCGACTCCCCTCACTTTCATTTAAATCCCCCCACACTCGTCCCCCCTCCCTTGGTCTGTTGTTTTTATTTTCTCTGATACAGATTATAAACACTTCTGAGCATGTTGTGTCTGTATACCACACTGTACAAAGATATTGTGCTACATGGATATGTAGCAATTATAAAAAAAAAAAAAATCTGGTCCTTACAGTCCAGACAACAGCCAGCCTGTGCAATGCTAAATGGATTTTCAGTTTCTAATTCTGTTTAGAGTGAATGTGGGCCTTATTATATTATGTCCTATTTTTCTTCCAAAACCTTCCTAATATCTTCAACATATTGTTCCTCCTAGACCCCTGGGAACATCTTCCATGGTAGGGGTATTTTAGCCTGTGCTTCAGTCAGAGAAAAGTCATCATTCCCCACAAATGACGTGAAAAAAAGACTATTTCTCTATCTATCTACTTGGCATTCACTTCTGCAGCACAGGAGCTGGAGAGAGATTGTTTAACAATAGACTCAGATTTTCAAGGTAGCTTTTTACTTCTTGGTAAGGACAGTTGTTCCATCTCTCCAAGAAGAGACAGGAACTCCATTGTCTTAACATCTGGAAAAGTTCTCTCTCCTACTCAGTGACCAGTAAATAACAGGACAGTATGGCTCGTGTATGAATTTTGTGGGTAGGTTTCATATGGTTGTTCTTTTTATTTGTCAGATTTTAATGAATATATTACATTTCTCTATGGCACTTCTCTACTTGTTAAATTAGTAAATATCTGTGGCAGTACAAAGGGTTTAAGGTTCCCAAGTGGGATGGTTTTGTACGATTGCACATAATTTTAATGGATGCCACAGTGTGTTCCTTGAGATGGCCCAAACCACAAACTTCAGAGCTGGATCAGAAGTCCACCAAAGTTTGGGAAACCCTCATATCTGAGGTTTGGGCCAGCTATGAGGTTTATACTCTGATTCAGACTTCCTCCCAGTTTGGGAACATTCAGATCTGGAGTTCTGGTTCGACCCATCAGTAGTTAAGAATAGATATATTTTTAAAAGATGTGTTTTTTCTGACATAATGTCACCAAGAAACCACTTGCAATAACTTTGGAGAGATAAGCACCATAGGAGTTGGATACTGAGAACTGGACCATTAACTATGCTAGTGATTTTCATGAAGGGGGATATGGTCCCCAAGGTGATTGCCAACAAGTTTTTTGGGGGATGCGGTGTGTGGTTCTAATCCTTCTCCCATTCTGTACTCCAAGTCTTCCCAAGGGCACATTTGCTCTCTTAGTTGAAACCCATCCTCCCCAAATGCCAGCAATGGCACCCAGATCTCTGCAACAATTCCCTCATCGGTGTTTATAAAATATTGTGGGAAATGGCACAAAGAATTCAGGGGTGCCTTGGAGGAGAGTAGTGTAATTGGCAACCTATTCCACAATTATTTATTCTGGGATAGGATTTAGACAGAGCCTGTGTGGTAATATCGTGCAGCCTGAGCTATGTTGGCAAGCTAGAAAGCAAGACCCCTGAGGGCCCAGTAGAGACCCTTTTGTGTTGAGTACAGCTGAATTCTGTCTCTTCACTGTCACAAGGGACATGACGAGGCATAGTGGTGAGTGACTGAACATGAGGTAAGAGTCTAAAAAGGCTGAAGAACCTCTTCTACCTAGACTAGATTTATCTGGTTAAAGAGCTAAGTTGCCTATATAAAGCCATTAGAGGCCATAATTTACCTAAAGAAAAATGTTATTTTGTTAATTCTCAAAGATAAGGGCAAGATGAATTCTGGGGCATGGAGAACGTAATACCATTCAAGGGACATTTCCATCAAGTTATGTAAATTGGTTATGACTAATAGAAAAGCCTATGAAATGACATCAATCAGTGAATTGGTATTGAAACCAAGCCATTTGCCACAAAACACCTTGATTGTTTGGTCCATCAGCCCTCACAGAGAGAGCACCAATCACAACACGTCATTTGTGTTGTTCTAGCCAGTCCTTCAGCCACCTGCTGGCCAGGCTGTCCATGGCACTGGACACCCAATCGGCAGCACAGCACCCCTGAGCTGTCCACCAGCCTCAGCCTCCCAAGTAGCTGGGATTACAGGTGCATGCCGCTGCACCTGACCTGCTACAGAACACTGAAAAATGAGTAACTGTAGACCAGATAATTCTCGTGTTTATTGGACCAACTGCCGCTGATGAAAAAAAACACGCTTTCATGCTCCAGAGACCTGAAGAAGAGCTCTGGGTAAGCTCAAAAGCTTGTCTCTCTCACCAATAGAAGTTGGACCAATACAAGACATTCCCTCACCCACTTTGTCTCTCTCTTATCGTGGTACCAACATGGCTACAACAACACTGCAAACAATTCTAGCATTGTCATCGGAGTATTTTAAAGCAGCTTGTTAGCAAAAAAATTGAAAGAACAGTGTCACCTTATAAGTATTAAAGCATGTCTATGCTACAGTGGCTCAGATGCAGTGCTGTAGCTACGCCACTGTAGACACTAGCTATAGTGACAGAAGGGTTTTTTCTATCACTGTAGTAAATCACCCCATCAAGAGGCGCCAGCTAGGTTGACAGAATAATTTTTACATTGACATAGTGGTGTCTGTACCAGGGGTTAGATCAATTAACAACGTCTCTTGGTGTGTGAATCTTTCACACCCTAGAATGATGTAGCTATGTCAACCTAAGTTTTAGGTGTCAACCGGGCTTAAGTCTATAAAGTGGCGTTGAAGAACATCCGCTGTCCTTGTGCTTTCTGCTTGCAGAGTTTAGTCTTGAAAGCCTTCCTATACGCTGTGCTCTTGTCTCAGTCTTCATTCCTTCCCCCCCACCCCCGCCTGGTCTAATCAAGTGTTTGCTGTCATAATTAAGAACTGTGTTAAATCTCCTGTCACTTAACCATAATGAGGGCCCATGGGGAGGGAACAAAATTTCCCTAGTTGAGCCTTAGATGAAAACAGGGTCCGTTAATGAATGCATCCGAGAGAAATCATCCTTAGTACAAAGCCCTCCATTATTATTATTTATATTACAGTAGCTCTTGGAAGCAGTAACTGAGATCAGGGCCCTGTTGTGCTAGGCACTGCACATGCACGCAGTAAGATGCTGTCCCTGCCCGGAAGAGCATGTTATCGGAATACACAGAACAGAGAGGATGTGTTAACTCATCATTTTATAGAGGGGAAACCGAGACATGGACAGATGAAATGAATTACCCAAGGTCACAGAGGAAGTCTGTGACAGAACTAGAAATTGACCTCAGGCCTTCTGAGTCCCAGGACGGTATCTTGGCTAATAAACCACTCTCCATCCTCAAGAACTTTATTCCCTGGCACTGGCTCTTTCTGCTTAACTCAGACCTTTACTTAGCTCCTAAAGCCATTTCAGTTAACTTCTCACCATTGTTGGCTTGATGACGACTGAATGCTTCAATTTATTCACTAGCTACTGGGCTAGAGTCAAAGCTGGGCTAAGCAGATGCAGTACCACTGCAGCACATGCTTACATAGGGTCTGAATATTGTCCAGTTTCTCTATTGCACTATTATCTTCTGTAAGTCATATAATATATCCTATACTTCTATAAGGCATTTTGAAATTGCACCTTTAAGAAAGAGGCCATACAAAACCAAGTCTTATTGTGGTCCCACTTCCTCCTTGTCTGCACTCTCCCTGCATCCATCTTCCCTCAATTCACCTATCACCTTGAACAGGAGAAGGCAAACTGTTGTATCTTCTCCCCACCGTTGAGCTACCAATGATTTAGAACAGTACTGGAGACCACACTAGGAACTTGATGTGTGCCAAAAGTCAATATAATTAGTCTGCAACACAGCATTCAGAGATGCCCTTCCAGTACTTATGCTGTGAGTAGAGTTTCCTGAGCAGCTGACCAGATGCTCAATACACTATTATTAAAAATAAGACCTGGGGCGGCTCTAGATATTTTGCCGCCCCAAGCACGACAGGCAGGTTGATTTTGGCGGCTTGCCTGTGGGAGGTCCCCAGTCCCGTGGATTTGGCGGCATGCCTGCGGGAGGTCCGCTGAAGCCACGGGACCAGCAGTCCCTCCACAGGCATGCCACCAAAGGCAACCTGCCTGCCGCCCTCGTGGCGACCAGCAGAGCGCCCCCCGTGGTTTGTGCTTGGCATGCTGGTGCCTGGAGCCGCCCCTGATGGCAAGGATTTGTAAACTTGTTCAAGCTCTTTCTAAATAAAGATAGTGCTTAAAAAGAAAAGGTCCAGACAAGGGAATCCAATATTTAGTGTACATGGTATATCTCAAAGAGAACAGTATCCTAAAGACATGAATGATCTTTGCCCCCAATTGCAAAGTTCCAGCAGCAATGGAGGATCTTCTACCCTGAGAGTATGAATTCATCAGGAACCTTTGTCTTCAGTATTATCCACAGCTGGGAGCATTAAGTTCTGTTGCTATTAGCATTTAACTCTAGATATAAGTTCTCAAAACACTGAAATTTTCAGATGAGTTTAAAGTCATTGTCACTAATGGAAATAATTGATAACAAAGGAAGATGACTAACAAGACCATCCGAAACATGAATATATCAAATCCAAAACTGGTTTCCAAGAAGAGTTTTATTGTACTACAATATTAAAGTTAAACTGAATAATATTTACCAGCCAGGCAACATGGATTGGTTTCATACAGACATAACATTTATTAGTCAATATACAACTGTCACTCAAAGCATTTCAGTAACATGTTTAAAATGTCACTGCATTTGCACATGTACATTTTTACAGACAATATCCAATTGCGCTTACAGTTTGAGGGCACCTAGTCCTTACCACAGACTGTGTTTTCCAAATGTTTAACTCAAGTTACATACACTTACAGTCAAACTGACCAGGAGCCATGAGAAATATATTTATACCTTCTACGTGGACATTCTGTCTCTCCGTGCTAATGTGGCCTTTGTGACTGGAATATCTGAACAAAATTTTGACACTTTTTTTTTTTAAGCTGAACATCACTGGAACTGCTTTGCTCACATTTAGCAAGAGCTCTGGACTGCAAATGTTCCTACTTGCTTCATGCAGGGAAACTGCTTGTTTCAAAGGCCACGGGTTCTCTTGTGCTGTTTTCAACCTCCCAGATGAAACTCAAAATACTCTGTTACATTGGATTACAAAGTTTAGCATCACAAAACTGATATAACTTTGTACATCACTCAGTACAAATATAATACAAATATATTTTATGGTCAGTATTACCCAGTGTGGAGACATGTCATTGTGATAAAGTGGGATTTGAACAGTGTCCATATACTGCATATTGCCACAGTTATGACCACAACACTAATTTACGCCAAAGATAGTTCTGTGTTGCTTATGAATTCAAAGTAAATAATTTCTCTGTCTGATCCAGTTCCTATTAAAGCCAATAGAAAGGCTCTGAGTGACTTCACTGGAAGTTGAATCAGACCCCAGATAAGGGTGGTGCATGTAATATGTAGGTAATATCACATATGGGCACAGCTCTTTGGAGCTAGTGAAGTTACATGTGCTCATCTAGAGATTATTTGACCCAAAATCTTTTAAAACACCATACCCACACATAGTGCTCTGCCTCCCAAAAGCTGGATAGAAGATACATCCGTTCAAAGCAGAGTCTGACTGTCAACACTGCATCCAAATGAAGCCATAAGAAGTAGTAATGTGAAGAAATCAAGGCACAAGTATTATTAACATTGCATTTTGAAGCAATCTCACTGCTCAAAGTGCTTCCACCTGGGTAATGAAGAGCAATTTTTTATGCAAGTGTGATAAGATTTGACAAAAATTGTTACTTAATTTAGCTCTGATGAGAGTGACATGATATACCAGCAAAATGCTCTAGGAAATGTATTATCTATGTAGCGACAATAAAAAGACCACAGATATAATTCAGTCTGCAGCAGCTGTAGATTTCTTTGATTCAGGGACCACACAGTGAATGGTAATATAGCTGCTACATCATGGAAGCAGATTGGATGTGTTCACTCTTTAGTTGCTAGGTACTTCAAACTCGTTTTTAATAAATGAAATATCTTTTCCATGATTAAAAAAAATGGGAGGCGAAGGGGACTGGCTGTATCAATCCTCAATTGCCTTTTGCTGGCTAATTCATGCATGATGTTGTTTGCACTCCCTCTGGGCCAGAGAGAAAGCGCCATTCACAGTAAATCAGCACAGGGGCCTGTGATTATAAATTACAAAATGAAGAGGCAAGGTAGGTTTGTGCCAGAAAAAAATCTAAGAAGTGGATATCAGAATGTGTAGCAAAAAGATGCGTTCATTGCTTTTCCTGCTCCAGCTGTACATTTCTGCTCCTGTGATGCATTGACACCAACTTCTGCCAACTCACTGACATACAACTTACGCTATCATTTATGTCACCTCTGAATTTAAACCACTGAGTGCCAAAGAAGATCACTGTAAAATGTATAAGGCTTTCCTTTGTGCTTATTTCAAGCTCTGAACTGTGCATAAAAAAGCTCTAGTAATAGGACATTTATGGTCTTGTTCGTAACTTCCTAGGAAACCACTGTTTAGGAGAATAAGGCAAAGTTATGCAATACTTGTCAAATTAAAATGGGCTGTGTTTAATTTAAGACAGAAATTTCTAAGCACACAGTATTATAACAGAAGTATTTAGACATTTTTATCTGTTACACTCACTAGCATGAAAAGCTTTAAATATATAGTAGTTGTCAACTCTTGGGCCCTGATCCTGCAACAAGCACTTACGTACATGCTTAATTTTACTACCCTGAGGAGTTCCACAATGGGACTTGCAAACAAGCTGGTTGCCACCTGTGCACTCCTCATGTCCAGGGGTCCCTGTGCACAGCCTGGATGAGCAAAAAAGCTTCCTTCATAGAGTCTTTCATCATTCTTAGAAGGCTATCCACTCTGAGCCTGCTCAGAATGGACTCCCAGGCAGACTTCCTAGCATCAGCTGCTCCCTCTCAGGGGCTGCTTCAGGCTCTCTTATATCAAGAATCAATTGCTTAAGGTACCAGCCTCTTCCAAGTGCCAGGTATCTCTGGTTGGCTCAAGTACAAAGCCTGCTCCAGGCTTCAGAACTCCTGCAGGGCTGCACCCTCACGCCCTCACTTGCTCACAGGCCTACTCAGTCAGCATAATAAAGCTCAGCATGAATATAAGTGTTTGCTGCAGGATTGGGGCCTTATTCCACAGACCAGTTTGTGAGAGAGCCTTACCTTTCCTCCCAATGCCCCCCTCCCTCACTGTTTGCTTCTTAATGCTTTAGTCCACCCCACTATGTCAAGATCAGCTGGTTGGCCTTGGAGGGGGTGAGGAGGAGAATGGAAAGTGTAGCCGTAAAAACAGAAAGTTTCTTACATCTGCAACTGTGGTAGCTGCTTGTTTGGCTCCATCAGGTGCCTTGTATACCCAGACAGAAAATGGGCTATTTCTAAGGTGAACATTGTGTTCTTGCATAAATGAATAGCTAAATTTTAAAAAAACAGAAGGCAAATCCTGGAAAGATTAAATATTTGGATGATCATCTTCCCTCCTAAGACATTACTATACTCTGAAAGGCCCAGATTCTCTCCAGCAGTGAGATCTACTCAGTCCAGGAGAGAAGAGGGCCGTGAAAGAGCTGGTTATGGCTCCTTAAGGATAAAGGTGTCCTGAGCCTGACATGAATGAGAAGCCTCTATGTGGTTCTAAAACTTATGCCAGCGCGCTCTGATCCCCAAGGGACCATATGCCAATTAAAAACTGGTAGAGCACAAGTGCGTTCCACTCAGCCCCAACATGGCCCTGTACCAGAGTAGGGGGAACAGGTGTCAGATGAGCCAGTTATGCTAGATTAATCCAGCTGAGAGCTTCTGCATTTCAGGGGAATTCTGCCAGTGGTGTGAAGTGGCCTGGATAGGTGGATAGAATCTGGTCCAGTGTGTCTGTCTTTTGCAAATGTATCTGCACATGAATGTTTTTTTCAAATGAGGCCACTGAAGGTGTGAAGAGTACAATAAAACCTAAGGGCAGGGCTCACCTACCCTTTTAGTGTAGACCAGGAATACAGGAGATGCTAATGATACGGATTGACTCTCAGGCCTGGTCTACGTAGAGAATTTACTTTGTTATAGCTACATTGCTCAGGGGTGTGAAAAATCCACAGCCCTGAGTGCTGTAGTTAAACTGACCTAATCCCAGGCGTAGACAGCGCTAGCTGGGTTGATGGAAGAATTCTTCAGCAAATCTATTACCTATGCTGATGGGAAAACCCCTCCCGTCAGTGTAGGTAGTGTCTACACTGCATCTTTGCTACTGTGGAATTTCAAGTGTAGACAATCTCACAATGAAAACTAACTAGGGGCTTGTCTACATTTCCAGTGCTGCTGAGTCACTGTAGTGTTTGGTGAAGACACTCTATGCCAATGGGAGAGTGTCTCTTGTTGACATAGGTACTCCACTTCCCTGAGAGGTGGGAGCTCTGTTGACAGGAAAGCTTCTCTACACATAGCGTGCTCTACACTGGGGATAGGTCGGTATAACTACATGGCTCAGGGGTCTGGATAGACCAAACCTCAGCAATCTAGTTTTTAGCAGTTTTGATTTTTTTTTCTAGCCTGACCAATGATTTTTCAGATTTTGCAACAGTCTAGGTGGCTTTTTATGCTGGCCCTGGAATCTCTGAGAGAAGTTAAGTTCCTGGGCTGGGTCTGCTGTCAGTTACAGAAGAGTAACAGAGTTACTTTATCACTCAGTGAGATGATGAAATTACCCTAGATTTCCACCTCTATAACTGACAGCAGAATCTGGTCCACTTCCTCCCTCCCCAGTATATACACTAGCTTCTTTGATTAAGCCTGATGTGTCCAGCAGTATTAATGAATGTGGGTCTGACCATGTGCTCCTTATGCAGCCAAAACTCCTGGGCCAGGTTGGGCCAGTCTCTGAGCTGGAGTAAATCAACAGGGCTTGATTAAAGTAACTGGAGCTCAGTGATCTACACCAGTTGAGGATCTGGCCCATTGAAGCTAATGGGAAATTTGCCTATGTCCTCAACAAGACCCAGTTCAAATGTAGACAGTCTTGGGGAGACCTCCACATAGGGACTTTGGTGTTGCAAACCTGAATGTCTTGGTGCTTAGAAAAATCACTGGAACAGTGTGACCCACAAAGCCTGAGTTAGGTGTTTAGGCTCCCTATACAATGAGTGGATGAGGGGTGGCAGATTCCTGTTCAAATCCCTTCTCCCCCTCAGGACTTGAATAGGGATCTCCTACACCCTGGGTGAGTACCCATCCACTAGACTAGAAGTTATAAGGGATGTCCTTCCCCTGCTCCCAGCTGTTTCATATGAGCACAATTGAGCATGCCTGATTTGGTAAGCATGCTCACAGGTCCCCTATCAGATTGGGTCACTGAATACTATAGGTGACCAAACACCTGTCTTTCCTAGTTTGTGAATTACTCTGGGGCTTGGGGAGGATATGTGCACCCAGATGTCCATCATGAGGCAGTACTTTGTATACTGAGGCAGGAGATAGGTACCTGGGTGCCTAGAGGGAAACCACAATGAGCATGCCCAGAGGAAAAAATTTAGCTACCTCTTTATCGTGTAAATGCCTAAACCCACTTAGCACCTGAGTGGGAGTTTTGTGGATCATAGAGGTACCTAAAAACAGGACTTAACTGCCTAAAAATGGGGCTTGGGTGCCGAAGTATCTTTGTGGATCACACCCTTACTCCTTAACTATTTAGTTTCTTTCTTTGGAAGTACATTAACTCATTTTGATGCATAGGACTGACATACGCAGTTATGGACTAATAACCTAAAAATTAACTTCCTACTTCAGAGAAGTTATTCTTGATTAATTAGTACACTGCTTTAATTATAGCACAGCCACTCTATCTAGATGTGTCACTCAAGTCTTTGATTACTGTGTTTCTAATTCTGCAACTTTTACTCATGTGAGTAGTACTTACTCATGAGAGCAGCACCATTGACCTCAGTGGGATCAAGCCTAATACATATGAGACCAGGTCTCCTTCCTGCTCTGAGTGAATCAGGAATCACTTACACCATTCTTGCAAATTGTTACAAATACACTAAGTTGTCTTCAAAAAGGTGGTCTTGAGTGTAAAGTATTATTAATAGCAGTTAACATTTATGTTTTAGCAGTACTGAGAAGTCTCAGCTAGGTCACAGTCCCACTATAGTACATAGTAAATGATAGAATACAGGTAACGTTCACAGTACAATACACCTTTACCCTGATATAACATGGTCGTGGGGAGCCAAAAATCCCTACCGTGTTATAGGTGAAATGCCATTATATCGGGGTAGCGGTGGCAGGGCTGCAGCGGTGATGTATGGGGCCCTGGGCTCCCCACAGCAGCCAGAGCCCCGGACCCTTTAAAGCGCTGCCCGAGCCCCACTGCTGCAGCCCTGGGGTAGCGGCAGCAGGGCTCCAGCAGTGATTTAAAGGGCCCTGGGCTCCCGGCAGCAACTGGAGCCCTCGACCCTTTAAAGTGCCGCTGGAGCCCCGCTGCTACTGCGCTATATGCGAACCAGTGTTATATCGGATCGCGTTATAGTGGGGCAGAGGTGTATACACTCGGGAGCAAGTTACAATTTGGATGTAAATTCTTTTCACTTAAGCCGGACAACGTGATAAATAATTACAGTGTTAGGAATCAACCCAATCACAAGGCATGTTTATGTCAGTATTGAAATAGCTAAAGGTTATTTGGCAACTCCTAAAACTCAGGGCTGGTCTATACTGAAACTTTATATTGACATAGCTACATGTCTCTTGGGATGTGAAAAATCCACATCCTTGAGAGACGTAGGTAAGTCGACCTACCCCCGATGTAGACAGCTCGAGTCTTCCATCGTCCTAGCTGCTACTGCATCTTGGGGAGGTGAATTACCTACAGCAATGGGAGAATCCCTCCTGCCGCTATACTAAATATCTGCACTCGCGCTGTCCCTGTGCTGCTGTAGTGTTTTTAAGTGTAGAAACATCCTTAGTTATTAAACCATATTTAAATTCCTACTGTTATCAGAGAATTATTAATGGTTTACAACAATATAGGGCCCAGTCCTGCACTCTTAGCTCAGGCAGAGCTCCCACTGCCCATGTGGATTTGTAAAATGCCTACAGTATTCTAAGAGCTTTCATGAGCGCACTTTAAAAGATGCTTTATAAGACATATTGTGCTCTAGTATACAGAACTCAGGGCTGGTCTACACGAGAAGGTCAGGTTGACCTAGCTGCATCACACCCCTGAGATACGTAGTTAAGCCAACCTAAGCCCCAGTGCAGACAATACTAGGTTAATGAAAGAATCTCTTGAAGAAGTGGATTTACTATAGTGAGGGAAGAACCCCTTCCTCACTGTAGTAAGTGTCTACTCTACAACAGCAGAGCTGTAGCATTTCTAGTGTAGACAGACCCTCAGATAGGGCTAGGGTAGGCATACCTCAGATAATCTGTAAGTCTTCAGAGAACCACACTGTACTTAAGCTGTTTTGGAACTTGTATTCACACTTTTTGCCCTGGGACATGCTGAACCCTGAAATGCTCTGTCCTTTACAATCTTCAGTCTATAACTGGAGAAACTTTACATCCTTGTTCATAGGGACTTAAAATGTGAGCTGGCGTATAGGTGAATAAAAGATCAGATTATTAGCCATGTCAAGCCAGAATCATGAAAGTCACATAGTAGTTTGGGATGTTTTAAAAAAATTGTTTTGAAAATTATTATGAACTTCTCTTGTGGCTAAAAATGAGGGTGATGCTTCTTGAATTAGTACAGTAATTAAGACTGTCAGTCGTAGAATAACTGGAGGTTTTTTTTTAATGGTGTTCAGACTGCCTAAATTATAGTAAATAACCGTAGTCAGTCTAGAAAGTGACTAAGGCATAAATATGCCTGGTGACAGCTGGGTCAAGATAAGTCTGGAAATCTCTCAATTTTTTTTTTTTTAATTTGAGATTAAAAAAAGTCACTCTCAGGTACATCCTGCTGTGAAACCTAATTCTTGTTTATGACATCACAATCAGTTGCCATTGAGAGATTGAGGTAATATATGTAGCATTTAGAGGTCACTGTACTTGGAGCTATTGATCAGTGAGGAAGAGAGCCTTTTCTGATATACACATATCTGTGCTAACTAGCCAGAGCGGTAGGGAAAGTGTATACAAAAATATTCCAAACAAGAAAAGGAAAATGGAGAAATGTGCTGGTGCATATTAGTCTTAAGCATTTTAGCTGTCCCCATTTAAACTCTCTAATTATTGCCACTCGGACATTCCTAATTGAGTCAATGATGGCCCCATAAAGGTGGCTAGAGAGTATATTCAGTATGTCTTAACTTTTAAAACAATTAACAGTATGCTTTAATTAAAAAACATTAATTTTACAGCTTTAGTCTTCCATGCACTGCACTGTAGCAAAAGCCAGTCTGAACAAGATATACATGGCAAACAAAAAATACCCTCTCTTACCCAGGCACCTTTTGTGCATTATTGCTTACTAACACACAGGGATGGGGGAGGATATTTCTGAAACTAAAGCACAAAACAAATTTCTATCCAAAGGCAAACATGTTTTCATCTGTATAAGTAGCTGAAGCCAATGAGTAATTATGAATTCATAGTCGGTTTGATAATAGCTGTTCTAAAGAGCCTGTTTTCAGAAGCAGTGGTGTTTATAACAGCCGCCTACAGTTTGTGCTGGAGGAAGAGAGGAGAATACAATACAAATGAGAGAAATGCTATATGCATTTTTCATCTTGAATACTGGTGAGTTGGATGGCACTTGTAGGGACTCATTTGGGGCCCATCCCAACTTTCATTTAAAAACAAAAATTAAGTCTCTAGCTCTTTTAATTGTGAACAAAGTCTGGAAACTGCAAACCAGCACAAGTGGGTATAAAACAAAGGAAAGTACTTGCTAGGGCTGAAAGCGAGAAGCGGAGAGAGGGTTGAGAGACCCTAACGAAGCTTCCTCCAGACTCACTTTTTACAGAAAATAAGTGAGTTAAGGACATATCCCAAAGAATGATTTTCCTAACCCCTCAGAAAACCATTCTTCCATCTGTGCCCACACTGCTCTAATAACAAGATACAGGGGTCAGGTACTGGTGGGTGGAGGGATAACTAAAAATTGTTTCACAGGCCAACTTAGAGAGACGAGTAGTCACATTGACTAAAGCACAAATGGAAGGCTCTCACATTCAGTGATGAGAGTGGTATAAGAGCCTGCGTAGAACAGAACTTGAAAATGCTAAGGCCAGCTCTGGTTGTCAGCGGTCTCAGCACTAGGACTGTGCTGACAGCTGCAGCCTCTGACAGCCATCTTGTGGCAGGTGCTTCCACCAGTGCTGTGGGATCTGCTCCAGTGAGAGCTCCTCTCCTGTTTCTCCCCCCACAAGCATTGCTCAGAGCCAATGGAGCACACACCACATAATGCCTGCACTCCCAATCCTTGCTGCTGCTGCTTCAGCATTGCACAAGGAGGAAAAGAGAAGAGGCAGGCCAAGCTGTTGCTGTACTGAGTGGAAGTCCAGGGGCTGCTTCTGGCTGCTTCCCCACCTCACCTCGCAATGCCTACCTGCCCAGCCCTAGATCTGAATCTGAAAATCTGGGTTCCTTCCCACCTTGTCCCTGACCTGCCATTTCTACCCAGAGAAATCCCATTGCCTGACCTAGCTCCTAGTTCAGCAGCCTGGGATACCTGGTTCTAATTTGCCACCCCTACCCATGCATACATCAGCCATGAAACCCAACCCTACTCATTAATTAAGGTAGACCACTTGCATCAAAAACCAAAAGGGAACCCCTTCTCCAAACTGCCATCCAGCAGGGGGACCTGCTCCCTACTGGACCAGCCACTCCTAGCCAGAAGCTGCAGGACATCCTGCCTGCCACTACTGCTACTAACAAGGGCTGCACTACCACCGTTGTGAGGGACAGCAGCCATGTAGATGGGCCATCTGAAGTAGCCTCTATGAGGTGCAGGGAAAATATGGCGGGTCAAGAGGCACAAGGCTAGAGGGCAGGGCAGAGGAGGGACTGGTGGATTTGGGGGCACCTTGGAATGGATGGATTATCCTAGGGAAGCAGAAGAGAGCATTTTACCCAGGGAATGTCACATGTATCACTGAGCTGGAAAATTTCTGAGGGAGGCAGTCATTTGTAGTGAAATCATGTGCTTAAAAATGATACGCTAATACTGCTGGTATTTCATAGTGTTGACTGTAAAGGATTTCTGGGGGATGATTTACTAGAATTAATAAGCAATAATGTTATGTAGAAGGAACAGTTTACACGATAAGTGTACCTGCTCCCACTGAACTAAACGGCAAAGACTCCCTCTGGCAATCAGCCAGAATCAGTAAATTCACAATAAATGCAGAGTTTTGGAGACTGTCATGCTGGATTATTTTAGCTATTCACAGGGGCATTATTTAATTTCAGGGACCCCTTGGATACATCAGTGTTCAGGGTTGAAAGGGCGATGTTCTCATATTCCTCCTGAGATGTGAAGCATCTGCAGTGGTGAATTAACACTATTAAATCCTTCTGGAAATTCTTGTTGAGAAATCCATAAAAGATAGGATTGATACATGTTGAGAGCATGGCTACCAGGTGGCACAATGTGAACACTAAGTTATGGTGGCAGTTCATCAGGGCCTCATAGTTCCAGTCAAAAACGACATTAAATATGTTTAGAGGCAACCAGCAAGCTGCAAAGGTCACGACAATTGAAATGAGCATCATATTAATCCTTTTGCTCTCATTTAGTCTGCTCTCATTCTCTCTGATCCCATCCACTTTACCATGTCTCCGCCGGAGACATACAAATATCTTGAGATAGCAGATAAAAATAAAGCCCAGTGGGAAGCAATACTGGAAAACCAGCAGACTGGTGGTAAAGACCAGTCGCTCTGTAACTGATGGCCATGCCTCAATGCAAACAACTTTGTTCATGTAGAAATCGCTATGGTAAGAGAGATTCTTAAAGGGTTCATCAGATAGTTGGTGGAATATAAAAAAAGGAATGGATATGATAAGGGAAACCCCCCAGATGAAGATAATTCCCCAGTAAGCGTGTAACATATTCGGCTTCCAGCCACGTGGATTCACTATTAACTGGTGTCTCTCAACAGCAATTAATACAAGTGAGAATATGGAGATTGTGACAGACATACTTTGTACAAAGGAGCTGATTTTACACATAGCCTCGCCAAATATCCAATAGTCCATCAACGTGTATGCAACTGTGACAGGAATGCACATGATGCATATCAAGACATCGGATAAGGAGAGATTGGCAATCAGAATATTTGTAACATTTTGAGCTTCTTTCTGTCTTTTTATTATAACAATCAGGCAAAGGTTTCCAAAAAGCCCCACTATTGTAACGACAGTATAAGCCGTGATGAGCAAGAAGACTGCAGGGAAAGAAGGTTGACATGAATCAAAGTGTGAAAACGGTGAGTTGCTGCTGTTTGCAATAGTTCGATTAAACAAACCCTCACTAGGATGCTGAGTGGGTTTCTCCATCCTAAAGGAATCCTAAAACCATGGACATAATTTAGTATGCAAAGCCTATTTTTTGGCCCTAATTATTTAGAAGATATGTTGCTTGGAGCTTCCCAAGCCCATGAATAATAGGATTCAATCTTTATGCTTGTTCTTCATGATGCTCTGTTTGAGCAGATCTGATACTAGTACTTACAGCGTTGAAGAATCCTGAAAACAAAAGCAAATGGTAAAACATTAGTGTTTAAACCTATAAATCAAAGAGATTGACACAAGTGGCTTGAGTCTGCCTTTTTGAGGTTCTGCACTCACAATTACAGAGAATCAATAGTTCGCTTCACGCGATTCAGTAACTGCAGCATATTATAGTAGAAACAGCAATGACCACTCTATTTAAGGTTTCATAACAGTTCTCATTCAAACACTCCTTTTTTTTTTTTTTTTTTAGTTTCACTTTCAGGATAAAATATTGCAGGGTCAATCTCTGCCCAAAGGTGTATATTTTTGGAAAGTTTGACCAAAAATGGTTCAGTCATTTTTGATTATCAGGAGAATAAAGAATAATGCTTCTGCCATCAAAGGGCCAAATTCAGGCCTGGCACCAATTTCCCAAAAATTATTAAGCAATGCTATAATATGCCAAAGTCTCCCTGTGACTTCATGCACAATGCTCTGTTGTTGTGCAGAAGTAATCTTAAAAAAAAGAAAAAAGAATAAAAGGGAACAGAGGGAATGTATCTGGTAAAGCATATTAGATTAACCACCCCATGCAATGTCCTGTCCTAGAACACTACCTTTATGAAGTCTGTAGAATATGAACATCATGGGTCCAGGGGGGAATACAGGAGTAGGGTGCAATGGTTGTGTACTGGATTTCCATCCTGGATGCCTTTTTCTACTTTTATTGATGTCAAAGAGACCACCTCCATTTGGCCCTAAATATAAGCAGAGACAAATATGGACCAGATGGAGGCAGCATCTTTCACATATACAGCAGTATCTTCATATGAGTGCTAGCCTCAGGTTCACTCCTTCCTTTCCATAGGTGCATGCTTTAATATTTGCACTAATTTGGTAAACAGCACAAAGAAATCTTACTGTAGCTAAATGCAGTATCTGGTCTATAAAAACAAAGACCGGATTCTCCTCTTACTCAGGAGCGGTGCCAGGGTTTTTGGCGCCCTAGGCGGAGGTCCTTCTGCGCTCCCGGTCGTTGGCAGCAATTCTGTGGTGGCGGGGGTCCTTCCGCTCTCCCGGTCTTCGGGACACTTGGGCGGCAGGTCCTGGAGCGAGTGAAGGACCCGCCGCAGAATTGCTGAAGACGACCCAGAGCGCAGAAGGACTCCCCGCCGCCGAATTGCCACCAAGGCTGGCAAAATGCCGCCCTCTCAAATCCTGGCACCCTAGGCGACTGCCTGGGTCGCCTAAATGGAAGCGCCGGCCCTGCTCTTACTTACTCCTGATTTATACATGTGTATGTGTAAATCTGTTGACATCAATAGACTTACACTGTTGTAAAACAGGTGCAAATGAGAGATCATGTTCAGCATTAATGAATCTATGGATTGGAAGTTAGAGACTAGTTAGAAGAGCTCAGTGAATTTCTGGGCAGAAACCCAAGAAAGAAAAAGTACCACATAGAATGGTTGCTTGCCCATCTTTCATTCTTAAAGACTAGACTTGTCACAACCTCTCGGTACATTTACAGCCCTTGAAACAACACAGATTTGACTCACCTTAGTCCCTTTGGTGGAAGGCATAAGGAAATAAGCCTGAAGCAGTCATTCTGCATCTGTAGCAGTAAACATTACACTGATAGCTCTGAGAAAAAGCCAGGAAGAGGAAGCAGTATAAATTTTAAGAGAAAACAAATAGAAGAAAACTCATTACGGCAAACACTTTCATTTACATACCCCACTTTTGTAAAATGCTCTATTAGGTCATTATATTTCTTAGGTCACCAAGACACAGGGATATTCAGTGGTTTGCATCATACAAATCTGTGGCTGAGCTGGGTAATGTACCAAGGTGTTATAACGCCAAGACCCATAGGACTCTCAGGTTTATAGCTGCCTGTAGAATTGTAGGGGCAGAATTCTAGCTTGGATTGTTTTCTTCAAATACCTCTGTTTGAAATGAGTCCTGCCATTTCAGATCAGGCAACTGAATCTAGAAGCTTGGGAAAGATCTGTCACAAGTGGGGATAAATCACTCTAATCCCAAGGAAAAGAAGAGTCTAGTGCAGGCTGGTTGGAATGAGGAGTGGCATTATGACTGTACTATGTGGTTCTGTATGGCCTTGCCGATACAAAGATGAGTGTTGAAGTCTGTGCTAAGGGAATAATACTAAGCACTGGCTTGGAGCTGTACGATTGTATGAGGGAGTGGAGAAGGAGACGCTAATGCAACCTAATGGCTGAAATAGCCTCCAGGGTCCTTTACGTGCACCCCCGCAACCAGTGAGGAAAGATAGCCACATGACAGCATGAGCATCCCAAGAAGTCACCTCTGTGAGTGCATATGCGAGGGCGTCTCTCTCAAGACTCCCAATGTGCCCTCCATTTTGAGTGATTTCAGTGAGAACTGAAGGTGTTTGGCAGCTTCCAGGATTGGGCCCCAAGTAAATTGGTGATGTGGCTAGTTGGAGAAGCAAGAAGTTGGAGAACAGGTGCTAAATTAAGCATATTCCTCTGGGATCCACTATAAATAGTGGTTGCTCTAAGTAGCAGTAATTGCCCCATTGGAGTTTTCACACACACAGCGATGTGTGTGCTGGAAAGCAAAGCTAGCCAGTAGGCATACTGTGCAACCATGGATATGTCTACACAGCAGCAAGGAGTGAGCTTCCCAGTCTGGGGAGACAAGCTCATGCTAGTGCACTAAAATCAGCAACATGGACATTGTGGCTCAGACTCTTAAGCCCACCTGGCCCCCTGGGTTTGAGAGCCCAACTCACAATATCCACACTGCTATCTTAGTGCATTAGCTTGATCCTGTCTTCCAAAGAGTCTTGCTGCCAGTGTTAGGGTGTGTGCAGGTCACAGACCCAGGGTCTGGTTGTATGGACGGATTGTTGTCCATGAGATGATCCTCTGGATCTCTGGCCTCTGCTCGTTGCACTGACCACTCACACTGTCTGACCCCAGGTCTGGGCCCTGCCTCCTTGAAAATAGGGTGCAGTGGGAGCCTATCTATTTAGGATCCATGCACCACCACAAACAAGCCCTGCTCTGCTGTCTCCCTTACTTTAGCAGGGGAGGCTATGTGGGCCCACCAGGAGATAAGGCTGAGCCAGCTTTGTGGTGTTTTATGCATTATTTATTATGTTTACTTATTTATCCACTATTTCACAATATAATTTAACGATCTCTAATTAAACGCCAATGATTATGTATCAACAAGTGCCGCATGTCCTCCTGCTGTGTTCAGTGTGGATTCTGGGACTCCCTTGGCACTTTCTACCTTCAAGTAATGTCCTTTTAATGACCTTGTAATGTGGGCAGTTGCAGTTTATTAACTCTTCGAACACTGATTGTATTTTGTCATTGTTCCAGGAAAAAAGCTTCATTCCTCATAATTGGAAATTGTTACTGGGTTGCTTGGTAATGTGGGTTAATGAAAGTGTATTTTAGCATATATGTCATAATAAAAGGTAATTTCAACATTTCCTCAGCCATAAGGTAATTCCACCCCTCTTCTTTCGACAGTTGGAAAAATACATAATCTCTAGCAAATGATGCCTTGGAAAACAACCTACACCGCCATGCTGTGCAGCATGTATTAATTCTATTGAACAACATTTTTGAACTAACCAGCAGTGTTAACCTAATATTTTGCATCATTGAATTGAGACTTAGGTTGGATGTAAAATTCTTTTTTTTCCCTTCAAATATTTACTAAGCGAACTAATCTCTGTAATACTGAGACACATACTTCTCATGCTACAATAACCATTTTAAAAAAGATTCATCACCATAAATAGACACAGAAGGTGTAATAGTATCCCAAATGATAAGCCATTTACCCTGTTCCTTCGTTGTGGCAGAAACATTCTTGAAGCATCCAGAAACAAATGAAAGTTAAAAGTCTAGTATGAACATAAAATAAGAATAACAACACACACACCCCTGTTTGAGTTTGCTGTGGGTTATGCCAAAGTTGGATATTTCCCTTCAAAGTGATTAGGAAAAGTTACAGTAAAAAAAAATCTATGATTTAAACTTGAAAGCACTACAAATGTAAAAGCTTCAAAAATTTGCCCTGTCATCCTTAAATTTAAGAAATGGGGAATAAAATAATACTTTGAAATACATATTTCAAAGATGTTTCCCCTTCAGATGGTTTGGTATTTTTGTCATTCAGCAGGTTCACGAATGCACTGACTTCTTACCTGTTAGAAAATTCAAGTCATATTTCCATACTTCTGTCTTTAACGGATTTTCTTTTCCTTTTCAGGTGAAGTGTAACGTCAGCAAACACATCTTCTTTGTGCCTGAAGAAATAAGAAGTGCATCTGTCTGCTGCTAAAGCCACATCTAAACTTTTCTTTCTTCCCTTCCTGAGCAAACTGCAGCTTCATTCAGATTTCCAATGGAGTACTGAAGCCACCTCACTGTGGAAAGGCTGCTGAGAAATAAAACAAGCTCTGGAATCCAAGAAGAAGGAAACACCAATGAGGAGAAAGCAGGGAGGAGAGAGGACCAGTAGCCATGGGGATGATATTTTCTTTCCCCGTTTTTTCAAGCATGATCTTGAAATCTCATTTTCAATTACCTTATCTGTTCTATAGTACAAATGTTTTCTTAAGACTCTCAGTTGGATTTCACATGGGTAAATATTTGCAGATGGCTTATTGCTTTTTCCCCAAGGGGGAATGAAAATACAGCCATACAGTAGACTGCTTAGAAGGAGAATACATGTTCTGTTGAAGTGACATTATTTGCCCTACTACAATTAAGACTGTGATTTTTCCATTATGAATACCCTCTATTTTAGGTATTTTATACCTGTGCTGTAAAAATTTCCTCAAGATCAAACCATAGCCCATTATCCAAGCTTGGGAAGAAATAGGATTCATGGTCATTACTGTTATTTTACAGTTTAAAATCATATACAGTCATTTCTTTAATAAGGCTTTTATTACATTTTATTTATTAACTATTTAGAACTGGAGGTGATAAGGAAGGAACTTGTTGGCTCAGGAAGTGGTGCAGGGACATTGAGCTTTTCATCTTTCGGTGAATTTTTTCCTCATATTCCTCTGCTCCCCAATGCCCCCATCTCCGATGCTATGTCGTCTTGGGGTTTTCAGTTTTGGGGAGGTAGTGACAAGAGGGAAAATTAGTCCAGAGCTAGTGGATGTTTGTGTGGGGAAAGCCGCAGGCAGAGCAGATGAAGGTTTCCTGTTAAGCTGGAGAAAGGGAAAGTAGTGAGCAAAACTTTTGGGAGAAAAGGGGGGAGGTCGATATTTTAAAAACCCCACAGAATGTGATCATTGAAAAGCAGTAGAATTTTCAGAATGAGGGAGAGAAATGATGAGGCTGTATCTATGCTGCATTATAGTATCGAGTAATAGTCTGAGTTTTTAGCACAGATTTTGTTTGTGTTATTATGAGGATAAATTTTCCTGAAGGATTGCTAGCATTTACGGTTTTGATCAGGTCAGAAATACTCTGAAACTAGATTTCATAATGTATTTTGGAATTTCTGCATCTGTTCCCAGTTAAACCCAAGAAATGGAACAGCACACAGAAATGGAGCATTAACTATAGATCATAAAAATTCTTAAGTAGCAACAACAAAGAAAATAAGTTAGTAAACTTTCAACAAGTATTTCAATTCCATTCAATTTAAGTTTTGGACAAAGGTTTGGGATAGTTCTTATCCACATGGGTACTCCACTCTTACTGAATGGATTTGCATAGCCTCCTGTAGAAAGAATGAAATATATGGGGGCTGATTCTAATCTCACACTGGTTTTATATTGGTGTAATTCTATCAATCTAATTGGATTTAATCTTGGTGTTAACTGGTATAAATAAGATTAATTTAAGTCCCAGAATTTCAAAGATGTAGTTGCTGGTGATCTGTTTGCACAACTCCCTAGGCTGGTGTAAGTGGGGTATATGTCCAGGAATAGAGGGATCAAGGTCTATTGTTTTCAGCCAAATTGTGTAGTATCTGTGTTTGCAAAATAGGTTAATGAATAGCAGAATTATATTTACTTTATATGAATTTTCATGCTACTTTTAATTGCTAAATAAAAATTAAGGCAAACAGCCTTTTACAGCAGGTAGAGACAGATTGATAACTTCATGGAAGGAAAGACTACATCTATATTAGTAAACAAATTTAATCTCTGTAATCTGATAACAAATAATTAACATCCTATTGTAGGTTAGACATGCTAAGCAGGACTAGTTGTAGATGTTGGATGTAGGAACTCTACCTCTGGGGGACCCCAGCAGCTCAAGGGGTGGTCTTATACCTCAGGACATAGTAGGAATTCAGTGAGGTGTGGGGGCGGGGGCAGGGTACCGGGGGATAGTCAGGGGACAGGGAGCAGGGGGCAGTTGGATGGGGCGATTGGCTAGGTGTGGGATTTGGTGGGGGGGGCTGTCGGGATGGGGGTGTGGATAGGGGTTGGGGCAATCAGGGGACAGGGAGCGGGGGGGTTGGATAGGGGGTGGGGTTCCGGGAGGGGGCAGTCAGGGCACAATGAACTAGGGGGTTGGATGGGTCAGGAGTTCTGAGGGGGGCAGTCAGGGGTTGGATGGGGGCGGGGCCAGGCTGTTCGGGGAGGCACAGCCTTCCCTACCTGGCCCACCATGCCATTTTGTAACCCCGATGTGGCCCTCGGACAAAAAGTTTGCCCACCCCTGCCCTAGGGTATTGGTTAAAATTGCCTCTCTCACATAGCTGTGAAAGCTGCAATTCAGTAATGTATGTATATAGTTTCCGATTCTTCATGATGAAGGGAGTTACTTTGAATTTACACCAGTGTAACTGAAATTTTGCCAATGTCTTGTGAATGTCTATGATAGAGCCTGAGTATTTCTTACTAATGAAAACTATCATCTATAACACTTCAAGAAGACATGGGAAGATAAGCTAAAGTAGATGGAACACTCTCTGGTGGCCTTGCCTCTCTAGGGTGAGGCAGATTGGTCCTGCTGTTTTTAAATAAAGATAAATGTCAGTCATATAAAGGCAAGACAAAAATATGCCCTACAGAGCCTCTGCGGAACAATACATAGATGTGGCCTACGACTAGATGGAAAAAAAGCAATGACATCATACAAAACAGTAAGAAGCTTTTAATGTAAGTAGAAAAATACATAAAGAGAGATTTGCAGCTGAGAAAATCAGAGTGCAACTAGCACTGACACTGGGTCCAGACCTGAAGTTCTTCCTCAGGCAGAACTCAAAATTGTGGATAACCTGGGTGGGCCAAAAGGCCCCCAAGCATAATTTAGAGCAAGTTATCCCAGCAGCAGTGGTCCCATAGGGACTGTACACATAGAGAGTCTGGTAGAATGCCATGCTATCTCCCCAATGTCTCACCCACCTTGGTATCTGCCCTCCCTCTCCAATCACACCACTATGATGCCAGCCCTTCATTACTCAACGATTCTCTTAACTTGTGGTAAGGGTAATAAGAACATAAGAAAGGCCATACTGGATCTGACCAATGGTCGACTTAGCCTAGTATCCAGTCTTACAAAGTGACCAGTGACAGATGCTTCAGAGGGAGTGAACAGAACAGGGCAATTATTGAGTGATCCATTGCCTGTCATCCAGTACAGCTTCTGGCAGTCAGAGCATGGGGTTCCATCCCTGATCATCTTGGCTAATAGCCATTGAAGGACCTATCCTCCATGAATAAATCTAATTCTTTTTTGAATCCAGTTATAATTTTGGCCTTCACATCATCCCCTGGCAACAAGTTCCACAGATTGACTGTGCACTGTGTGAAGTACTTCCTTATGTGAATTTTAAACCTGCTGCCTATCACCTTAATTGGGTGTCCCCTGGTTCTTGTGTTATGTGAAAGGTAAATAATACTTCCCTATTCACTTTCTCAATGCCATTCATGATCTTAATGATCTCTATCATATCCCCCATTAGTTGTCTCTTTTCTAAGCTGAAAACAGTCCCAGTCTTTTTAATCTCTCCTCATATGGAAGCTGTTCCGCCACCCTAATTGTTTTTGTTGCCCTTTTCCAATTCTAATAGATCTTTTTTGAAATGGGGCAACCAGAATTGTATGCAGTATTCCAGGTGTGGGCATACCATGGATTTATGTAGTGGCATTATGATATTTTCTGTCTTTCTACCTACTCCTTCGCTGTTGGTTCCTAACATTCTGTTAGCTTTTCTGGCTGTACATTGAGAAGATGTTTTCAGAGGACTATCCACAAGGACTCCAAGATCTCTTTCTTGAGTGGTAACCGATAATGTATACCCCATCAGTTTGTATTTATAGTGGGGACTATGTTTTCCAATCCTCAGAAGACCCCCATGGGAAGCTTTCAGGGTGCTTTGTGCTGCTAAGGTGGTAGCAGGTTCCGCTAAGGCAGAACAAACCAACTTGATCTGGGGCCGAGGAGCTAGCCCTAATTTTCTAGTCCTTACAGTTTTGAAGAAAACCTTCCAAATGTCACCGACATACTGAGGTTGCAGAAACAACAGCTTTGAGAAAGGGGTGAGTTGGTTCCATCCAACCATAGTAATGTTAGCTTTGAAGCCTAATGATGCCAACATTGATAATTATTTCAGTGCTGATAACTTTATCAGAAACATCCCATTACAGTAATATGCTTAGCTACTGTGGTTGCACACCATAAATTAAAGATGGGAAAAGGGTTATGTCATCTAAATCCATCCCCTGGAGCTTCTGAGATAATATAGTCTCCATGCTTCGTCCACTCTAGTTTCTAATGTCTCAGAAGACAATGCTTCCACCTCTGCCCTTGGGGGACTATTCTATGGCCTAACAGAACCCTTCACTCTTGTTAAGCTTCCCCACCACTTACTATTAGCCTTAATTTTTCTTCTTTTTATTCCATCCCATTACTCTCAGTTATAACACAGGACTCATCGTGAACCATTAGAAGACAGCGGGTGAAGGGAAGGAAACAGAGGGGAACCAAGGGGAAGGGAAGCAGAGAAAGAACTTCTCTGGGAGAAGAAGAGGAGAGGGACAGCAACACCAAGGGGAAAGGGGAATAGAGAACAGTCACCAGTGGAGGAAAGGAGGCAAGTGGGACCTGAGCAGAGTTCCATGATGTCTCCCCACACTACAGACAAACGCTCTTCTATTTTCAGCATGTTACCCTTATAATCCCCTGAGGAACCTTTGAGGTGATCAGTGTGCTCAGTTGTCTGAACAGTCTGATGCCCCCTCCCTTTTTTTTTGTGTGGAGAAGAGGTCCTTATAGGTCATTCTAGTGTCACATTTGGGGATGGAAAGTAAATTGCTGTATATTAATAAAAAAGTATGGATGCTTTATGATACATTAATATTTGCATCCAGTAACAGCTCTGTTTATTTTAGAGTGTCCCCTATTTCAGCTTGGGTATGAACAAGGTAATTCAGTTTCCCCTTGAAGACCCGCTTTTTCATCCATTTTGCTGACAAATAACACCCTCCCAACCAGTACTAATTCACATTGTGTCTGCAGTCTCAACAAAGAGGCCAAGGATTTGGTGGCCATGGAGATTAAATACCCAAAGGCAGCATAGGGAGAAAAGAAAATATTTTTCTAGAAAGCTGGGACTGTCCCAAGGACAGTTGGCACAAATCTCCTAGGAGATTCCTCCAGCTCAGGGTTGGAGTGTATAGCAAGAGGCCAGACTGGGGAAGTTTGCATTGCAGATGCCTATGTTGTACCTGTAAACCTCTTTCTCTCAATACTAGATGTGCCTTCTGCGTGGAGGGTATTAATTGGTTTGGAGTGGGGATTCTGACTGTGTGAGGGTGTGCAGAGGTTACCCTCCCCCCCCCCCGAATCAGCACCAGTGCCACTCATTATGGGGATGAATGGTTATGAAAACCAATGCCCCAGTAAAAGAAAAAAGGTTCTCCCGATCCCAAAGGATCAAGCCCCAGACCCAGGTCAATATACAAATCAGATCTTACCCACAGATCACGCTGTTGCCAATCCTTTAAAATCTAAAATCTAAAGGTTTATTCATAAAAGGAAAAAGATATAGATGAGAGCTAAAATTGGTTAAATGGAATCAATTACATACAGTAATGGCAAAGAGTTACTTGTGCCTCTGACTTGACTAGACTAGCAGTGCCTGGCTCTCTGCGTGCCTCTGAAAATCATGGTTAGGTGGCCAGGCCCCAGGCTGTCTTGCACAGCCCTGAGGGTTCTGGGGTGGGACTTGAACACAGCTAACAAGCTGTTTTCAAAATCCCCTGAGCATCCAAAGAGACACTGAGCTCTGTTTGGTGTCTGCTGCAGCCTGCAGGCCATGTGAACCAGTGCAAGTTTGTAAAATTCTGGCATCAGCCTGTGTTTCAGCTTCCCCTTATGCAAAATGGGTTAGGGTGACCAGACAGCAAATATGAAAAAACGGGACAGGATGTGGGGGGTAATAGGTGACTATATAGGCAAAAGCACCAAATATTGGGACTGTCCCTATAAAATCGGGACTTCTAGTCATCCTAAAATGGGTATATAATACTGCATGTATGTAAAGTGCACCAAGCTCTTCAGTGGAGTGTGTATATATGTAGGAAGTACAATAAACTATTATTATAGGCTTCAAAGGGCAAAATGTTAGTATGGGACTGATCCTGCAAACCCTCTGCACACAGAAATCCCATGGGTTCCCGTGGATGGTCTGTCTGTTGAAAAGCTAAGACTTAGTCTACACACAGGGCTTTGCACCAGGTTAACTAAACTGTTTTAAAATGGATTTAGTTAAACTTGTGCAAATCCTTGTATGAACACTCTTCTACCAGTTTAAAACTGATTATAATAGCAGTTATAATCAATTTACCTAGGCAAAGTATGTTACTATGAACCAGGTTTGAAGAGTGATTAAACACAGGAGTGCTGAGAGCCACTGAACCAAACTGTAAACCCTACATATGATGGAAACCACTTCAAGCCAGGACGTATGGCAGCATGGCACCCCCAGCACCCTTAGTTCCAGCATTATGATTACACAGGGGTTTGCACTAGTTTATCTAAATCTGTTTAAATCACACCTTTAATTAAACCACTGTAACTTAGTGTGTGGACAAATCGGGTCTATATATGAGTAGTTCTGGTAGGCTTTTACTTTGCAGTCTCTGAACAATTGAAAGCTCTTTTGAATTTGTAAGAGCTCTTTGTGATTTATACATGTGCTTCCATCATTTCTGACACTCTCTTCCAATATTGCAGCATTCTTCTCTTATTTATGCCCAGAAACTCTTGTCTTGTTTCACTGTCCTGAGCCCACTCCACTGACCGTAGCATGGCTGAAGTCTGTCATTTTTATATACTAAGAAATACTATGATCATTTCCATACTGATATGCTTTTGGTACAAGATGATGTGAAAGATATGTTATTTTATGATGTCTGACGCTGGAAAAGGAGGGCACATAATATTCCATTTTTATTAGTCTTTATGAATGCCATAAAGCTGGTCTCTTACACTTCTATGCCCCCGTGTGGTCTTTACATGGTACTTTTTTTTTTGTAAATCGAATCATTCGGGGGGTTTCGAGCCAGAGAAGCAAAACACATTTGAGTTCATCTAGGAATTCAAACTCTAACACACGACATAAAAATATTTAAATTAAAACACTAAAATATGACAATCACGTGCCCGAGTCTCCCATCAATTTGTGTGGAATCACATTTTCCTAGCTTGTATAAAAGGCCCAGGTGCTGTCTATATTAAATCAAACTATTTCTGAAATTGATTTTTAGTAATGCTAAGCCCCAGCTGGCATCAAAACAAATTAAAGCTGTGTTTACACTGAGGAAAATTATAGAGAATTGTTGAACTTTTGTTTGAACCCCTGGCAGCTCTTTTGTAGACAAGCTCCAATGGCTAGACCTGCTTTTCCCAACTTTTTAGTTAAAGCAGCTAGGGTGACCAGACAGCAAATGTGAAAAACTGAGACGGGAGGGTGGGGGGTAATAGGAGCCTATACAAGAAAAAGATCCCAAAATGGGACTGTCCCTATAAAATCAGGACATCAGGTGACCCTAAAAGCAGCTGAAAAGGAAATCTAATCAAAAAGCGCAGAAATAGTTGTTTCTGTTGGTATGTTGTCTGCATGAGATTTTAATACTGGTTCAAATGAACTGATAGGGGATGGAGATAATCAAAAATCCTATCGCAGATCTAGGAGCAAATGATGCTTGTTTGTCCAGGATCATTTGCATCATGCATGCCTGTGTTTCAACCTGTTGAGTCTACTTCGTTACTGGGCCTTAGGGCACTTGCGCTTCCCGGTATGCCTGTTACAGCTCTTGACCCCTTTAAAGCTGGGATCTATAGCCTCAGGGAACATGATTAGGAGCAAGGAATGATGTGACCTGCATGGAGTCAAGGCAACAGACAGAAGACCCACAGAGTCAGGGGGTGCTATCTATTTGCCAGGGAAGGTCTCTTAGCAAGTGTTTATATTATTTTTAGAGTCTCTCCCCCACCCCCCATCTTCTGTTAATAAACCAATCAAGAGACAAGGGATGTGAAAATGAACTTGAGCATTTGGGCTTTATTTGAACTGCTCTGGCTGGTGAATTTGACCACTGGCTTATATACCTCTTTTGAGAGCTTCTATCTCCTCCTACCTGAACTGTCCCTTCTTTTCTTTAATTTTCCCCTTATCCCTTCCTTTCCCTTCCCATCCCATCCCATCCCACTGTCTCTCTATGAAAACTAACATTCTGGCTTCCTACTAATCCCTGGAGGCCATAATTATCCTCTTGTATCAAGAGACCATGCCCTTTAAGAGCCAGAGACCTGGGGCCAACCAGCCAGCCCCGTTCACTAATCAAATACAAATGAGAAGGAGGAGAGGTGTTCCCTACAAAGAGCTGAGTTGCAGGAAGAGACAAGAAGACAGGGAAATCGGGAATGCAAAGAGAGGCCTCAGGAAGGGAGAGTCCTGTTGAAGTAGTCCCTGAGCAAGGAAGACTGTAGGGGGAAAGCCCTGGGAGTTATGGCTGGGTAGAATGCCCCAGGGGGAAGTGTTTATTTTCCATTTGTGGGCTTTTAGACAATAAATGGAGCCTGGAGGCAAGAATTAAGGCCTGATAACTCCCCAGGTTGATGAGGAAGGTTGCCATTTTATAATCACAATTTTTCTTCATCTTCTGCTGTAAATTGTTAAGGGCCTTTGAAACCCTCAAGGGCTATTTTAATTATGAAGCAGAGGCAGGTGTGGCTTGGGCAGTATATTCTCAGCTGCTTTTTCCCGGGGTTGACTGGCAAACTAGGGTTCAGTTGGGCAATATGTGTATATATATAATTTAGGAATCTTTAATCTATAAAAGCCTGGTCATCACATAATAGTATTAACTGTGCAATAATTGTAAAGCTTAATATAAAATGCAATATGTAGAATACAGTAACGCAGTGGCAGGTAAGTGAAAGGAGGACTAGCTGTTTCCTTGTTTACAGGATAGTATTACTTCTGCCTGTTACCCTTTGTGACTCTGCTGAACAGTCTTCCACTGATGACCCGTGACTTGCTTTACTATCAGGCTGCCAGGAAAATAGAACTCTTCAGAGTTATGACAGCTAATAAGCTCCAAAAACAACTGGCCAAGCCACATATCATATGCTGGATATAAGACATGCAGACTGGAAATACAGCATACATTTTTAATGGTGAGAGTAATTAACCATTGTAACAATTTACCAAGAGTCATGGTGGATTTCCCCATCAGTGACCATTTTTAAATTGAGATTGGCTGTTTGTCTAAAAGATCTGCTTTAGGGGTTATTCTGGAAAAGTTCTATGGCCTGTGCTATACAGGAGGTCAGATTAGATGACAATGGTCCCTTCTGGCCTTGGGCTTTATGGATCAGAAGGGAAATGTGATACGGGTACATCAACTGGAAGACTCTTTTTGTGACCTAAGTTTATAAAAACAGCTGCCTGGCAGCAAGTTGCTGTAATGCTGACACTTAGAAAATGGCAGGGGCTGTTCAGCATAAATTGATTTAGTTGCTTACAACCCATGTCCATTGGCAAAGGAGGTACCTAGCAGCAGATAACTACAAGCCTGCTCACCATCACCTAATTACTATTAATCGGGATGTTTGGCCAAAAAAGCCTCCATGCTAGCACCCTGCCTGAGCAGCTTAAATAATTTAATAACACTATATCTCATTCATTTTAACAAGGATATCTTTTAACATTTCCCCTAATTGTGTTGACCTTTTACCTGGCAACTGGGAAGAGGAAAAGCATTTATTTAAAAATGTGAAAAAGTGACTTTTTCCCCTCAAGCCACAGAAACTGGCAGTGGGATTCAGGAACAAGTTTAATACCTGACACAATTAGTTTAGGAAACTGACTCGGTATGGTTTCCAACAGTCCATTTATGTTTTGAGAGAGACGAACTTGAACAAATATACTTTGTCATATTTTCCACTGATGGTGGTTAAATACAGATAGTTATGTTGTCGTTCTATTAATTTTAATGTACTCTTTCTTTTAGGAATGTGGGGTAACGTAGAACAAGAAAATCAGTAACAAGATATAGACATGAGATGCCTGTGTTGAAAGCATCTGATGTATCATTCAGCAGTAAAGTAGTTAAATGTTGCTATTTGAGTTTAAATAGTGAACTCCTGGCCCCTATGAAGTCAATGGCAAAACTTCAATGGGGCAAGGATTTCATCCACAGTGTTTTACAAGTAAGCTTTCAGGTTAGCACTACCTGAAAAGTAATAGGAGAAATTCATACTTCTCTTCATGCTCGGGTTTCAGTCAGCATTTCTGGCTATATCCTCAGCTGGAGCCAGCTTCCCCATCTGTTCCCATTGAAGCGAATGGGGCTTCCACTGAAGATAATGTGGTTTTGACTGAAATATTTCCTGGATTCTAACACCAGTGCGGCTCCACTGATGTTAATAGTGAAGCAGCTACTGTAGACAAGGATTCTGGAGTATATTACTATTTTAAGCACTGGGTGGGGGAGGGACAAGACTTTCAAAAGTAATTAATGAATTTAGGTGCCAACTGAATGAATTTGGGGTTTTTTATGCCAAACTCAAGACACTTGAAATGGATCTAATTTTCACAAAGTGCCGACTGACCTCCCTCTGAGCGGCAGGTAAGGTTGCCAACCTTCCAGGATTGGCCTGGAGTCTCCTGGTGATTAGTGAAAGCAATCCAGAAGATTTTAATAGGATATTTTAAGAAAATGACATTGCATCATGTTGGGGCGGGGGGTGGGGAAGGAATCTCCCGGAATAGCTTCAGTCAGCTTGGCAACTCTAGCAGCAGGACACTTGAAGGTGTTTTAACTTGCTTGGCCAAAACACTAGTAACTCCTGAAAATTTAGCTATCCCGTCTATATTTGTCAGGGCAGGTCTACGTGACAGCATGATGAACATGCCAGCAGCTATTGTTGCTTTGCCTAAACCAACATTCCCACCACTGCTGCCCCATTAGGATATAAATGTTGGCTATAAATTAATGCATATAAGACTAAGGGTTAATAAAAGCAAAGTAATTTATTTATATGATTGAACTCCAAAGATAAAGTGTCTTGCAAAACCCAAGACAGTAAAATTGTTTAAAATGCCTGTATTTTATTTCCCCCCACAGATTATGGCAATGTCTACATTAGAAAGCTTTATCGGTAGCCTTTATGCTGGCATATGGCGGCAGAGACTGCAGTGTCACTACAGACTGAGCACACTTGGTTGTCTTTGGGGCCTCGGATAATCACTGTGAGAGGGTGTATTGGTAAAAGATGCTGTGTACTGTGTGTAGGCATCCCTGTGTCTGCCGGGACACTGTCTGGTGCATTACCATATGGGATATTTTTGCAACATATTGTGGGATACCAGCAGTACTGTCAGCGAATTTGGACAGCTTTAGATGAAATTTCCACAATTCCCATTGTTCCATCCCATAATCTTTCTGCACAATTTTTGTCCAAATTAACATCTTTATTTCTGCCAGTATTCTGCAGCTGATCTTGCACTGTTTCTTCTCCTCACAGGCCAAGGATATTCAGGACTACTTTCCTGAGCTAGACAGTAGCATGAGGTGTAGTTGCAGCTCTGCACTCAGCCACACCCGTGGGCATTTTAAAATGGAGGGTAGGCTTTTGGTCACTGTGACCCCCTCCTCCCCCCGGCAGCAAAGTTTGGAATGATGATCACAATGGTCATTGTTGTGCCTATTGTGGGCCTGTTTTTAGTGATACAGGTAATGCAGCATCCACAAAGGCACTGTGTCTGTACTAATGGAACCGTGCCAGTAGAGGGTTTGTCATTCGGGAAAAGTCAGTGTTGGCAGGACTCAAAATTTAGTGTGGAGCTACATGAGGATGTGCCAAAATAAGGCAAGTTCTGCTGGTAAAACATTGTAGCGTAGACTAGGCCCACATCTGCAAAAAGAAAACTTCAATTATTATTGCCTTCTAGAGGGAAAATGTTTTCTTCTATGCCAAATTACAGATGAATTACTAAGGGAGATGTTCTTTGCTCAGGGATTGTTTAGCTGCTGAGAAATTGCTGGGCAAAGTGCAGCAGGATAAGAATTTGGAGGATGAAGAGACTACTTGAACTATGGACTTATTTTTGATGTTATGGTCTTGTCTTTTTTTTTATCTTACTTTAACAATCAGCCAATTTAAGGTCTGACATTGCTTGCATATACACATGCTGTTTACCTAAGTTTAGCAATGCTGTCAGAAAGCTGAGGAAGGAGGCAATTCTGTAAAGTGGTGTTGCCCCATTAAATCTTATTCCCATTTATTTTAGCTCCATTAATTATTATGGATCCTTTAAGGTAGGAGTGGCTAATCTTTGCTTGTGTTGCATCATGCACAGCTGTCAGGGTATCAGGGACTATGGGCTGTAACTCAGCTATATAGCAGCAGCACCTCTGCTCATGCAGGCAGGTTCACATTTAAAACTTGGTTTGACATAGGTACAGAACTCAGGGTGTGAAAAATCCGCATTCCAGAGTGCTATAACTGTGCCGGCTTAAACCCTCAGTGTAGACACAGGGCTGGTGCAAGGATGTTTCGCGCCCTAGGCGAAACTTCCACCTTGTGCCGCTCCCCGTCACAGCAGCTCCCCCCTACCCTGAGGCACCCCCCTGCCCCAGCTCACCCCTGCTCCACACAAGAGCACGCGCACCCCGAGCACGCCGTGGCCGCTTCACTTCTTCCACTTCCAGGCTTGCGGCGCCTAAACTGATTGGTGCTGCAAGTGAAGTGAGAGAAGTGAAGCGACCACAGCGTGCTCGGGGAGGAGGTGGGGCAGGAGTGAGCTTGGGTGGGGAGTTCCCTTGCGTGCCACCCTCTGCCCCTTACTTGCTGTAGGTGGCCCTCCCCATGCTCCCCTGCCCCAGCTCCCTCCGCCTAAATGCTGGTGGCGACTGGGGCAGCCGAAGATCCAGCCTCTAATCTATATAATAATGTCAAAATCAGAAGTAGATGCACATCATTGTTAATTGTTTCATTATATTTGTATGTTCTTGTATTTTCCTATTTGGCTAACAGGAAAGTGCCTGCTGTTTGACTTAACAAGAACTAACTAAATCAATTATGGGAAAACAGTGATTGGAGGGGAAGGGTATGGAATAGATTGGAAATTTGGGGAGGGAAATACTGGCAACGAGAGAGCGGAGACTGAGAAATGTATATGAAAGGGAAAGAAGAGCTCTGTATAAGCTCCAAAGCTTCTCTTTCACTAACAGAAGTTGGTCCAATAAAAGTTAGCTTACCCACCTTGTCACTCTAGTATCCTGGGACTGACATGGCCACAACAGCATGGCGCATAACACGTGAAAGGGAAGTGAGAATGAACCTAAAAGGGTAAAGAGAGCCAAAAAAAAAGGGAACAGTAAGAGAATAAAGAAAAACAGGGACTGGAGAAGGGCCATGAAAAGAAAAACGATAGTTTAAAAATGCAAAAAACAAGGTGGGTAAAAGAATGTCTTTTACTGGATCAATTTGGTTAGAGAAAGAGAGATGCTTTTGAGCGCCACAGAGCTCTTCCACCACCAGAAGTTGGTCCAATACACGATATTTCCTTAGCTCCCCCCTTGTATTTCTCATAGACCTGAGCCACCACACCTACACCAAGATAGCAAGGTGAACCTATTTAGTATTATTAGTAGGGAAGTACAAATCCATAACTCCATCCAGAGGGGAAGGAAGGAGCAAATTGAAATACACTCAAAAGTACTGTGCTGGGAAATTAAACGTCGGGTTAAGAGGCTGCCCAACAGCCTGGAAAGGCCCTGTACAATGTGTAAGGGGGCTTGCAAATGTCACATTGAACCACGCATGGCATGTTTCCCCCTTGCTTTTGGCTGCTCAGGATGACCAGATGTCCTGATTTTATAGGGACAGTCCTGATTTTTGAGTCTTCTTCTTATATAGGCTCCACTACCCTCTGTCCTGATTTTTCACATTTGCTGTCTGGTCACCCTGTGCGCAGTGCATAGGTGCCAGAATGAGGGGCACTGAGGGTGCTGCCACGTGCCCTGGCTTGAAGTGGTTTCCATGATATACAAGGTTTCGTTTACTTCAATGGCTCTCAGTCCCCCTGCCTCAGCAGGGCCGGCTTTAGGCCAATTCGCCCAATTCCTGGGAATCGGGCCCCGCGCCTAAGCGGGCCCCGTGCTTTAGGCGCCTTTTAAATTTTTTTACTTACCTTGGCTGCGGTCTGCTCCAGGGTCTTCCATGGCCCCGCTCCTCTGACCAAAGCGCTGGGGGAGCGCGGCTGCCCCACAGCCCCGTGGCCCCGGCCAGAGCTCCGGCTGGAGCGCGACAAGCCCCGCAGCCCTGCTCCCCTGGCCGGAGCTCCGGCTGGAGTGCGACAAGCCCCGTACCCCTGGCTGGAGCTCCGGGCCCTTTAAATAGCTCCCAGAGCCCTGGGGTAGCAGGGGGCTCCGGGGGCTATTTAAAGGGCCAGGGCTCCAGCTGCCTCTGCCACCCCGGTCCTTTAAATTGCCACCGGAGCCCTGGCACCCCCATGCATTCCCCAGGGCTCCCATGGCTATTTAAAAGATCCAGGGTGGGGTAGAAGCAGGGGACCCCTGGGCCCTTTAAATAGCCCCCAGAGCCCTGGGATAGCGGGGGGCTTGGGGGCTTTTTAAAGGGCCAGGGCTCCAGCTGCCTCTGCTGCACCCCCAGCCCTGCCCGCACCAGCCCCGCCCCCCCCGCTGCCTGCAGCCAGCCCCTACCAAACACCCTGTCCTGTCTCCAGCCAACCCCTGCTGCACCCCCCTGCCTGAAGCCAGCCAGTCCCATACTCCTGTCTCCAGCCCTGCCAACCCCTGCTGCACCCCCCTGTGGCCCTGCCTGAAGCCAGCCAGCCCGCCCCACACTCCCCTGTCTCCAGCCAGCCCCGCACCCCTTGCCCTGCCTGCAGCCAGACCCTACCTCCAGTCAGCCCCTGCCCTGCCTCCAGCCAGCCCCATGTCCACTGCTGCCCTGCAGTTCCCAGGCCAGTAACCTGCACACCTGCTTCAATGAGGGGGGCAGGGGGCAGCGGGGACCCACACATGTGCACACCCCCAGGGAGTGGCGGGACCTACATGTGAAATAGCAATCTTTAATAACCAATCAACAGCACATATGATGCAATGTACATAATATACAATGTTATTATTTATGTAGTTATGGAAAGTAAATAATACATGGAAGCAATGGAAGGCTTCTTTCTTTTTTTACACTTTTTTCTTTTTAAGTCATCCCTGCCAGGGCCCCGCCGACAGTGTTCGAATTGGGCCCCCCACTTCCTAAAGCCAGCCCTGTGCCTCAGGGGCTGCTTTCCCCAGCACAGGGTGGTGGCTCCAGGGACCCAGACACAAGCATCTGCAAAACGTGACTGTCCCTCCCGGGGAGTGAGCGGGAATCTGCTCCCCCGCGTCCCCTGGGGAGGCCTGGCTGGGCACTGCGGGATGTGGGGGGCTGAGGTAGAGCAATTGGCTGTGGGGGCGGGGTGGACCCTGAGGAACAGGGAGTGGATTTGTAGGTAGCACCATGGGGGCAGCCATGAATTAACCCCCAGGATTAACTAATCCCTGCTGGCCGCGGGGTGGGGGGCTACAAGAGGTGCTTGGAAAGAGTCACGTGCTGGGGGCGGGTGGCTCCCCCACCCCCTCGAGGGGAGAGTTGGTTGGTGCGGCCTCTTTCTCACTTCATTAGGGGAGGGGGAAGGGGGGAACTATGATGGCTGAACCCGCTTCCTAACGGTCAGCTTTTCAAATGCTCCCGCGCGGCCTGCCGTGGAGGCGACTCTATCCCCTTCCCCCACCCGCGGGGGCGGGGCTGGGGCTGTGGGGGGAAAGCGCGCGGCTGGGAAGGAGGCGACCTATTGGCTCACATCCGCTGGGTTGACGCATTGGCGCAGCCTCAACCCCGTCCCTCCCTCCCCATTCTACTCTTCGCTCGGCGCGAGTTGAGGCTGCAGAATCTTATTAGTCGAGTCTAGATTAGGCCCCGCCTCTCCGCCCATGGCTTTAGAGGAATTCTATTGGTTCTCCAGGACGTCAGTTACTAACACACTCCCGTCCCCTCTTTTCCTCTTGCTTACGCGCGGTGGAGGTCGCATAATCCGATTAGTCCTAGCTGTCGTCAATCACTACCGAAGCCCCGCCCCCTAAATAATGACTCGTTCACATAGACGCTTGCGCCTTTCTATTGGCCCAGTTGGAGCCGAGGGCGTGTGCTGCCGCGGCACGGCGGGCGGGGCTCCCAGCGTCCCCTTTGTGTGAGCAGCAGCAGTTGCCGGCCGAACGCCTGAGGAGTAGCAGCCGCCATTTTGTGCGTGTCGGTGTGCTCCCCCACCCCCAGGCCCCTTTTCTGTGGTACCGGCAGCGGCCAGGTCGCTGGCGAGGCTAGGCCGGGCCACGCCAAGTAGGAGCCGCGGCAGCTGCTGCTGTCTTGAAGTTGCGGCGCTCGTTGAACGTGGAGAGGCCTGAGCCTCCCCCCAGCAGGAGGCGGAGTCTCGGCGCCAGGCCTAGGCGCAGCCCCGGCGGAGGCGGCAGCATGGAGAATTCGCAGCTGTGCAAGCTGTTCATCGGCGGCCTGAACGTGCAGACCACAGAGGCCGGGCTCCGGGAGCACTTCGAGGCCTACGGCACCCTCACCGACTGCGTGGTCGTGCTCAACCCGCAGACCAAGCGCTCCCGATGCTTCGGGTTCGTCACCTACTCGGCGGTGGAGGAGGCCGACGCCGCCATGGCCGCCTCCCCCCACGCCGTGGACGGCAACGCGGTCGAGCTGAAGCGGGCCGTGTCCCGGGAGGACTCGGCCCGGCCGGGGGCCCACGCTAAGGTGAAGAAGCTCTTCGTGGGCGGTCTAAAGGGGGACGTGGGCGAGGGGGACCTGGTCCAGCACTTTAGCCAGTTCGGCCCGGTGGAGAAGGCCGAGATCATCGCCGACAAACAGAGCGGCAAGAAGCGCGGCTTCGGCTTCGTCTATTTCCAGAACCACGACGCCGCCGACAAGGCCGCTGTGGTCAAGTTTCATCCGATCCAGGGCCACCGCGTGGAGGTCAAGAAGGCCGTGCCCAAGGAGGACATCCAGTCGGGCGGGGGAGGCGGTGGCTCCTCTAGGCCTTCCCGGGGCGGCAGGGGAGGAGGACGAGGACGGGGCGGCGGCGGATCCGGCAACCGGGACCACAACGGTCTCTCCAAAGGAGGCGGCGGCTATAATAGCTACGGAGGCTATGGCGGAGGCGGCGGCTACGGATCTTACAGCAGCGGCTCCTACGGAGGAGGTGGTGGAGGCGGAGATTACGGCAACGGGTACGGCGGGTTCGGCAGCTACAGCCAACATCAGTCCTCCTACGGCCCCATGAAGAGCGGCGGAGGAGGCGGAGGAGGGGGCGGCAGCTGGGGAGGGCGCAGTAACAGTGGACCGTACAGAGGAGGCTATGGCGGGGGAGGGTATGGCGGCAGCTCCTTCTAACCGGGGGCGCCCATACCCATTGGGGGTGGCATGGAGAACCCCCCCCTTTGTTACGGGGCAGCTTCTAATGGTTTCTCCCCTCACTCGCCTAAGGGCAGTTCCTAGTAAATGCCTCCCCTGCTGTGGGAGCAGCTCCTAAATGCCCTCTGGGGGTCGCCTCTGCCTGTGCCACTTCTTTCTCTCTGAAGATGGACTGGGCCCCACACACACATACTTTGTGTTACAGTCATTGATGGACTCTATTTTTTTATTATTACTTGGACCTTGGTCGTTTTTATACTAGCAATGAAAATGTCTTGTTTTAATTTGTTTTTTGGGGTGGGGGTGTGGGGTGGGCAATGTCTTGCTGATTCTGAAGTAAAAACTGGGGAGGGAGATGGGGGGGGATTTACTTTGTTGTAAGGACTCGATACCTGGCTACATTTTTTCCCTACAAAATCTGCTCGGATCCATGACTGAAATTAACATTTCTGTAAAGGAGGAAGAAAAATCGTTTTTACGTTTTTTATTTTTTAAATAAATCATTGTGTTCATTGACCTTTACATGTCTAACTTTTTTCCTAGGATCCATTCCGTACGGTTTAAGGCTTTTCTGGGTTTGAAACAAGTATTGTTCCTCTGCTTTTAATTCTCTATGTATTTAGAGACTTTATTGCCAGTAAAGGTCCTAATTTACTTTTTGATGTCCCATTAGTGGATTTATTGGTTTTCAAACACTTTATGGAAACTTTTTTGAAGTACTAATTGGTGGATGTGGTCTGTTTTTTAAATATTCATTCTCACTTTTGCAGTTTGTGTGCATCCACCATCTTGTACTAGGCAGTTTGATTGACGTGCTGACATGATTGGTCGATTTTTTCTATAGGACTTTTCCATCAAGTATGTACTGTGTAGTTCTAAAGAAATAGTTTGTGTTAAGCATGTGCTTCATTCATATAAAATGTTCAAAATTTCCAATTGCTTAGTTTCAGATCCTCTTATTGGCTTGTCTGTAAATGATTCGTTACAGGAAAGGGTCAACATTTATCTCCAATTAAATGCCTACTTGTTTTCATAGTACCAGGTTAAAACAGACTTCACTTGGTCTGAACTGTTGTCCTTCGTTAAAGTTCCCAGAGAATCCTTTGCAGTACCATCTACTGGCAGAATGGCAGAACCACTGCTGTAGGCTTCATTACAACAGAGGCAAAATTGTTTGCTAACAACTCTGCTAGATTTTTGAAAGCTGTCTTATGCCATGAAAGGATCGGTGTAAACTGAAATAAAAATCAAATCTGCATGTGACTAAAGATGGGCTCACTGCATATTGACTGAAACACAATGGATTTGAGGTATCTGCTTCAGTACATTTCTAAAACTCATATAGTTGCCCATCCTTCAAAAGAAGTGATAATCTAAATGGTTTGGGCAAAGTGCTATGATAAATGAGCCAGCTAAGTGTACCAGTAATATGGGTGCCAGTTGTAAAGCAAAATATCTGTGTAGTCTGCTTGATTAACAAATGTATATTTGTAGCCCTTTCACGCAATAGAATTAAAGTTTGTTGTTTATTTGAAAAAAAAAAAAAAAAGGCATAATGTTATAGGGGAAAACTGCCTTCCTGGATAGAAATATAGAATAGCATCGTTTATGGGTTTATGGATATCACAAATAAAGAATTGAATTCCTTACATGCTTGAGTGAGAGTATGTATGACATGTATTTAAAAAAAAGTAAAATCACTTTGATTCCAGGTTTCTAAGAACTTAATGTTTAACATTTAACCATATTGCTTTCTATCACTGCATCCTATGGGTTTGTTCCTGCTTCCATTGAAGTCAGTGGCAAAACTACCATTGTGTTAATTGGAAGTGGTATCCTGCTCTAAAAACCCATGAGAGCTGCACCAATATAAAGTGTAATTTTCAAATCTATTTAAAAAAAAACAATGTAAAAGACTTAGTGGGCACTGATTTCAGTTGGAATTGGGCTTGTTTTGATTTACCATAGTTGAATTATAATAAACCTGATTTCTAATTAAATGAGTGTCCCTCAGTCTTCAGTTAACTAATTTAGTTGTGATTATTTTTATTTTTTTTAAACCAAACTGGTACAACTTTCTCTTGTAGATAAAGCCTTAAGGGTCTGGAGTGGAATTGACCTCTCAAAATGGAGGCCTTTCTAGGCCTTGTGATTAGTAACTAAACTTAGAGCTCTTAAACTGAAAATTCCAGGCCTTTTTGCTTTGTAAGTAGGTTTTAAGTAATCTGGCTTGCAATTATAATGCATATTTGCGTCCAGAAATTCATATCTGTCCTGAGCCAGCTAAGTAGTTTAGGCAAAGTGCAGAAGTCAAGTGTAAGTTATGTTTAACAAGCTTTTGCAAAATACCATATTGCATTTAATTAGCTTTACCGACTGTCTTTGTCAACAAAGACCTTTTGGTGGTTTGGTTTTATCTGAGATCTTTAAATTTGAAGGCTTTTTACCTCCTCTACACTCTGGAAACATGCTGAGGTTTGGGGGGTGGGCCACTCACATAAAAGCACAGTAGTCCCCAGTGCAGTTCAAACAACTAAGCATTGAATTCCAGTTTTGTTTGGGGAGACAGTTAAATCAGGTTCAGTCCTGTCCCTGGCCGAGTTGCTTTGTTTTTAACAATAGCAAGGCAGAACGTTGTTTTGGAAGATACAATTAAAACTGTTTTTGTGGTCTCGACTGGTCCTTTGATTCAGCTAGGCAAGTGCCACTTAAAGTTCTGTAACTTCACAGTATGCCTACATATCTTGTGTGACAACTTGTTCATACCAGAAACAAATGCTGTATTGGAAATTACTATTTGGTTATGTAATAATATCCTTCCTCTGGCATTTACCACTACATCATTCTAGGAAAGATGAACCCCAGAAATAGCACCTATATTATGAGGGAGATGCTTGACTTGTTTACTGCTTATGTCCTGAAGGATTATCAATACTTACAACTTCATATTAATGTTTCACAGTTTCCGGTAAGAATTGTTCTGTGGAGAATGTCTCAGATAGTTGATAGTTGCTCTATTGTGACTGCTTCTCTAGAGAACAGGAACACTCTATTGTGAAGGAACCTGTCTTGGAGACTCAGGTGACCAGGATTTTTTTTATAATATAGCTTTCCAAGGGTGTATCCTATTGGATATAAAAACTGCTCACAATGAGTATTAAAAGGACCCCAGCTTAAATCTCTCACATCCATGAGGAAAATTTTGCCTACTTTTGATACAAGTAACTCCTAAAGATTAATTGGGAGAAATATTTTTACTTTATTTGGTGCAGTTGATGGCACTTTGTCTCTAGTTAGTCTTTGTTTTTCTATGTAGGCGAGTCTGCCCGTGGAAGTTAAAGGAAAGGTAAGATGAATTAACAAAAGGTGTGATGTTAAAATGTATTAAACAATACCCTCAATCAGAAGTAAAATGGCTTTAGTTTACCGTAGTGTAATATAGTTTAATATTTAAGTGTTAAAAGACATTAAAAACTTAAACTTTTTGTGGTTTAAGCATTTTTGTTGAATACAAATAGAGACATTGTTAGGTTTGCGCTTGAGAAAGTGAAACCAGCTAGTCTTTCCAAACAATAAAATACAAAAAATAGAAGGCATAATTTAGTTTTCATTTTTATAATATAAGGGATTATTTTTTTGTAAAATGGGTTGTTTTAATTTGTACCTCAAAGGGATTTGATATGTTGGTGAAGGAGTATTCAACACACTTATTCTTTAACAGCACTTGATCCATTAGCTTAAAATTTTGATGGTCTCATTTAAAGCCTGGTGTAGAACCATTTTTAAGAGTGACAACTTGTGCATTTAAAAAAAAACACTGCACATTTAAAATGTAATCCCTACGCATTACTGTAATGAAAAGCTTATTTTCTCATGCATGTAAGGTGATAGGCAATTTGGATTTTTCAAATGTTAACTAACATTGCTGACACACCTCACTCTGATTACTTCAAAAATTCTGTAGGTCACTGATCTGTGTTACAGTTATGATGCAGAGACAAAGTACATATTTTTAAAATGAAACCTCTTTCTGCCCCTTCCCCCACCTGTTTAGTAGGTTTAATTGGACAGGGCTTTTGTGCATGCTAAGGCATTGAATAAAGGTTTCAGTGCACACACAGTAGCCATTGTGAAACACTTAGGTTTGTTCTGTTTATCTAATACTGTCCTAAATGGTTTCAGCTGCAGTGCTCTAGGTAAGTATCTCACATTATCTAGCTCTGCTTCAAGAAACTGTGTATTCTGGGAACTGTCAAAGGCCACAAATATGCCATGTGGAACAATAGTAAGATGACTAGCTGAACTGTTTCAGCTAGTCCGTTCCTATACTGATGCTAAAATGAGGCTGAAATACTGTTTCAGGAGAGTTAAACATCGCTTTCCAAATGGTATTTACCTTCATCCCTACCCCTGATTTGGAGTATCTCTCTGTGTGGATGCAAGCTGTTTTTATAATTATTAGGTCTTAGAATAGTACATTTCTTTAGTGTAGCCTTAGATAAGTGCACTGATCATCCCTGTCTTTGCAACTATCTGTTGGTACCATTGTCACACTGTAGTTGCGTTTCTGTTGCTGCATAAGGGCCTGATACTGGGTGTACTGAGGATCCTAACTCCTTGAAGTCTAGAAACTCAGGGAGATCTTGTTCTTAAATACTTAATTGCAGCTTGGAAAACCTATTCTTGTTTGCTTTAAACTTTTCTGGTTTCTGAAAAATAATACACATCAAAGAACACTATGAAATTATGGTACTCTATTGTGTGCATGGTGGAGAGCATATACAAAGTATTTTGGTGGAAAGAAAGGTGTTCACTATGGCAATCTGGTCAAACACAACATTTGCTTAACTTATGGGTGAGCTGGTACCCATTAGAGTTTTCTCAAGGCAGTGTCCATTCTCTTTTTTTTCACAGAAGTTGATCACTTAATCTGTGAATAGATTTCATGTGGTATAATTCCCTATGGAACCTTAAGGGATGAAAGTGTTCTTAAATATGAAAAACTAATCTTGGTGAAAAGTGAAATTTTGTTTACATAAAAGTTCCCTGGCTCAATGTACTCTGGCTGAAAATTTACCCCAAAACCCCAAAGTTTCTTTCCCTAACTACAACTAGAGTTTACGAAGTGTTATGGGTTAACTGACCTTCCTTCATGGTTCCTTCTGTTAACTGATGTGTAACTCTTAGTTAAGAGGAGGTGCCTGCTTGTACATTGTGTTTAAAATGAATAAAAGCAGATTTACATCTTACTTGCTTTAAAATGCAATATGATACACAATGGAGTTAAAAGCCCGCCTAATGACCATTTGAGTTATATTTCTACAGCATTTACTAATTACTCTTTAAAATACTCAGAAAAATATGTGCTTACCTGTAATAGATATGCATATATTGATATGTAAAGGCTATGAGTAATTGCCTCCTACCCCCTTTCTGGCATCGGTCTATATTTGTGAGGAAATTAGAGGCTGTAGCAAAGTGTGTGTTCTTTGAGAATTTTCTGGCACTTTTGTGTTCTAGGCTGGGTTCTAGGTTAAAGAAGCCAAGGGAATTGGGTCCCCATCTTTCTGAGGTTCCTTTGACAATCCCACTGTAATTTTCTACCTTCTCTACTCCAAGAATTCTTTATGGAATTTCCTTAATTGATAAAAAGGGGAGGAAAGCTACAATCACTCTATACAACTAGCAGAGATCAGTTCAAATCCTAACAGCTGTTTATCTCAATATCCAAACCAGCTCCCGGAGGGAGGGAAAGAGGAGTGCAGTGGGGGTACTGCAGGAGCAAATACTGCAAGAGATTGAATAATAGCTGTAGTTTGGTCAGAAGTGACAGCTATTCCTGATTCCTTTTTTCCTTGAAAGATCTAAGTTCCAGCCTGAATCCTGCTTAGGTACAAAGACTGAACATCACAGACCTTTTAGGTTGTACCTACTGTAAAGAGATTTTGGGAGGGTGGGTGCGGGGGAGGGGGAGGAAAGGGCAGGATTCCCATAGGTGCTACCACTAGTTAAGAACTGTATACTGGACACAGCTCTGGCAGCACCCGGTGTTTTGCATTAGTGCTACCCTGGTGCAGTTAACCTGGTAGTAGCATGAGTTGGAATTTTGTGCTAAAAGTATGTTGTAGACAGGAACTTAGTGTCAGTTACTGCTGGCTGCCACTGGGACACATCAAGCTTAAAACAGTAGATATATCCTCTGTCAGCCATCCAAGTAACCAAGCCCAAAGCTCCTTAGCTTTGAAAACCTAGATATCAAGCCTGGGTTTGACTAATACCATCTGTTTTGAAGCTTCCAGTAGTTAGCTCTGGAATTCTGACTATATATAGCAATTGTGAAAATGATCAAAGCTCTGCAAATACAAGATGCATAGTTAGTCACAACCATTAAACGTATGAGTGGCTAATGAACATTATAGGAATTCCCCTGACAAGCGGAGGTGCTTCTGCCCATGAAAAGCTTTAGCAGTTTAAATGTTAATTTAAAAGGAGGGGGGAAAAGGCAAAATATTCATGCATGTCTAAGATGCCCTGTTCTCACTAGAGATTAAAGTCTGACTTCTTAAAGTATGATGTGTAATATCAGAACACTATTTTGGAAATGAAATAGTTTTTTAAGCCACATATCTTAAAGGGGTATAGTCAATTCAAAATCTAGTCCACTGCAAAAGTGACTTTAAAATATTCAAGTATTATATCTGCTAGTTTTGCGGTTTTTTACAATATTTTCCTGTTTTTTAAATTTTTTTTCTTTTCCTGTTGGTGTGGGAAAGGCCCATGGAACCAGGGGAAAGTAGCAAACATATACACAGTGGTGTCAAATATGTAGGTCCTTACCAAATTCACAGCTGTGAAAAATGCATCTAGGACTGTGGAATCTGGTCTTTCATTTACTTTACACTATACAGGTGCACAGAGGAGACCAGCATTTCTCAAATTGGGGGTCCCAACCCAAAAGAGTGTTAGTGGAGGGAGGGAGGGAGGGGTCTCAAAGTTTTATTATAGTGGAGTTGCAGTATTGCCACCCATACTCCTGCACTTCCTTCAGAGCTGGGAGGCCAGAGAATGATGGCTGGGCGTCCAGCTTTGAAGGCAGCATCCCACCAGCAGCAGTGCAGAAGTAAGAGTGGCAATACCATACCATGTCACGCTTCTGTGCTGCTGTCTTCAGAGTTGGGTCAGGACCCCTACCGTTACAACACTGAAATTTTAGATTTAAATATCTGAAATCATGAAATTTACAACTTAAAATCCTGTGACCAAAATGGACCATCAATTTGGATGGGCCCTACAAATATGCATGGTAAGCAAAGTGAAAAATGACAGTTTCTCTTTACTTGGGTCTCCAACCTCCATTGTGAGACTAGTTAGCTGTTTGATTTTTGGTTCTCTGTGACTGCCAACATGAGCCACCTCTTCCATGTTCCATTCCAGCTACCTGTGCGGCAGCTTCCTCAGTCTAACTCTGGAACTCTGTCCCTTTCTGACCACAGATAGCAAGGAAGCTGCCTGCAGGAGCTGAGCACCAAATGTAATCTGCTGCTCCTCTGGCTCTTTTTTTTTTTTTTGATGCTGCCTTTTGTTTCGTATAACTCTTCTGCTGCATCTTTTTATTGGTTTCTCCTTCAGTCGTTCCAATTGCGTCTGGTTTTGAATTGGTACTGAGCCCCAATCTCAGGTCTGAGCTGTAAATTCTTTTGAAGTATCCACAGTGTTCCTTGGATCTGTGTTAAGTACTAGAATGGGGAGAATCAGTTCCTGGTTTGTGAATTGCTTTGTCCTTGAATTGTTTCCTATGTGTAACTGGCGAAGACAGTTACTTTGTTCTTGAAGCACGTGTCAGGGCTGAGGGCAGTTGTTTCTTCAGTCTAATGACCGAGGGCTTAATGTTTAAGGGTAATTAGGTGCCTAAAAATGCTAATAGATGCCTAGTGAGATTTTCAAAAGTACCTCGGCTGCTTAAGCATTTCTGAAAATCCAACCAGGCTCCCATCTGAATCTTTAGGCACTTAAATACATTTAAAAATATCTGGCCCTAACTACCTGGTTCAGTTTATGTAGATTATTATTTTTTTAATCATGTTTCTTCCTCCTCTCCCTTGGTTTTCATCTGTTTCAGCATGCTGTCTTCCCACTTAACTGATGAGGTATTTCTTTAGGTGTGTTTGGAGGGAAGATTCCCTGATCCAGGGGCCATCTGTCACTAGATTCTTGAAGCTTAATGGTTCTGGAGTTGTAAGGCAAATTTCCCTAACTCAAGTTAGCAGAAGACTGTAGGCCATAGCCTGGATCCATAAAGGGAACCTACCTGTTGGGATGTTCAGTGTCACAGAACCTAACTTATGCACCTGTAAAATCACAGAAACAATATTGCGATCCCCAAAGTATGGGTTAGGCACCTAAGCTCCTTAAATGGTGAACAGGGGGAGAGAGGTGCCTAAGAATAGGATCCATTAATGCTGGTAGGCTAGCCAATGGGACATGCTCATGACAGGTGTTTTGTAGATGCCTATTTCTGTGAACTGGGCGGGACTTAAGTATGGCCTGTAGGGAGGCACTTCTCTGCTGGCAAACCGTGAATGGGAACCTGTTGCTTGGAGCAGGGGTGGGCAAAATACGGGCCACAGGCAGGATCTGGCCCATCTAACATTTGTCTGGCCCACCAGGCTCTTTGGGGCTGCGTGCTCAGGAAGGCTCCCTGCCTGCTGTGGCCCTACGCTGCTCCTGGAGGCAGCTGGCTGCTGCTGGCATGTCTGTGCGCCCCTGTCTTGGGGAGGTAGCTCTGTGTGCTGCCCCTGGCCTCAGCACCATCCTCTCAGCTTCCGTTGGCCGGAAACCGGACGATGGGAGCTGCGAGGATGGTGCTTGTGGGCACAGGCAGCACACGGACACCTGCCAGCAGCAGTCAGCCAGAGCGGCATGGGGCTGCGGCAGGCAGGCAGCCTGCCTGCCTGAGCCTGGCAGTGCTGCTGGTTGGGAGCTGCCTGTGGTAAGCACCTCCCAGCCAGAGCCTGCACCTTGCACCCCTGCCTGCACCTGAACCCCCTGCCCCAGGTCAGACCCCTCTCCTGCACCCCAACTCCCTCCCAGACCCTGCACCACCTCCTGCACCCGAATCCCCTGCCCTGGAACCCCCTCCTGCACCCAAAGTAACTCCCAGAGCCCATACCCCTCACCCTTTCCTGCACCCCAGCACTCTGCACCAGCATGGAGCTCCCTCCTGCACTCAAACTCCCTCCCAGACCTTGCATCTCCTCCATTAATATAGTAGAAATGTGCAGCCCATGACGACTTACCAAAGTTCGTGGAGTGTTCCCCCTGCGAAAATTATTACCCACCCCTGGCTTGGAGTCAGGCAGCTTAGGTAGCAAAGTAGTTTCTTGTGGGAATAAGTTAGGTGCCTGCTACACAATGGTCAGAAGAGGCAGCTGTGGTGATGGTTGTGCCCACCTTATAACATTTAGCCCGCTGATTGAGAGCCACTTCTGAGTTTTCCAGACTACTGTACCCCTTTCAGGAGTCTTTGTCTTGCATACCCCCAAGTTTCACCTCGCTTAAAAACAACTTGCTTACAAAATCAGACATAAAAATACATACAGTTACTAAAAAATTGCTTGCTTTTTATAAAATTGGAATATACATACTGTACTTACATTTCACTGTACAGTATATAGAGCAGTATGAACGAGTCCTTGTTTTTGAAATTTTAATTTGTACTGACTTCACTAGCGCTTTTTATGTAGCCTGTTGTAAAACTAGGCAAATATCTAGATGAGTTGATGTGGCTGCAGAAAGACCTCTGAATACCCCCAGAAATACACACACCCCTGGTTGAGAACCATGGGGTAAGTGTGCATTCATCTGGGATGAGAGAGACCCAGGTTCAGTTCTCGCTGCTGCTGGAGAAATCCTTTTCTCTTCGAGAGTGGGGAACTGAATCTGGGTCTCCCACATCCCAGTGGAGTGCTCTAACCACTGGGCTAAAAGGTATAAGGTGGGCACCAGCACCTTCTCTGGTGAAATTTTGAATAAGATCTGATCCTGCAGGTCACCTCTAAGCTTGCCAACTAGATTGGGCCCCTCACATGCCTTAGGAAGATGAACACCAGTCTTCCCCTGGTTTGTAGACCAGTTTGGGGCTTAGATGGAATATAAGTGTCTGGATGCCTAGAGTGAGGCAGCAGGACGCATGACCAGAGGCAGAAACTTGGGGACCTGGTGAGTTTAGGCACCAATGAAGTTCTGGAGTTTTGTGGATTGTGGTGGAGCCTAAAACTTGGATGACTTGTTTGAGTGGTGTCCCAATGGGCACTCCACTTCTGGTGCGCTAACACTCCTGGCGCCTTTAATTGGAGATTTTTGGTGGTAGTGCCTGTTCGGGCTTGTGCACGCTCCCTATGCTTCCTCATGCCCTGCTTTGAGCCTGTTTAAGGCTATGTGGGTGAACCATCCTCCTCTCCTTCTCAGCAGCATGGGCCTGAGATGCAATGCTAGTGTGCCTTACTTTTGAAGTCTCTTAGCCTAACTGCCATTCTTTTTGTTTCTCAAGTTATTTTATTTACTTATTATGTTGGGGGGTTTTCTCTCGATTCCTCTCCCCTGGGGGGAGGAAGACCTTCCCCTGCTAGATACTGTTACCCTGGGTCCTCTCTCTTTGGGAGATGTCTTCCTTGTTCCATGGACAAGAGACTTTCTACATGCGTTTCACCTCAATGCCCCTGATTCTGAAGGTAATCAACAAGATCAAGTGTGACAAAGCCAGAAATATATTGATAGTCCCTATGTGGGACTTCCCATCCATTCCTCCTCATCTTTCCCAGGATGCGACCTGCACTCTTCATCCCAACCTGAAGATACTTCGTCTGAAAGCATGGCTTCTCGATGGCTCATGAGATAGTCGACTTGTTCTCAGGAGGTACAAAAGATATTCTTGAACAGTAGGAAAGATTTGATGAGATACACTTGACTCTGCAAGTGGAAAAGACTGAGCCTGTGATGTCCAGAGAAGTGTTCCACCGGTTACTCACCTTGGACAGTAACTGAAACTCTTTGAGATATGTCTCTCTGTGGATGTTCCGTTACCCACCCTCCTTCCCCTCTTCTTCAGTGTTTCCTGTGGAGACTTTGCGTCAGAGAAAGAACTGAGGTCGGTTCATCTGCCTAGCCCTGTATAGCCTAGGAGTGGGGCTTGAGGAAATGTAGTGCCCGGGCTGGCCGAATGGACACTGCTACCAAAAATCTTCAATTTAAAGGCGCAAGGGGTGTGAGCACACTTGACGTCAAACACCTATAGGGGGACACATCTTAACGAACTTCAGTTATTGCACAAGGTAACTGCTCCTTAGGTGCCTAAGTATCACAGTGAATTGGGGGCTACATGCCTTGTCTTTCTGAATGCCAGGAGAGAGTATTAAAGTCAGTCTATAAAAGCATTTAAGTGACAATCATGGAGGTTGGGGCCAGCACCTTGTCCTTGCGTAAGTGCTACTGCTTCAATATATTTAACTGGTACCTCTCACTGGGCTCAGCAGGGCCCTACAGCACACACCTCTGCCTTGGTTCATCAGTGCTATGAAGGGGAGGCATGTGAGTATGTCAATATCTTCCCCCATAAGAGCATCAGCACTTATGAAGAGGGTTTTCCCGGTAAATTGACTCTTCCCTTGCAAATCAGCAGCACCTCAAAAGGGATGTGCCTTTGGTGCCTCAAATGGGGCACCCTCGGGCCAAGATAGGGAAGCCCAGATCGCTCTACCTTTAGAGTCAGTGATTCTAAGGGGAAGGTGAACTGTTGTACTGATTCCTTGCCCTTTGTGCCATGGAAGAAGGGATGCCCATGTGCATTAGTTCTTCACTCTTGGCACTTTGGTGCTAAGGAAAAGGTGCCTCATACTTAGGGTATCATATCCAGGGAAGAAGGAGCACCCCAACATGTCCATGCTTCCTCACTGGTGTAGTTCTCCACTTTCGGTGAATCAGTGTGTAGCGAGGCGGTCTGGCTCCCCGCTGCCCCGGAGGGGGATGAGCCCCAGCCAACCAGCTTACACAGCACTATGGAGTGCTAGAATGGAAGGGAAGTGGATGAACACACCAATCTTACTATATATATATATATATATATATATCTTTTTAAAAAACATGCTCTAGTTCAAGCAAGAATTTGTTTGAGGAAGTCCTATGGCCTGTGCTAGGCAGGAGATGAGACTAGATGATCATAAAGATCCCATTTGGCCTTGCAATCTCTGAATCTGTAACTGCATCACAGGAGGAGATTCCTTGCAATAGCGCCAGGCAGAGGAGGTGTTTCATCCCTGGTGTGTTGGGCTTCAGTACATCTGTCTACCACAGCAGTGTCATGGGTAGTCAGCCCTCTGGCTCTCTGATGTTAGCGAGTGCATTAGCATATAGAGAATCACCATCCTTGATGCCATGCAGATTGTGGGGTCTAGTTCAGTGGTTCTCAACCTTTTGAACACCTTTCACGTAGAAAGCCTCTGAGTGCGACCCCTCCTTATAATTTTTAAAACACTCTTTATATATTTAACACCATTTTATAAATGCTGAAGGCAAAGCAGGGCTTGAGGTGAAGGCTGACAGCTCATGACCCCCCCCCCCACGTGAGAACCCCGGTCTAGTGTATGTTTGCTTTGGCAAAGTGTCTCTTGGCCCCAGCACACTGGTCGAGTTTGTTAGACCCTTTATCACATCCCCTTGTTACATCCATTGTGTTAATGACATGATCTGTTGAGCCTAGACTATCTGGGCGTGGACACCCTGCCCATTGTGCTGTGCAAAGAGGCAGCTATGGCTCATAGTTGCTCTGATGTCCCTGCTTTGGTGGTCTGATCACTACGCACGACTAGCATAGGGACACCTATTATCAAATTTGCATTTTAGAAGTAGACACTTTGCCAAGTAGGTACTCTTGCCTCAGAATGCTGAGTGCCAAGGCTGGGTTCCCTCAATGCATTGACACTACTGGTGGTCCCTCAGGTGTTGTTTCTAAAAGGAACACAGCCAGATGGTTTATGTATGTTCTGTGCCAGTGGCTGAGTTTACTCTGGTGCTCTCACTAGGTCTCAGGAAATCAATACTGTCTGGAGGCTAGTGTGCCTTCCTGAGTACTGGGAAGCTATTCTAACTGGGACTCTAGTCAGCAATGGTGACTTGTAAGACTTGTACCTTTACTGACTGCTTTCTGGTTGGGTAGAGTTTTAGAGGAACGTGAAATTTCCTATCCTAGTGTCCCAATCACATCTGTGTGACTACCTTACATGTTGCCCAACAAAGTTGTATGCTAATAAACCAGAAACAAGACTAGACTATTGTAGGCCAATCCTCATCTCTTCAAGTGATGTGTGGTTTTGGGGTTTGACACATTCAGTCCTATTGCCTCCACCAGGCTGTTTTAAAGAATATTGACATAGTTTGATTAAGGGCTGGTCTATGTGGCGGGTTAATGTGTGGTGGACTAGTGTACTGAATGGTCACACCCCAGCTTCCTGTGCCCTAACTCTTCATGTAGGGCTGTGTAGACAGACCCTTAATTGAAGGAAACTCCTTTGAGTCATGCCAGGTTTGTGAGCTCAGATCTTCTTGAGAGTCAGTTTACGAAGTACCTAGTCTGCAGAATGAACCAACTGTGTGGTATAATGACTAATTCCCCTTATAATGGATTACATGGATAAGGGGGTGCTGTGAATTCTGTTAAGATTCCTACTGTAGGTGACAATGGTATAGCCCCTATAATATTCTCATGCCTACGTATCCTGTTCAAACTGTTTCTTTGTCTCAGTCCCGGGTGGAAGGAGTCTAGAGTGGACGATAGTGCTTAGCTAGTTCTCCTGCCTTTTTAGGTAAGTCTGCCATATTTTGTGTCAGATATTTGAGGGTTGTCATGCACTAATAGGGTGTGATGGATGTGGGCAAGATTTATTTCACAATCCTGCTGCTGTGCTTTGGCTTCGGAGGGACAAATCAGCTCATTTTCAGTATGGAGGTAGACAGTATGCAAACTTTTGTTTGCAGTGCCTCTTCCTTCTTTGAAGATATTGCCCAGGATTTTCACTTAGCCACCCACCTCACCTCACTGGCTGAGGTTTCCATTTTAGGTGGTGTGTTATTTGAAAGGCCTGCTGTATTCAGCACTGAGATGGCCCTTGTGAATTTTGGAAATATTACACTGTGGGTGTATATAATTGGTGGCTTTGGGGGAGCTCATGTTTTCTGTGCACTTGGGAACTGACTGAAGGAATGTGAGAGGGTGCTGAGAAATTGTTTGGAATGGAAATTTGGGGAGGCTCCTCTTAACTGTCAGTGCTGCAGAGGACCAAACTGTAACAGCTGGAGGTGTTCCTACCTGTGTCATGTTACAGGTTTGAGACCCAAGAGTTGGAATTCTGTGAGCTGATGCACTCCAATGAGTAGAAATACAGGTAACTGTCCATTTCCCCATATCTTTCAGTTAAACTTGTGTACTAACAATACCAAATTGTGTATTACAATAGTGGGTTAAAATAATGCACACACAAGTGTGCTTCTTGAGTTAGCAGTCTCTCCGTAAAACATTTGTAGCTGAGTCTATAGACTGAACAATGATTATCTGTTCAAAGAAGTATCAAGCTGGTTCATGAGGTAGAAGCCATTATTTAGGTGTCCGTAGACATTCTCTGAGTCTCTTTGCTGATTAAACAAACAATATGCTTATGAGACTATTAGACAAAGCAGTGTGACCATGTTTACTGGACCGCTGCAAAGAACAAAAATTGAAGGTAGGGGTGCGTGTGTGTGTGTATGTATGTGTAATATATATATATATATATATATATATATATATATATATATATATATATATATATATAATTTAATTAAAAAGAAATTAGAGGTAAAGGACATACAGGGCTAATAGATTTGGCTTGGAATGGGGGTGGTAATTTGCCCTTGTATACAACCATTTATGTCAGTATCTCAAAGTTACACTACAGTAGGGGTCGGTAACCTTTCAGAAGTGGTATGCCGAGTCTTCATTTATTCACTCTTAAGGTTTCGTGTGCCAGTAAAATATTTTAATGTTTTTAGGTCTTTCTATAATATATTACTAAACTATAGTTGTTTGTAAAGTAAATAAGGTTTTTAAAATGTTTAAGAAGCTTCATTTAAAATTAAATAAAAATGCAGAGCCCCCCGGACGGTGGCCAGGACCCGGGCAGTGTGAGTGTCACTGAAAATCAGCTCATGTACCGCCTTTGGCATGTGTGCCATAGGTTGCCTACCCCTGCAGTACACAAATATTGAGCCTCAATATGCTTATGAATTGTATAAGTAGTTTTCCCATTTTACAGAGGGTGGACATGGAAGAATTAAAGGTAGCTTTTCAAAAACTCAAATGGTACTCAACTCCAGCTGAAAGTCAATGGGAACTAGGCACTTCAGTGCTATTGAAAATCTACCCCTAAGTGACTTGGCAAGGAGTCAGTGACGTGACTGGAACTAGAACCCTGGAGTTCTGAATCCCATGACTGCCTTAGCCACTACACCGCACACCCTTCCCTAACTGGAAAATAAAATAGAAATACTTGATTTTTCTCAAGTTAAAATGTGCCTAACTCCCTGTCTATGGGCAAATGTTTAAATAGTTTATAGTTAATAAATTAAAATGTTTGTAATGTATTGTAATTTGGCTCATTGTGTTTTTCTTCTAACCATTTACAAGACCCTGGGCCCTTATCTCTGTCAGGTAGAGAAAACTTTTACCTTTGTTCAGATGTTGACATATCTTGGTGGGGTGTGTGTGTTGTCAACTTGTCTTGTGATTCTGTCCACTTTAGGGTGACCAGATGGGATGAAGGAAATATCGGGACACATGCGGGGAGAGGGGAAACCCACCAACACAGCGCCAAAAAAAAAAAAGCCCAGGGAGTCCCGCTGGCAGAGAGAGAGGAAAAAAAATAACCGAGTCCCAGAGTCCCGCCGGTGGGGGGGGGATGAGAGGGGAAAAAAAAATGGAGTCTCACCGGCAGAGAGAGGGGAAAACCCCCACAAATCCAGAGTCCTGCTGGCGAGGGGGGAAGCAGAGTCCCGTCGGCGGAACAAAACAAAACAGGAGTGCGAAATATTGGGACTAAATGCATCCCAAGCAAATATCAATCAGGACACGGGACTAACACCTAAAAATTGGGACAGTCCTGATTTTATCAGGACATCGGGTCACCCTAGTCCACTTAGAATCATAGAATATCAGGGTAGGAAAGGACTTCAAGAGGGCATCTAGTCCAACCCCCTGCTCAAAGCAGGACCAATTCCCAACTAAATCATCCCAGCCAGGGCTTTGTCAAGCCTGATCTTAAAAACCTCTACAGAAGGAGATTCCACCACCTCCCTAGGAAATCCATTCCAGTGCTTCACCACCCTCCTAGTGAAAAAGTTTTTCCTAATACCAACCTAAACCTCCCCCACTGCAACTTGAGACCATTACTCCTTGTTCTCTCATCTGCTACCACTGAGAACAGTCTAGATCCAACCTCTTTGGAACCTCCTTTCAGGCAGTTGAAAGCAGCTATCAAATTGCCCCCTCATTCTTCTCTTCTGCAGACTAAACAATCCCAGTTCCCTCAGCCTCTCCTCATAAGTCATATGCTCCAGCCCCCTAATCATTTTTGTTGCCCTCTGCTGGACTCTCTCCAATTTTTCCACATCCTTCTTATAGTGGGGGGCCCAAAGCTGGACACAGTACTCCAGATGAGGCCTCACCAATGTTAAATAGAGGGGAATGATCACATCCCTCAATCTGCTGGCAATGCCCCTACTTATACAGCCCAAAATGCCATTAGCCTTCTTGGTAACAAGGACACACTGACTCATATCCAGCTTCTCATCCACTGTAACCCCTAGGTCCTTTTCTGCAGAACTGCTGCCTAGCCATTCGGTCCCTAGTCTGTAGCAGTGCATGGGATGCTTCCGTCCTAAGTGCAGGACTCTGCACTTGAATGGTCTCTTGGGACCTGTGTTAACTCTTGATGCGTAACTATGTTTCACTTTGTATTTAGCTGTCATGCTAATTACATTTCCAAAGTTTGTCTCTTACCAACCAAGGATGGTCCAATACAAGCTATTACTTCACCCATCTTGTGTCTACAAAATTCATAGGTAGGTTGTAATCGTGGCCGCTTGTTGTCTTTAAATCCTAAATGTAAGGGGGAATGATCGGCATACGTCATGGATCATTTAAAATTAAAAATAAAGGAATGTTCCTGCATGCCACAAGCTAGAAAAATGTTCAAAAACAACAAGGAGTCCAGTGGCACCTTAAAGACTAACAGATTTATTTGGGCATAAGATTTTGTGGGTAAAAAAACCTCACTTCTTCAGATGCAGCCTTTAAGGTGCTGCTGGACTCCTTGTTGTTTTTGTGGATACAGACTAACACGGCTACCCCCCAATACTAGAAAAATGTTTTTTAAATGAGTGTGGCTTTTTGAACTAGTGGAAAACAGGATTAGTGTAAAAAATATACATCCACCAGTAGAGGGCAGCAGTCACAGAGTTTAAAAAAAATTAACATTCCATAGAAAGATTTTCTCTTGCATCTCAGTCTGGGGCAGAGTGCTTGGTCCTCAAGTTAGTTGCTTGTGTAGAAAGAATTCTGGCACATTGTCTTCACCAAAGCCTTTTTCAATGTATCATGGAAGGCAAAAGCTTAAAGCAAAGGTGATCCCAATGTTTTTACCTCCTACGCTTTCGCTACCAAAACTGTTAATTGCCTGATCTGAAGAAGTCCTTATCTTGAGCTCTTCCCAGACCTTTCTCTAGAGTATTCTGATGATTTGGGGCCTTATGATGTTAGATGTTTTGGTTGTCATTTCACTTCTGTTTGTCTCAAGAAAAAGGACAAATATTGGCTGCATTCTCTGAGTTCTGTCAAGTTTGAATATTATTTTTTCAGGTGCCAAAGATATGCTAAGCATCTCACAAGATATAGGTCAATTTTTTTCCCCAAAAATGGCCTTGGTTTTTAATGATGGAAGTGCTGGGTGTCCAAACTGAGAGAGGCCATATTTTCAGAAGTGTTCAGCACTCATACTTCTCTTGAAGTCCCATGTGTACTGTGTGAGAGAGCCTCTGAAAATCAGGCCCAAGATGTCTCAGGTTGGGCACCTAAAAATGAAGGCATGGCATCCTATTTCATTAGTTGCAGTCAGCTGAGGGTCCCTGCCCTGAAGAGTTTATGGTCTCAGTTCAGCTCAATATCCACTTAGTGTGCTTTTTTGTTTTGTTTTTGTTTTTTACAGACTGGGATTATGGACTCCAAATGTGTTTTTTTTTCTCTAATTAAAGAAAAATAATTAGACTATTTGTCAAGATGCAGATTTGGAAACACAACCACACATGCCAAATAGGAAGATAACGGTTTTACACACCCAGTTCCAGTTTTACTAGGAGCATTGTAAATGAGCCCTGAAAAATTCCACTCTGAGTAACTCTTTTGGCAGAGTAAAATATCCACTTTTTCATGACCATCAGTCCTTGCAGTAAATAGTAAGGAAGCAATTATGTGCCTTGGGTAAACGGTCATGACTAGTTTGCAAGGCTGCTGTAAAGACAATCACTGATTACTAGAACTTGCCTCTGTCCCATCCCAGGAGTTACTATCCACTGATTAGCTGTAGTCTCTGGTTTGGGATTTAACACTCCAAGCCATTCGCATCAGAGGGAATTCAAGGTTCAGTATTAAATATACCTGTTTAACAGAGCATTTAAAGGGTTGTTGGTTTAGCTGTTTGGATAGCTGTTTGTTTAATAAATGTATGCTGCTCAGGGGGTTGGCACTGGGCACCAATGGCAGGGCCTGCTCTTGCTTGTCTAGAAATCAGTTGGGAGTTTTGCCATTTGCCATTGACTTCTATGGGAGCAGGACTGGACCTTCAATTTCTAAAATATTTACTTTTCGTGTTTGCTGTGTGCCTTGAACTCTTATGCTTTCACTACCTTGTATACCATATGCCATGAGCACGTGATTGAATGGGTACTCAGTTAAACGGTATTTTCAAAGGGAAAAGATCCTCGGTGTTCTTCTGAATCTTGTGTGAAACTCTGCTTTATGCTCTGTTTTCTCTGTCTATGGGGAGACAGCTGAACTTGTTTAAACTGTAGGACTGGATGGTGGGAGACATTGACTCTATTCTGTTAAGCATCTTTGTGTGACTTTAGCCAAGTCATTTAACCGACGTGTCCTAAGTTTTCTCAGTTGTAAAATGGAGATGCTAGAACCTTGTTTAGATATTTAATATTTGCAAAGAGCTTCTATTAAAAGGCTCTAGAAATGTAAATTATTAACTTGTCATTACCAACACATTTTAAAAGACATGGAACCAAGATGGGGAACAAAAAGGGTAAGGATAATGCAACTGAGAAATTTTAAAGACTAGAATTATTTCATTGAGAAAGGAGACCGTTTAGAAGATAGTAAGTGCCCAGAAGGCCATCGCTGTGCCATATAAAACCATCTCTTTCCGTAGTGAAAGAACATTAGATGAAATGAAAAAGCAATGAAGAAAGTAAATACTTCTCTGTGCTAATTATATATTAGTTTTTGGAGCTAACTGCCAGAGAGTATGATGGAGGGGGAAAAAAACTTAATAAAATTAATAAATGATTAAAATGAGGCATAGAATCTGCAGTTAAGTTAGCTAGGGGTAAACCTAGCAAGTGTTACTGGGTCACATGCTTCAGGGCATGAACTGACTTGCACCTGGAGTCCAGAAGAAGCATTTTCTCTACCGAAGAGTGGGTTACATTTGGCCTCGTATATTATGCATACTATACGTCTGTAGGGGAGGGCTAAATACCCCATTAGTCTGTCTTGTTAAGAAATCATACAGTATTCTGCATTATTGCCAAATATACTGTAATAAGCTTCTATAATACACTGACAGTGGTTTATGTGCTCTTTAAAGATCAGTGTCCAGTTGAGTTGCAGGTTATTTTTGGTGTGTGCATCCTAATTTTACTCTAGATGGCATGTTGGTGGGTGTTTGGCAAAGATGGACCCCCAGGGCAGAGCTGTTTTAAAAGAGAAACAATAGGGAAAACCATTGGGAAAAGCATTTGAAAAAGGAAATGTCCGTAGTCAAATGTGACAGTATTTGACAATAGTGGTACAAATCACTGTAGTTTAGTCATTTTACAGCAGTGTTTGGGGCCTTTTCTGCAGTATTTCTATAAAAATAGAAGCGAGAGGCAAAGCCTCTGCTCCCTGTAAAGTGAGTGTGAATGGGGGCACCACGTGAGGGTTGCAGAGTAGCTCAGAGGCAGAGCACCACTGGAACAGTGCAACCACATCTGCTGCGTCCTGCTCTTACACCTGGGATCTGTGTAATTGTTGGGGCCCATAACTAGTCATGCTCCTGACCTGTTGTCATAAACAGATAGCTAAGGGTTAACGTCTCTTTCACCTGGAAATAAGTATCTGAAGCACCTGACCAGAGGACCAATCAGGAAACAGGATTTTTTCAACTCTGGGTGGAGGGAAGTTTGTGTGTGAGTCCTTTGTTCTTGGTCTTCTGCCTGTCTCTCTCAGCTATGAGAAGGATTTTTCTATTTCCTGCTTTCTAATCTTCTGTTTCCGAGTTGTGAGTACAAAGTTGGTTTGTTGTTTTGTATTTACATGTTTATAGTTGCTGGAGTGCTTTGAATTGTATTTTTTGAATAAGGCTGTTTGTTCATATTTCGTTTAAGCAAAGGACCCTGTATTTGTCACCTTGATACAGAGAGACCATTTTTATGTATTTTTCTTTCTTTTTATATAAAGCTTTCTTTTAAGACCTGTTGGAGTTTTTCTTTAGTGGGGAACTCCAGGGAATTGAGTCTGCAGCACCAGGGAATTGGTGGGAGGAAGAAGTCGGGGAAATCTGTGTGTGTTAGATTTACTAGCCTGACTTTGCATTCCCTCTGGGTGAAGAGGGAAGTACTTCTGTTTTCCAGGACTGGAAATAGAGAGGGTGGACTCCCTCTGTTTAGATTCACGGAGTTTGCTTCTGTGTATCTCTCCAGGAACACCTGGAGGGGGGAAGGGAAAAGGTTTATATCCCTTTGTTGTGAGACTCAAGGGATTTGGGTCTTGGGGTCCCCAGGGAAGGTTTTTGGGGGGACCAGAGTGCCCCAAAACACTCTAATTTTTTGGGTGTTGGCAGCTTTACCAGGTCCAAGCTGGTAATTAAGCTTGGAGGTTTTCATGCTAACCCCCATATTTTGGACGCTAAGGTCCAAATCTGGGACTAAGTTATGACACCTGTCTCCTCCCCTAGAGGCTAGAGGAGATGGGAATGATAGAAGAGAAAGCATATATAGATAGATCTGCTTCAGAGGGGGTCACAGATCTTAAATTCAGTGAGTAATTGACCATGGGAAGAATTTACCAATGGTCTTGGTGGATTCTTCATCGCTGGCGATTTTAAAATCAAGACTGGATGTTTTTCTAAAAGAGCTGCTCTAGGAATTATTTTGGGGAAGTTCTGTGGTCTCTGCTGTACCGGAGATCAGACTAGATAGATGATCACAACAATCCCTTTTAGCCTAGAAATCCGTGAATAAGTCTCCTCAAGTAGGAATGTCACTGTCAGGTGTCCTACATGGATTGGCTCAAAAGCAATTCATTTTAATAGTTTCATAGCCATTAAAATCAGATCTGGTCCATGATCTATTGGTTGGTTATCTTTTACATTTGCGAGGATTTCTACTGTGTGGATTACAGCCTCTAAAAGGGACAGCCGCAGGTTGAAGTGGGACCATTATCCGTGTTTTGCTGGACAATGCCTAGGATAGGACAAGCCACGGGTGTGTGTGTGTTTGGGGAAATAAGTTCCCTGCAGCTGGAGGGTATGGAAATGTGGCAAGCCAGAACCTTTCCTGAATTCTCTGTCCCCCCTTGACAAAATCCCAGGCTGGGGCTAAAGAGACTGGAGGATGCATTGTACAGAGGCAGCAGCTGGAGAGGTGTAAACTTAACACAGCCCGGGCAGTTGCTGTTGCCAGGAGACCGAGTAGCAAGCTTGGAGGGAAAGGGGAGGGAAAGAGGAGGAGGAGGAGGAGGGAGTGGGCTGCAGTAGCAGCTGCTGCAGGGAGCTCTGGGTAAGGAGGTGCTGTGGCTGCTGCATTAGCTGCTGCCGCTGCTTTTAGGAGCAAGCGAGAGGCAGCAGCTCTGAAGCGGGCGGCGGGGCAGATCCGACTGCAGCTGTGCGGGATCACAGGCGCTGATTAATCCCTGCAAGCGGCCGCAGGATTGCGAGAGGAGCGGAGTGCATGCAGAGTTCAGGCTGCAGTCCGGCTGCGCACAATGGAGGAGGAAAGGTATGTGCTGTCCAGGGCAGACGCCTTTGTGTTTGCATGGGGGCTGGCAGGGCATGCCAGGCACCCCGCAGGAGACGCAGCGTAGCCAGGCGCTTATTTGTAAGTGTCACGGCATTCTTCGGGGGGGGGGGTGTGAGGAGGGGGTTGTCAAAGCTTTGCATTGTGAGGGATGACCGTCTCCGTGAAACACATCACCCCTGGGCACTCCCCCCCCGTGCTTCCTCGTACAAATTGTCCCAGGTTAACTATCTCTGAGTGGGGAGTGTGTGTGCTTTCAAGATTCAAAATCCGCCTGTGTGAGCGCCTGAACTAGTGGACTTTGGAGCTGTGCAATACAAGAATCTCAGCTTTTTTTTTTTAAACAGTCTAAGAGGAAACATTCTCGTGGGAACTGCCTTTTAACTTAACTTGGAAATAAGCTTGCTTAGAGTTGCATAAGCTGATCAGCAAGAATGTGAGATGTGTGACTTGTAAGAACCAGATCACGTAGCCAGTGGCTCTCATTGGCATGCAAGAAGCAGTGATTTAAGTAAAGGACTGTCAAGTATGGGGGGGGAGGGCGGGGTGGCCGTGTTAGTCTGTATCCACAAAAACAAGGAGTCTGGTACCACCTTAAAGCCTAACAGATTCTCAGTGATTCTGAGAATTGACCTTAGTTCTGAAGCATGTCAGGCTCCTGTTCTTGCAAGGCCTTTTTTTCCTAATCCCCTGCACAAAATATCTGTTGTTTTATCTTCTAATTACTAGACATTGCAATATCATAGGTGAAGGTTACTTTTGCTCAGAAATGAAAGGAATTTATTTCCATGCAGAACTTTCCATAAAAAAGACTTTTTTATGAGATGTTGGAATGCATTTTGTCTTATTGACACTGGCATTTAAGGAACATACGGAGGTGAGGTGTAGAAATTTATGGCGGATTGATGTAGTGCAGCCTACCAGTAAAGTTTTAAACTCTGATTTAGTGTTTGCCGTACTCTTTAATTTCAGCTAGTTGATTTCAGTTCTGTAAATCTTGACTTGTACCCAGTGGCAGCCATGTAGAACTTTTTGTAGTTAACACACAAGTTTATGAATTTTGCAAATATACTGAGAGTATATTGACACATCCTTTGTAAGCCAAAACCACAGACCTGTGTTTTATGACAGGTAGAGAGAGACAGCAGGACCGAGCTGTATAGCTGCTCATAGGGTAGATAGGCCATTAACTATTTCCTGTGCAGTCTTGTTTTTGTCTGTGCTACCTTGGTTGCTGTAGTTTTCTAAGAAAAAGCCAAGCTCATAATGGCCACTGAACATACTGCAAATAATGAGAGATGGCTCTTGTGATTGTTGCATGGAAATGCCCTAGAGAAGAGTTTCAAAAACGGGCTCCAAGGAGAAACTGCTGAACTTGAATTGATATGCAAACTAGATACAATCAATGTAGGCTTGAATAGAGACTGGGAATGGCTGAGCCATTACAAACATTGATTCAATCTCCTGATGTAAGTATTCGCACACTTCTTATCAAACTGTCTGTACTGGGCTATCTTGATTATCACTTCAAAAGTTTTTTTTTCTATTACTTGGCCTCTCAGAGTTGGTAAGACAACTCACATCTTTTCAGTGTGTGTGTGTGTATACATACATACATACAATCTCCTCAATATATGTTCCAGTCTAAGCATCCGATGAAGTGGGCTGTAGCCCACGAAAGCTTATGCTCAAATAAATTTGTTAGTCTCTAAGGTGCCACAAGTACTCCTGTTCTTTTGCAGATACAGACTGACACGGCTGCTACTCTGAAACCTAGAGAAGAGGGGAATATAAAATATTTACCATGTAGGCATTCTTCTTTGAATCCCCTTGACGCTTTCTGAAGCCAGAAACTTAAACTTCTAGAAGCTGAAAATCAGCAGAGTGCTCCCTTTCCAAGTTGTGCTGGAGACCTTTGTGTGGGGGGAAAGTTTTCACTGAATAATATTGATGGAACTGCTGCCTTTTGGGATGTGAGGAAAGCTTTGCTTCTCCAACATACTGTACCTAAAACAAAACCTGGCTGCAGTCCTTGAGCAAAATTCTCATCGCAGCCAAAGGGGGCTGATTTTCAGGGCAAGATTGTGGTTTATTCACAGCAACTTATCCCGAGCGACATAAGTTATGCAGAAATAAGCTGTAGTATAGCCATAACCCTAACCCAGGGGTGGGCAACCTATGGCACAGGTGCTGAAGGCAGCACGCAAGCTGATTTTCATTTGCACTCACACTGCCCAGGTCCTGGCCACCGGTCCAAGGGGCTTTGTGTTGTAATTTAATTTTACATGAAGCTTCTTAAACATTTTAAAAACCTTATTTACTTTACATACAACAATAGTTTAATTATATATTATAGACTTATAGAAAGAGACCTTCTAAAAACGTTAAAATGTGTGACTGGCACGCGAAACCTTAAATTAGGTGAATAAATGAAGGCTTGACACAGCACTTCTGAAAGGTTGCCGACCCCTGTCCTACACACTTAAAAGTGGGGACCTGCGTGAACACTTTTAAGCTTAATTACTAGCTTAAATCTGGTACGCTGCCACCAGCCAGAATTTAGTGTCTGGCACACTTTCTGTTCCCCCAAAACCTTCCCTGGGGAACCCAGACCCAAACCCGCTTGGGTCTTAACACAAGGAGAAATTAACCATCCCCCTCCTTTTCACCCCAGACTTTCCCCTACCTGGGTTGCCTTGAGAGGCTTCACACCGATCCAAACTTCTTGGATCTTAAAACAAGGAGGAATTAACCTTCCCCCCTCTTTTCCTCCCCACCAATCCCTGGTGAGTTCAGACTCAACCCCTTGGATTTTAAAACAAGGAAAATCAATCAAGTTATTAAAAAGAAAATTTTTACCTTTTCTTCCTTTAATTAAAAGCCATCTCTGTAAAATCAGGATGGAAAATGCTTTACAGGGTACTCAGATTTATATAGATCAGAGGGACTCCCCCGCTAGCCTTAGATTCAAAGTTACAGCGAACAGAGGTAAAAATCCTTCCAGCAAAAAGACACATTTACAAGTTAAGAAAACGAACAAGACTAATCCGCCTTGCCTGGCTATTACTTACAATTTTGAAACCTGAAAGACTGATTCAGAAAGATAGGGAAAGCCTGGGTGTACGTCTGGTCCCTCTTAGCCCCAAGAGCGAACAACACAAAAAGCACAAACAAAGACTTTCCTCCACCAAGATTTGAAAATATCTTGTCCCCCTATTGGTCCTCTGGTCAGGTATCAGCCAGGTTTAGTGAGCTTCTTAACCCTTTACAGGTAAAAGAGACATTAACCCTTAACCATCTATTTATGATAATAGTTCTTTAAAAACTGTCAAGTACTTTCTCTGTGTGTTTTTTGCGGTGGCTTTGTTTTAATATTTGTACATGTGCTTAAAATTTTGATGGGAACACTTTAATAAAATTGCATAAAAATAGTTTAGGCTTCAAGGTTGACCTACTTTAACTTTCTTCTCTGGATTTCAATTTCTCTCTCTCTATCAAATTAAAAAAAAAAAGTACGTTATCAGGTCAGCTCAGGTCATGCCATACGTAGGTCCTAAACCTGCCAACACTTGTATTTTTAAGAAACGTTTACGCTTGGGAGCTGTTCAGTGGGACTGCTTGCATGTGTTGTAAAGTTACTCATGTGCCTAAATGTTTGCAGAGTGGGTGATTTTGTCTAAGCCAGTCAGGTGTGGCAATCTAAATTATTTACTTTGAAATCACAGTTTTCTTTTTGTCAGTGCTGGTGTGGCCATTCTTTGTCCTGCAAAACTACACGGCTGTATGATCAAAAATCTGTTGTTTACCTTTGGTGAAATTAGACACATTTTATCGTTCAACCAAAAAAAATGAACCTAAATTTTCCAATATTGTAATTTTAAAATAATCGTTTCGGATGATTTTGCATAAATGTGGTGACATCTGCCTAGTATTTTTCTGAGAAGTTTAATATTTGCATCAGAAAGCAACTGTGATATTGGTGTTTAATTTGAATAATTAATTTTCTTAATTAGGGTTAAATTTGTTATCCTATGTTGTGGAACTCTTTATTGTGATTTTTGTCAAGTTCACTTTCCTCAAAATGTTATTTTTGGGTTCTAGTGCTCATATCTGCAGTATACTCCAATTGCATGTTACCATATTTTCTGTATCCATTTTGTATTAATAGGCAATGCCAAAAATGCCTTAACAAAATAAGGGAAATATTACTGCCCTCAAAACCGAAAAATCCTTTCCTTTATATTGATTTTTTTTTTTAATGGGGGAGAGGAGCAGAACTAGCCAATTCTGTTTCATTACTTTCAAATGCTCTGCAAAATCCCCCCACAACACCTCCCCAAAAATCAAGGCTGGCATTTTCAAAAAAGCCAAAGTGAGTTAGGTGGCAAACTCCTATTGAGTATTGGGGATATTTGGCAAGTTGATTTCTCTAAGCTCATTTGACAATCCTAGCCCATTGTGTTTAAAATTATTTTTATTTTCATGTGGCCTTACAAAAATAAACATTAGCTAGTGCTCGTTCATTCTCTCTCTCTCTCTCTCTCTCTCTCTGTCATATAGCTAGCTATGTCAGCCTCTTTTATATGTACTATAGCATTGACAACAGATAGAGTGGGTGTTAGGTTGTCTTGGGGGTGGAAATATTAGGTATAATAAATATATTTGCTTCCATGTATTTCTTGCCACTCATTCTAGAAGTAAAATATTGCTGTCCTTTTTATTTTCTACTTGCTTTGTTTCCTTCAGTTAAAAGTAAAGTCCAAAAAAAAATAATTTTTGGCTATGATAAATAGATATCATAATAAAAAACTTCCTTTCTTAAATTAAAAGTAAGGAAGACAGTTCTGTCAATATGGATAGCAGTTCTGTCTTGATAAACAAATTCTTTCTTAGCTTTATAAGTCAGGTGACTGCAATTTAATATCTGTTTAGTTCCCAGATCAAACTACATTAGATTGGCATAAAGGCTGAGTACCTGTCAGCAATTTAAGGGTAAAAATCATTACAAGGATGCTGTAATTATCCCATAAATAGGCACTACAAAACCAAGAAATTCAGAGTTAAGGTTAATTTTTAAGAGAGCTGACCTGTCAAGGAATGGAAATGCACAGTTAAGGTCCCAAACAACCTTAACTCTGCCCTCTGTAGTAACATTGTGCCACAACTATAAAATTATGATTAGTACATAAGTGTCTGTAGGCCTGCTGGCCACCTATGTGTTCAGGGCCACCATCTTCCCTGAGGGCAGCTTGGCTCTGCTGCTGTTTGAAAGTAGGCCCTTTTAGCTTCAGCCCCATTGAGAACAGTGGGACATGGCAGCCATTTTGAAGGAGGGCAGCTCCTCATGGAATTCTTGGCAGCAGTAGCAGAAACACTATTCATCAGTCTCGGCTGTAGAAGAAGTTTGTATGGTGCCTTCCCTTACGGCATGGAAATCCCTCTGTGATTAGGCAGATGGCAGATCAGAGGCAGTGCAGGTTTCCAACTTCTTTCCGTGGCATCATTTTCTCCCTCTCCAGGAGATGTATGGGGATTCCTGGTCCTATCATTGACTGACTGCCCTCTACCTCCCCTTCATAAAATCCCCTTTTGTGGGTGGGGTTGTTTTACCAGCAGCAGCATCTGACAGGGCCATGGTGGCTTCTTGATCCCTGCTGAAGCTGTTCTGTTGCAGATCCTGAGTGGAGGAGCAGGACGCAGTACAGCAGCTGCTTGTGCATAGAAACCAGGGCCGTATCCCCTAGTGTCTGCATGAACCTTGGGAAGCTGCGTGGTTCAGTGAGCTGAACTTCTTGACCATTCTGTGGAATGTGCGTGTGGAAACATGCCCTTCCCCCATCTGAGGAAGGGTCAGCTGAAAACTTTGCAAGTCCAAACTCACGGAGTGAAGTCCATTGCAAAACTCCTGTCGACTTCAACAGGAGCAGGATTTCACCCTTTGAGTTTTTCAGCCTCCTGTGTGTGCCAAGGGGACAGTTTAGCTCTTAGGAAGTTTGCGTATTTGCAATATTTCGATATTTTTCCTCCCTTTTGCCTACAGAAACCATCTGATGTAGTTACTGCTGGTAACTAAAGCAGCCCAGTTCTATAGTCAGATGCGCGCGCACAGCACTGGTAAAGTTCTGAGATTTGTAACCTTTATCTTTAATACCTTTCTTGTGATTGGTTAGAAACGTGATAGTTTTATTGGGGCTCACACCGGATGAGCTGCATTGCTAGAGCAGCTGTTCCAAAGTTATGCCAGTAAAAGCTTTACCCCACCCCTATCCCCTGCTTTGCTGGTGAATATACGTATTGCGTCTGCCTTGCCCTAGATGATCAGACTCTGTCCAGAAGAGTTGATGGCCTTGATTCTGCATTCTGTGTACACCCGTGACCACCTCCACTGAATTTGCTGGGAGTTTTGGGTGTGAGAGGAATGCAGGATTTTGCCTCATTGTTGCTGCTGGTAGACAAGTTAGAAGCTATTGAGAGGGAAAAGGGCCACAATGTTTGGGTATTTATGGGTAGGGTAGAGGATCAGCATTTTCTGTGTTAATGGACCACATTTAATAGAGTGTGGCTTGAAAATCCCATTGGTAATTGGGGAATTTCTCCTAATGAATGGAGAGGAGAGGACGGGGCTGAGGCTGATTTGCTGCAGAAATCAAAGTTGGTTTTTTTTGGTAGTTGAAATACGACGTGTGAGCCATTCTGGTTGCAAAGGTGAAGCAATGCCATGATCTCCTCTGAGCCTGTGGATAGACCTTGCTAGTGTACCTCTCACTGCTTGGGCCAGAGCACCATCTTACATTAATTTCACTGCTGCTGTTTGGGGAAACTCTGAGGTCAGGGCTGCTTCTGCTTGGGAAAATTCTGAGTGGCACTGGAGGTAGGAACTGAGGCTGCTCATAGAAGAGGAGTCGTCAGAAATTGGAGGCTGCTTGAGGGGCAGAGCTGCAGAGAGGCTGGGAGAATATGGAGAACGGCAGGAGCAGCCCCTCAAATTGAAGAGGGGTTGTGGTCAAGCTCTCCTTCCCCTGAGATGGGAAACAATGTGGCACCAAGTGGAATTTAGAGCAGGCTGAACTCTAGGGTCTGCTTTATTGGCTAAGGGTAGTTAGGATGCAGGTGGCATAGAGTTGGCTACATTGGCTTTATACCTCTGAGGATTTGCCTAAACCAGTGTAATCCTTGGCTGCCGATCTTGCGTACTTTTTGAGTTGTTGCGCATGGCCACGTGCACATTAGTTCACACATCATCCTTAAATGTTCATCAGAAATCTTCATTCCATAGCTAAGCCTCCTCACTATGTTAAAGAACAAGATCAACTGGAAATCTTGTCATTTTCACAGATGTGTTAAAGGCTCTTGTCAACTTGTCCTGTTGACCCATGCATCCCACAAAGTGGGTATTCACGTATGAAAGCTTATGCTCCATTATGTCTGTTAGTCTATAAGGTGCCAAAGGGCTCTTTGCCGCTTTTACAGATCCAGACTAACACGGCTACCCCTCTGATATTTGTCAACTTGAATCTTTTTAAAAACTGACTTTTTAAAAAAAAAAAAAAATCTTAGCGAGAACCCTTTAAATGGGATGTCTTGATTTTAAAAAAGTATTAAACATGTTGGCAACAGTAAGTTTTTTTTTTTTTTTTTTTCTTTTTTTTTTTTTTTCTTCAGCTAACTCTCACGATTTTATGGTGAGCCTCAAGATATCGGATGGCTTTCTTATAGCCCCAATTCCTGGAGTCAGTTAATTATATGAGAATATCAGCTTTCATGTTAAATAACCTCGCCCCCTCCTTCCCTCCAGCTGCTAGCTCTCATGGGGGTGGAGAAAAGCTTGAAAACGTGAAATTTAAAGGCTCTCTTAGCAGAAGGCAAATAAAAAGAACCTGAATGTAGTAGTTTTAAAATCTCATGATTTTTAAACCAGTTTTAGGAATTTTGAATGCTTGGACTTGGCAATACTATGAGAGAGGTCTTTGGGCACACTCGTAATGCCACTAAGCCACCCAAGTGCTCTGAGTCCTGCTGCGTTCTCTGTATGCATCTATGCATGTGCTTGCAGCCTCTTCGTTTTCAGTTTCACTCTCAGCTCTGCTGCTGGTAAATGCCCTTTTTCAGGGCCTAGGGTAGGATGTATAGTCAGTGACCTCTATCTAGCCTCGTGCTGTAAAATGAACCAAGTAAATAAACGGGGGGAGAAGGGGAGACATACTCCCCCCCCCAACCTCATTCAGAGGACTTTTGCGGGTAATATAGGTACAAGATTGTCAGTCAAAGCTTTCTTCGGACAATTTGATGGTTTAGAGATGTTTCAAGTACTCAGGCTGCTCTAGAATGCCCCATCCCAGGGGTGTGTGTGTGTGTGTGTGTGTGTGTGTGTGTGTGTGTTTTAAATCTAGGCGCTTTCTCTCATGTTGTGTGTAAATCCCAGACTGACATAAGGTGAAATTAGCAGGTACCGATTTACACAGGGGAAACAATGGAATTGATTCTATGCAGAGTGCTGTTAAATGAATAAAGTAAGCAAACTAGAAACTGGGAGAAATATTTTTCCCTATAATCAGTAATAATAATCTTGGAGATTACTTGCAACAATAATAAGCTTTTTTTAGAATAAATCAATTTGTTTTTTAATGGACAGTGTCTATTTACAATAGTGACACTGTCCATTACAGAAGTGTTGTAAGCAAATAAATCCTTTTAGCAATATTATCACTGTAAAATATTAACAATGTTAGAGTTAAAAATCCACCTGTACTGTTCTGGGTTAAATCCAGGCCCTGGTAATGTCAATGGGAGTTTTGCTATGAATCCTTATGGGGTTCCTTTACTTCCTACATTTTTCCCAGCTTTGGAAGTGAAAATCAGTTAAATCAGTTGCACTTCTGGGTTCTTCATTATTGGGTTTCATGTACTGGAGGGGAACGTTTGGCTGCTGAAAAGTCTGGAGAAAGGACTATGGATTTAAATAGAGTCACAGTCTCTCATTCTATTTTTTTTCAATACTGGAAACATTGAGCTCAGAATAATTTTACACATATCTAAATCATAGACCTTATGTTAGTGTTGCCTCTTCTGTGCAAGACTCTGAACAAGGTAATGAGGACACTGATGTGCCTTAAACTTCCAGGTTAGGGTGATCCTTGTTAGATAGAACACGTTGGGCTAATCTGCTTCTGCTTGGATAGTTTGCTGTCCTGAAAGGAGGCTCTGGTTTAATAATCTGTCCTTTTATGTCTCACCTGCACTACACCCGGTTCCTAAAGTTAACACAGAATGAGGTGTGGCCTCTAAACTAATACAGTGGACGTTGTACAAATAATTTTGATTCCCATTTTCTGACTTATCCCTGTAGAGTGCATTCCATGCTGTCTCTTTCGGATGAGAGATGGAAAAACCACAATCCTGCTCTGTGAGTGGACGCTGACCAGCTTGTGCTTAAGTCTATACCTATGCGCAAGGCAATTAAGCACCCACTTAACTTTAAGATCAAGTGCTTTGGTGAATCAGAGCCTGTTGGGCTTTTCTTCACTGTAGTAGCTCTCGGCGAGCTAAGATCAAGTGTGAGTAGTCTTTTGGCTTTTCCAAGGCTACGATCAAATGTCTTGATGTTGTTGGTCTTTTAGACTCAAGATGAAAACCTTGTCTGTGTTTCTGGGACCTTGACGTAAAAATATTATCTAAGTTAAGTGTACTAAATCCAGCTGTTATTGCTAGGGATGCCACCTCCTCTCTCTCACTCATCACACACACGGCATACCTGTTACTTAATGCCACAGATCCAGCTGCCCCACCATTATGCCAGGGCACAGGACAAGCCTGCAGGGTCTGCCCCTGCCTCCCAGCGCTGGAGGAGGGACACATGGGTCCTAGATCCAAGCCCCTCACTTCCCCACAAGCTGGGCTCCCAAGCTCCAGCTCCCGCTGTTGGTCGGCCGGGGCAGGCCAGCTCGGGGCAGTCCGACCCTGCAGCACCCCAGGCTTCCTGCTGCAGCCACCGCCACTCCCTCTGCCCCTGGAGCCACCCCTCATTGGTGCGCTGTGCCATCTGTCTGTAGCGCAGGTGTGGTCCCCGTCTCTGAGCAGGCTCAGAGTGGTGTAGTATTATACAGCTGTTAAAAACCCACAACTTGGGAGTTTAATATCCTGGGAAGACTTGCAGATTTCCTGGCCAGCTGCCACAAAAAGCGATGATCCTGGGAAAACCTGGACAGGTGGTAAGCCTTGTTACTGCCTGTGAGCTAGCCCAGCTCTAGTGAGAGCAGCCACGCTGCAAAGCAACCTTGGAGTTACAGAATGATTTGGATTAATTGCTGCCTCCCCACTGAATTACCAGTTTGAGCATCGGTCTCACTTGAGCTTCAAGCCACGCTCCCTACCCTCCGACTGGCCAGCTAGCTCGACCTTTAAGCAGCACGTAACTCGCGTTAGAGATTTTTGTGGACACGTGTTGGGTTTGGTTGATCACGTGAGTGATCACTCAGATTAACTGGGTTGTGAAAGCACACTCTCAGGGTATGCCCACACTTTGAGCTGGGGATTGATTCCCAACTCAACATAACTGCTAGCTCAAACAGAGCAAGCGCATGCTAAAAATACAACATAGTCATGCAGGTGTGGGCAGCGGAAGGGTCTAGCCACCTGAAGTATGTTTTCGTCAGACTATAGGCATGTACTGATGGCAGCTAGCCTTTCCTGCCACTTGCACTGCTGTGACTACACTCTATTTTTAGTGCACTAGCTTGGTCAGAGCTAGTGTGGGCATGTCTCCTCAAGCAGTGAATCACCCCCTACCCCACTACTTAGACTTGAATTTGTCCTCATGTGCTTGGTTCACATTTCTTCCCCTCCCTACTCTTGTCTGGTCAGCTGCAACCATCTAACCAACCAGCGGTAGCTGCATTTCCGTGATCCTTTCCGTATACGGACACTGATCCTAGAAACAAGGATGACCGTGTCTGTGACTCTACACATGTGAGTTGTCCTGTTCATACTACTTGCAAGTGCAAGTGTTTGCAGGAGCTGGGCCATAATCTGTAAAGCACTGGGGATCCTTCAGGACAGAGCTTGCTATATTAATATGAATTATTGATATCTTTAAATTCAGTTATGCTTGATTCAACATCACTGAAAAAGCATAAACTTTCCCTTCCTTCTTATCCTCATTTTCAGCATCAAACAGAGTTCCCAGTCACCTGATGAAGCTGAAGATAAGGAGAAGGACCAGCGCACGGTAACAGTCAATCCTTCTCACATGGGAAAGGCATTCAAGGTCATGAATGAATTACGGAGGTACTTTTTCCACGTAACATGCATCATCTTTGGTTTATCAGACACATGCTGAGCAGAGCAGCAGGTCATTTGGGGCACTTTAAAAATATTCTGTGTATTTGCTTTAGCACAAAAGGAGGTCACGCAACAGGGTGTTAGCAAAACAGTAGGAAGAAGCAGCCAAAGTGTAGACACTGTAGAGCACTGCTGTTCCCACCCACACACCTGTCTACCTCTTTGTCAAAAAGAAGCCAGCTGTGTCTCAAAAAACATTTTCAGAGCCATACCTGCCATTTACTAACAATCGGTTTAAAGTTTCTTGCTACTTACAGCAAATCCACACACACACACTATATTCTCAACAGAGCAAATGGCTTGAAGACCAATAATAGAACATTACAGATACGAGGACACCTACACGTAATTACAGCGCAAGGATTGCTAAAGTGGAATTCTCATTCTCTTTGACTCACTGTCACTCAATCTCAGCTTTGCACTGCAAAGTGAAAAAAAAAAAATTCACACCACCCACAAGCCAATTTAAAAACTTTACACTGCTCAAAGAACTCCAGCACATCTTTGATCAAGGGTGTGTATGTGTGGGGGAGAGGAGAATTGTTACTTTAAGTGGACTTAAAAAAGAAAAATCAAGTTCTTTAAAAGGTGCCTATGGGTGTGTCAGCCATTCAGTGGTGGTGGATGACATTCAGCTTGTTTCTGGAGTCTGCCATCTTCCCTTGAAGCAGGTTGAAATTCAGTGAGCATTTGACTTTCATTTATATGTGACTTATTTGAGTCCTTAGCCTGCCAAACGGTATCTTTGGTTTGACACTATTATTCTGTTTTGTTTTAATGTGAAAAATGTGTATGTAACCCACATACTGTCTCTTCCCTTCCCTCTGCCCCTACCTTTCAGGGGTTGAATAGGTTGACACTTCTAAAATACATCTTCTCCAATAAGGAGAGGGACTGGAATCCTCTCCCTCTGCGGCAGATGCCACCATGCTTGGGCTGCCCAAGTGGCGGGGGGGATAACAGAGAAATATGAAGTATCGTTCCCGTCTCTCAATTCTGTGGTGTAGAGTGCGTTTCCTTTTCAGTCTCCCTCTGCTGGCACAGGGATCAGGAGACCTGAATGTAGGTGCTTGTGCAGCAGAGCACCAGGCTGCTGCGGTTATGCTGAAAATCCAATATTGTATTCCTTTAATTGAAGTGCACTGGAGGCCCTAGCAGTGCTGCTCTCTTGGTTTCTGTGTTTTGCTAGATCCTGTATGTTACTCAGCTGACTGCGGAAGGTTAGATCTGCCCTTAAGCACCTGCTTTTCAGACTGCATCTTTGCATGCTCCTTAGCATTGCTTTCTCTCAGTTTTTGAGTCTGCAGTCCTAATGTTTGTATGGTGCACTGCTTTGAACTAGCGGTCAGGAGTGCTGTCAGACAGCCTGTGGAAATGGTTACCTTGATTAACAGTGATTTAATTCCTATTGATCTAGTAATCCCTTTCAGAAAATCTAGATTTAAACTCTGAGGAGTAGTGAGACCTCTAACCTATTTGCTACGGGTTAGGTGCTTGGCACATTCATCTTCTGAATGAAAAACTCATTTGTATGAAATGCACTTTTTAGATGGTAGGATCCCAGAGCGGGACTAAACAGAGTTCCTTCCTGATAGACTGAATGTGAATGATCTCCAAAGCCTGCGTTGTATTTTGCTCACACAAAAGCTCCCTTTGCCACCACCATTCCATCAAAGCTGGCATAAATATGGAACACGCAGTCTCTTGTCTGTTTCTAGGTGTTGTCTTTCCTGCATGTTTCCAGCTTAATCTTCAGTGTTTTGGGAGTCGTTTTATTAGGTATCACAAAATCCAGGGGACATACCTAGTCTGTTAGAAGTTTGTGTGTGTTCTGTTTTGATACGGAGTTTTCTAAAGCAAAAGCGTAATAAGCTGCATAGAAGAGAAAGTGACATCTGGATTTGTAGACCCTGATCTTTTTCGTAGTATGACACCTTCAATGAGCACCCTTATTCTGCATTTTAGATGCTCAAGTAGGGACCAGATATTTTATGATGATACTGAGCACTTACAATATAAAAATGTCAATTAACAAATCCTCAAAGGAGAGATCTGTGATGGAGATAAAAATGGGCACGGATTCCTAAAAACTTACCCAAAGCCATGCAGTGAGTGAGTGGCAGAACTGGGGCTAGAACTCGGAAGTTTTTGGACTCTCAGCCCCATGCTGACCTGTGCGTTAAACTCAGTCACCAAGGTGAATAGCAGACTCCAGTGAATGAGTGCACTTTGTGGTGATGCTCGTGAGAATGACGTGAGGAACCCTTTGTGTGCTATTCAGATCTGAGGAACACGCTGTGTTGTTCATGTGCTGTAGCATCAAACCTTCTCTTTCTACTAGCCCTGTAGTGTCATGTGGGAAAGGAAGGAGCTCTCTCCCCTTTTATCCCACTTCCCCCCCCCCCCAAGGCTGCTACATCCTGGCTTTATGAGGAAAAGTGGGTGGCAGATCGATGTAGTGGCTGATCTGCTAGGAGGTTCCTTTGTCCCTTTCCTAGGCCATGCTGTGGGGGGAGATGGAGGCAGTCTGAACTTTGGGGTTCAGAACCCTGTGGCCAGCCTCCCAAATCCTTCCTTTTTGTGGAAAAGAATGTGTCCAGTTTTATTTCAGGTAGGGATCTCTGCAGCTTTGAATGGGAGCAGGATATGCTCTGTAAAGAAAAGTTGACAGAGGCTGGTTGTCTCTCTTGTGTTTCAACCTTCCACTGAGACTCCAGCAGTTGTCAGGTCTTGCTGGATGATTCAGGTCACTTGTTTGTGACGTAGGAACTCTGCTCATTTTTCCCAAGGGTATTTACAGAGGTCCCTTTGCATGGCCAGTTGTTCTAAAACCATGTTGTCTTCTCTGGTGTCTTCCAGCAAGCGACTCCTCTGTGACGTGGTGATTGTTGCCGAAGCCATTGAGATGGAAGCCCATCGCGTTGTCCTAGCAGCCTGCAGCCCCTATTTTTGTGCAATGTTTACAGGTACTTTTCTGCCTCCAAACAAAGTTCTATGGTTGAGTGTGCCCTGCAGATTCCAAGACACACAGTCATGTCTTCACGATAGACCTGCTGAGATGTTGTGGGCTCGGGGCTGCATGAAGGTCTTTTCCTGGAAGAGAAGAAATGTAGTGAAGTCCCTAGCTGCTTATACCAATGAATGTGCTTGAAAAATCTCTTGGCTAAATTCCCTTTGGACAGGGGACCATGTCTTGTGCAGGTTTGAGGACACTGGCAGCACTTGGTAAAAATTGGATGCTACCGTATGTGTCCCTCAGGTGGGAGATCTGTGCAGTGTGGGACACAGAAGGAATTAATTATATGTGGGTTGGCAGATAGCTTTTGAAGTGAGATGTTTCACTTTTCTAGACCAGAATTTGGTGTGTTAAAGTGTGATTTTATTTATATCAAACATTTATACAGTGCTGTAAATTTGCATGGTACATCGCACGTACGTCCTCCCACAGAAGTCCCCGTCTCAGAGCTTACAGTCCAAAGGCCTTGTCCTACAAACACTTGAGCACAAGGGATGGAGATTTTCCAAAGAGTTTGGCATTGGTTTAGTTCTGCTCCTGCTGAAGCGAATGGTAGAAGTGCTCAGACCAAGGCTTTGGAAACGCCATCCGTGATTATAGGATAATAATTCAGAGTGATCTGGACGAACTGGAGAAATGATCTGAAGTAACTAAGATGAAATTCAGTAAGGACAAATGCAAAGTACTCCACTTAGGAAGGAACAGTAGGTTGCACACTCACAAAATGGGAAATGACTGCCTAGGAGGGAGTACTGCAGAAAGGGATCTGGGGGGGTCATTGTGGGCCACAAGCTAAGTATGAGACAACAGTGTAACATTGTTACCAAAAAAAGTGAACATCATTCTGGGGTGTATGGCAGGAGTGTTGTAAGCAAGACACGAGAAGTAATTATTCCGCTCTACTCTGCGCTAATTAGGCCTCAGCTGGAGCATTGTGTCCAGTTCTGGGTGCCACATTTCAGGAAGGATGTGGACAAAGTAGAGGAAGTCCAGAGAAGAGCAACAGAAATGATTAAAGGTCTAGAAAACATGACCTGTGAGGGAAGATTGAAAATTGGGTTTGTTTAGTTTGGAAAAGAGGAGACTGAGGGGACATGAACAGTTTTCAAGTACACAAAAGGTTGTTACAAGGAGGAGGGTGAAAAATTTTTCTTGTTAACCTCTGAGGATAGGACAAGACGCAATGGGCTTAAATTGCAGCAGGGGAGGTTTAGGTTGTATGCTAGGAAAAACTTCCTTACTGTCAGAGTGGGTGAACACTAGAATAAATTGCCTAGGGAGGTTGGAGATTTTTAAGAGCAGGTTGGGCAAGTACCTGTCAGGGATGGTCTAGATGATATTTAGTCCTGCCATGAGTGCAGGGTCTGGACTAGATGACCTTTGAGGTCCCTTCCAGTTCTATGATTCTGTGTAAGCAAAACTACATGCACGCTTCAGCGTTGGCAAGATTCAGTCTTACGTTAAGGCAAAAAAGTCAAGAGCAGAGAGTCTCTGAGGACAGAGTTGGAATATTTCCACAACACCTAACTCAACTGAAGACTCAGCCTGTTAGCTCAGCTGGAAGACACCTGCACTGCAGTACCCTCTCTGCTCCGAAGCCCCTTGGCCATGCATATTGAATTTCCATTGGCAAATCTTTGCTCCCACCTGACAAATCATCTCTATGCCTCCAACAGATCAGTTATACCCCCAAGCAATTCTGCCCCTCTTCAAATAATTCCAATCAGTACTGCCACCCCACCCAAATCTATCTCTTTGCAGGGCTCTCCAGTTGCTGACTTTCCTCCTGTTGCTGTCCTGAGTAGGTAGACCTTTGACTTCCCCCTCCACCTGGGCCATCTATTTGCTCCTCTTCTTAAAGGAACAGCTACCAGGAGGCCACACTGTTTCCCTCACTCGCCTTCCCTTCCTGAAGAAGAACCAACAAACCCAAATACTCAGTAATAAAACAGATTGGATTTTAAGGTCCTCTGAACGACTCTTGTGATAGCTTAACTTCAGCCCAATGCGTTATGTGGGAAACCCAGTTTTGGGAACGTTCTGTGATACTCCTTGACTTGTGGTCACCAAAGCATTGGAGGAGGGTCAAACGAGAGCTGTGAGCTCTCTACATGGATGCTCCCTCCTTTAAAAGGGGCTTAAATTGGGCCTCTTTCTGTCAGCTTTATTGGAAGAGTTGAACTCCTTGCTAATCATCTGTGAAATGTGTTTTCTTTGTCGTGACTTAAAAGCTATAGCAGAGCCAGGCAAAGTTTGTGCCAGAGAGAATATGGTCCTAACTGAATGAGAAAGGGGGAGATGCAAACGTGAGTTCATGTGTTGCGCTTGTTCTGCTGGGATTGCATGTGTCAGTGGCTTTTGGGGTGTGGAAAATAGAAGGTCCATTCACTTAAAAAATAAAATTGGTTGACGTTGTGGGATGTATAGGCAGGAGTGCGTTGATAGGTACTTTGTTTACCAGGAAGTTTTTTCTCGTAAGGCTGAGAAATCTAAGCTATTAAGAAGCTAGAGAGCTGAGACGGTATCTTGGGATTGGATGTTAGCGGTGGTAATGTCGCTACGTGTAAGGAGCAAAGCAAGAAAGAGTGCGCTGCTCCGAGGTTTGCACTGAGAATATTTGTTACTGTCTGTGGTGGTAGTTACACCAGCCAACAAGAGTACAGCCCTGGAGACGCCTCTGATCCTTAGAGGGCATGTCTGCCTGAAACCAGCCATCATGATTAACTGGCATTAATAAGGGGGGCAGGTAGACTCGGTTGCTGTTCCTGTACTAGAATTCTGTGGGGCTCAGTAATGCTCAGATCTGAAAGTTAAACAGTAACCATCTAACCACAATCATGTGACTTTTTTTGTAAACTACCTTTGGCTATAGTGTTAACGATTTGCTGCTGTTCTGGTTGTAAAACAAGTTGAGCGGTAGGTCACTACCAGGCCTCTCCTTGGTTCAGTTTAGGGCTGGCTGTTCCCATATTTAAATTCTGAGTCTCCCCATTGCAAGGGTCTGTACCTCCACGTTGTTTCACTTCGTGGCTAGTGACCCTTTACAATAAGAAGCTGAATATTCTTCATTTTCTTTGTGTTACTGCTCAGAGATGAAACTTGACAGCAGTGGGGAAACTGTTCTTGTATTTATCCACGGGACCCATGCAGCAGTAGTGAGCTGTTTCTGAAAACCTCTAGTATGTGTCATGCTTGGCCTGAAAGGGACCTCTTCCGGGGCAGAGGAAGTTCACTCAAGGAGAAGAATCCTACGGCCATGACCATGAGGAAGGTGCCCATTGGGTTAGCTGGTAGAAAAGACGACTGTGGACAAGCAGGATCCAAACGAAGATCAGCCATTCATTACCTATGTACTATCATCCCGTTGCTGTTCAGCAACTCTCAATCAGTGTAGACCTGTACTGGATTTGAACCAATGACTTGAGATGAAGGACTCCCTATGCCAGCACCTTTAGCCAGCTGATCTCTTCTAGTTATGTATTGTTTAAAACCAAGACTTTGAATCTCTGGAGTAAGCAGGCACATCACCCACTGACGGTCATGGGACTTACTCCTGCTAACTCCAGAGCTGAATTTGGATCAGTGTTCCTAAACTGATTGCTTTCCCTTCATTATTTTTTAAAAGCACTTCCCATGGTGGTTTGATGGCTTTTTGTTCTGCAAGGGTGGTCATTCTAATGTACAACATTTTAAAATGAAACAAAACCAGATCCACTCCAGTCATGACTGCAAAAGCTGCAGTGATGTGAACGGGAAGTTTGGGACCCATACTGTAGAGCGATTGTGTTTTTGTTTTTTGGAAGCACAGAAGCAGTCAGCAGCAATCCAGATCCTCTCTTCAGATATTCGGCATCGCTTCAGAATCTGCTCTCCTCTTTTGTGTGTGAAAGGGCTGCTGTTGTGTTCTCTGACATGCTTGTGTGTTCTCCTCACAGGCAGTTTGAACAGATCCTTGGTTTAAAAAAACAACGAAAAAGAGCTATGAACCAAACAGTGTCCATGTGGAGCACAAGAAATGCAGTGCAGAGTGGCCTGCAGTGCTCTGCGAACAAGGCAATATCAAAGATGGGAGAGAAGAACTGACTAGCCCCCTGAGTTAATGCAGGCTAGAAAGAGCAATGGCATTGTAGTATACAGGACAGACAGTAATGTGTAGTGAGACTATATGCAAGGTATACATATGAAGTGCTTGCAGATGTGAGAGCAGTGGTTGCAAAGTCTAATCAGCAGCAAAAGGCAGCATTGTCCAGTGGGTAGAGCACAGGACTGGGAGTCGAACGCAGCCCAGGTCTCCCAGCTTTGACCCTGACCTGTTGCATGACCGTAGGCAAGTCACGTCCTGTCTGTTTCCCCTCCTACCTTTGTCTGTCTTGTCTATTTCGATTCTTTGGAGCAGGGCTTGGCTGATGTGCACACTGCTTAGCACAGGGGGACCCTGCTATCAGTTGTCTGTAGGTATAGTGCTAATACAAATAATTAATAACAGTGCTTTAGATTAAGACGTGAAGCGAGCAAGGCTTGATTCTGGTTTGTCGAAGACCTTAAGGTTTTTTTGAAAGGGTGTATGGGATGAGTTGAATTAATTCATCCAGTCATTCCAACACCTCCAAAGAGGCCTTACAAGATGCTATATTTGTACTGAATATGCGTGCTTGGGCTTGGATGGAACCATATATCACCCACTCCTATTATCTTGCTAACTTCCCTCCCCCCTTCCCTTTCAGCTCATAGTGTCAGATGTTCAGATGCTTCCTGGCTGGGAAGAATAAAAGGCATGTGAAAAGTGGTGCCTTCTGACCAGTGGAACAGGTTGGAGTGACCCACTGGAGTGTGGAGGGGCGGGGGGTAGCTGCAGCTCTACTTGGCTGGGCTATGGAGCTGAGCATAATGATCTAGAGATCTAGCAGAATGCATACTGCAGAGTTAGCAGCTTGTGGGTGGGCGTGTGAGCCCACACGATAGTTATTTTTGTTGGCTGTGTCCTATGAGTGCTACAAAGGGAGATGTTCTCAGATCCGTCTCTCTGAGCTATTCGTGTATTGATCTCTGCATAAGTGCCTCTGACTCTATCGTGCTCCTCTCTTTTTCAGTAAACCTATCCGTGTCTTGCTTGCTCTGAAGCACATATAAGGGATGTTACCATAGCACCCGGGAGACTTTTATGGCCCATTCTGTAATATCCTTTGTTCAGGACCCTTTCTTCAGCTGGGGAGAATTCTCATTCTCTCTTTTAAGCCCACCAGCTTCGAATACCACCAGGGATTTGATTTGACTTCACAGATGTGGGTCTTTTGCTTGTAAAGATGTCCTGGATTCCTTTACATGACCTTTATTATTGTTTGTTTTTTTTATTTGTTCAGTTCAATGCAAGACTTTATTGGTTTTACTTAGGGACCAGGTCCTGCTCATCCTACTCACACAGAGTGTAGTTCATCTCACTTGTGTGAATAAGGCCAGAGCTAGATGTAGTTCCCAGTGTCAGGACTTTGTTGAAACTTGGCTGCCTTCCTGTGTCTCATCCCATGCCACCTGCTGTGCTCTTAGCATATGGAGCTTTGTCATGTCATGTCAAAGATGACTTGAACATTTCCTTTACACACATGCAGCCTGTAACTGTTTTTCACAGAGGGTGAGTACAGAACTATTCCTCGGAATCCCACAGCAGCAGCACCGAGTGACTGAATTTCTCAGTGTAGTGATTATTCATATCCCGGTACAAGATTTGACATTTTGTTCAATTTCTCTTTTGTATAACTTAATTGCTTTCTTCTATTGTTTTACTTCTGCAGCTGGAATTTGCTTTTCTTCCTTGGCTTCTCAAAATGCTGATAAAACCTGGAGGTATAATGTCCCTTTCTGTAACTGATCATTAAAGGTGGCCTCAGGGATCCTTTCTTGCAACACACACAGTATTCTTTTGTTACTGACATGCGTGCGCACACACACGCACGCACCCTGTTTCTAATCAAGCTCAAAGTCAGCTACACTGAAGTATGCATGCATAGGCTGTTGAGCAGACACAGGTTTGGTTTACCTCCAATGGAGTCTCTTGTTGTTGGCTGCCTTTTTTTTAAGTTAACCTTAGATTTCCTTTGCCTGTCCCTCCGGATATGACTGTTCCTTGGCCAAAAAAAATGCTAGTGAAGGAGTGGTGATTTCTGCAGAGATTTTCCTGGTTTCCCAGTTTGTGGGAAGAGACCCTCAGGAGATTCACCCATAATTAGTTCTTATATCAAAAGACAACTTCTTTGTCACCTTCTGTGCTTAGCCCTATATGAGAGCAGTTAATTGTGTCCTATTGTTTTCTCATACATTTGAGTTTGGGCGACTCTCAGGAAGTTCTCTTCATCCAAGCACCCAGCTCAGGGGAAATGTATTTGAACCAGGCCAATCTCTTCAGTCTGCAGAACTGTGCTGGAAGCCTCAGGAGAAGAGGCTGCCAGAAGACTACCCCGTTCTAGGCATGCTATTCTTGGGGTACCTTCCCCCATTGCAGTTCTTGGGCTGTGAAACAGTGCGCACACACCCTGAGTGAAGGGAAGCCTCTCTCGTTGCCTCATGATATCGCTCTTTGATGTTTAGAAGGTGGCACTAATGGACTTCTGCCAGTCATCCTGGACCTGCAGGGATAGTGATTGGGTTCAGAGCTTTCAATATGTTTCTTAATTAGGGGTGGAGGGCATAGGGGGAATCAAAGTGGAGGGGAGGAGAAAAGCAAACAAACATTGAATGCCGATTTGAACTGAATTTCAGGAGACATGACTGAAAGAAAAGCAAAGAAGATTGAAATAAAAGACGTTGATGGGCAAACACTGAGTAAGCTGATTGATTACATCTACACAGCTGAAATAGAGGTCACAGAAGAGAACGTGCAGGTAAGCTGGGCTCAATACCTCCTGGAAACTGAAGGGAAAAAACCTTCATGGCTTAATCACAGACCGAGGAATTGTCACCGTAACTGATGCCTGCAGGCTACACAAAATGAAGGGCAGACTGTGACGCAAGCTACCTTTTTTTTTCTGTATTGTTTTGAGGCACTTTACTGCTTTTTTTCCCCCGCACATAAGTCATGTTACATTTAGTCTTCATTTTACGTTCCTGTTATAAGATTAGAGAGGCAAGGTGGGTGAGGTAATCTTTTACTTGTCCCACTTCTGTTGGTCAGAGAGAGGCTTATGAGTTTACATGCTTGTCTCTCTCACCAACAGAAGTGGTCCAGTAAAAGATATTACCTCACCCACCTTGTGTCTCTAATATCCTGGAACCGACATGGGTACAACACCACTGCATATAATAAAACTAGGCATATGCCTTCCAAGAAGCCGTGCTAACTTGTCGGGTCAGTCTGTCGGTGAAGAGACGCTAAAATAAGTGTAAGTGAGATGGTGATTCTTAAGTTCCTGATAGAAAACTCCTGTGGTGGTTAATTTTTAGTTCTTAGGGGGTAGTCATTTGAGTTGTGTGAAGCTTTGAGTAGAATGCAAATTTACAGCTAAAATTAGAGCTTGCATAGACGCTTCCAGTTCCTCCTTCCTTCCTTTGTATTCTGTCTAGACTTGAAGTTTTTTGGGGGAAGGACATTTGTTCTGGTTCTGTTCTCACACTGGTATAAATCAGGCGTATCTCGAAAGGAGTTATGCCAGTGTTAATTTTGTGGGGGAGCAGACTTGGGCTCCTCTATACCAGTCTGTAAAGCACTTAATACCCCGTTGGTGCTATACAGATGATGAAAAAATACTAGTTAGCTGAGATGGGTGGAGGAGAGGGTTATCTTATATAGAACCTGCCAATACAAAATAAGAATTACAAATATGATTCAATTTTGGTTATGAAGTCCTATTTTTGGGAGCTATTTGTGAAGAGAAGAGTCACAGGTTGATAGAGGTGATGATGTGGAGTGGGAAATAGGCAAGGGACCATCAAGAGGATCAATATGTTAAAGATTGAGAGGTGCTCAGATACAACGTTAATAGGGGCATGAAAGAGACTTGGATAGCTTCCAAATAATGTGTATTGGGAAATGTTCTCTCTCTAGCAGCTTGCATCTCATGGGCCGGGATATGGCTTACACATTGCCAAGACTGGTGTCTGTCTGTCTTATGGTAAACATCAAGTGGTTCAGATTGTTTGTCTCCTCTGTCCAAACGCTGGCTTACGGGACCTGAACAGAGGCCAGGGTCTTACTAATAGAACCCAACCACTGCTTTTGCTCTAAAGCCTTGTGGTGAGACTAATAGGTAAAGTAAGAGCACTATCTATCCTCTTTCAAAGATGTTTGCAGTCAAACTAGTTCAAACCCAAGTGGATAGAGGCCTAGAAAAGTCCAACAGGAATAGAGATATTTGCATGATCTAAATAAAACAAACCCCCAAACAGCATCAACCCCATGTGACTTCTTTAAACGTCACCCTGCCCCCTTTTGAAAGCCCAGAATTAAGTTAATACAGGAAACTGCATTAACTTAAAGAAAGTGAAACTGATTAGAAACAAAGATGAAACTGACTATTTAGTCTGTTTCAATATCCAAGTTGATATTGTAATGGAAATGTCTTATATAGAATTTAACATAGTTTTATATTGAAACCAATAGGACAGAAATTACTCTTAAACACTCATAGTAATGCACAGAGAATGATCTCCTTTTCCATGATCTTTTTTTTAAACCATTCTACATAACATAATGAACAGTTCTGTTCCTCCCATAGAGCCTGTGATGGCTATAGAAAGGAAATCATTCTTTGTCTCTTTCTCTTTGCATAGCTATCCGAAGAAGCTCAAACAGAAGAGTAAGACTGTTAATGTCTCAGGTGTATCTACTAAAAAGAAGAGAGGAATTTTTTATACCGATTTCAGCTCTCCCCCCCCCCCCCCCACCTCTCCAAGCCCTACATCACTGTCCCAATGTTTCTTGCCTCCAGCCATGCCACTCAAGGAGAGTCATTTTAAAAAGTAGTGTTATCTTGACTTGTCTCTTTTATGCTTTCAGAGTTTACTCCCTTGTTCTCTTTAGTGTGTCTGAAATACTGCAGGCTTTAATTTCTTTTTTACTCACTGGAATAGCCGTATTCTCATGTCCCAAGTTTTGTCTTTCTAGTTGGCTAGCTGTGGATTTCTAAAGGGATTTTGTACAGTTTGACCATGATTTTCAGATTTTCTCAACGGGCGAAAAACAATTTCTTGGTACAGTTGGCACCAAGTGGTGCCAAATGTTTTGATTACAGAAGTTACAAGAACTGAGTCAGGTGCTACAGAGTCAGGTAAATAAATGAAAACCTAGGATCCTGTCATTAGGAAAAGGGAAATGAGAGCAATTGAGCCTAGAAAAGATGTCACCGAAGGTAGCTTCGAGGGAGTGAATATTCCAACATGTGCCCAGAGTTTGAGCAATGTGCAGCACTTGATGAAATAGGAAGCAATAGATTTTAGCACCCACTTATTTGCTATTATGGGCTTAAAGTACAGGTAGAGGAGACATCTGTTGTGCAGGTGATGCTGAATGTTGTGCAGAGCTGCAGTAGATCTTCTGAAGTGGAATAGGCAGTATTCACGGGGTGAAGCTCCATCTTCCAGGGCACGTCTTTTTGTAATTATGCATCATTTAATTGCATGGGATTACCACAGTAGGGAAGAATTGCTTCAAAAGGGCCAAGTGACCTAGAGTCAGTTCAGGTTTTCTGTTTTCTGCATAGTAACGAATGTGAGGGTTCATGAAGTTCTCCTTGTCACAGGGATCCAGATTCCCCCTCGTGGTGAGTAGAGGGAAGCCAGGGAGTCATTCATCTTTCTCTTCTGGTCTGGTGTGGAATACTCATTACAGAGAACGGATGTAGGGGGGAATCCCCCTCTGCCATGCAGCAATCTGAGGAAATCTTCACACGGGGTTTCCACCCTGTTGCCTCTTGCTGTAATGTGGTGTGAGTTTTTGTTCTCCCCCTCTGCCCCCCCTTCCCCTTATTGTGTGTGTTTGTAAAATCTGGCCCTAACGAATTTGCAAGAACATGTGATTATTGTGAGTCCAGTTACGTACATTCCCTTTTGGCTTCATTGGAAGCAGCAGGTGTGCCTCTGAGCAGAGCCTGCGGCCCAGTGTATTCTAATTACATGGCTTGGTAAAACCCTGCAAATCTGGCTGTTCCAGCCGACTGTTATCGTGCCAATTATGTGGATTTCCCAGTGAAGAGAAGACTTCAAATTGTAGCTGAAATGAATGTCTCCCCAGTGGCTTTCCATTGCTCTTCTCAAAGCTGCTGGCTCACTAAAGAGTTACGGGGAACAAAGGCCCACTGCTGACAAAGGCTCAAGGCCACTTCCCCCGAGTGGAGATAAAGTCAAGGTAGAGAATTAAAGTGCCGCCAGGTTTCTGAAGAACCTTGTAATGCTGTGAGCTTGATGAGAGTTCACTTGAACATAAAAGGGCCCAGGAAGGGGGATTAGAGCAATTCTGCTTTGCTGAGCCAGCGCTAGTTTGCTATGGTGCTGGAACAATTTTTGTAGTGGAGGCACAGAACATGGAAACCATGTATTTGGGTGGTTGTTACTATTTCAAGCCAGGGGGTGCGGCCGCACCCTGGTTCCAACGCCTATGGTAGTGCAGCTATTTGGAGGGAGACGCAGCTCTGTCAGCCTCATGAGGGCTGGACCAGTGAGGTGCCATTAGCATGGGGCTCCCACAAAAATTGTCCCCCTCAGCCTGTGATAAGTGCTTTGACCCTGGAGTGCGTATGTTGCAGAGAGGAGTGCGAGGAACAGTAGAAGGAACATGATTGGATTCGTGTTTAAACAAAACCGCATTCTCTCCCCCAGAACCAGGGAGGGGTGCAGTGCAGCATTATATTGAGCATGTGTTCTGGAAATGCCTGTCCTGTATTTGTTGCACAGTGACCAGCTGGTGGAATCTTGGGTGGGCATGGAATCTCAAAGGGGCTGGGATTATCCTCCCCAGGGAAACTCTACCAAAAATACCTCAATCCTGGAGCAATCTGGACTTCACCAACCTCCTCGCTCTAATAAATGTTGCTCCAAGTGTTTTTGTGAGCTCCAAGGATAGGTAAATCTTCTCTGGCAGGGATGCTGTGGCAGTGCCTAGAGAAGAGGTGATTCCATCAGATGGAGGGATATTACTCCAAAAATCGTCCATTCCATTCGGTTGTGGAATGCTAATGCAGGACCCCTCCGAGGCCCCCTACACACAGCACGTCACTGGGCACAGATCCTTAACGGAGCTGCTTAATTACCTGCCTGCATCTGAGAAATTACCATCCTAATTGAGCAAGTCATTGTCAATAAGTATCATTAGGATAAACTGGTTCCCTGGGAGTGGACTGATTAAGCTGCTTCCACAATTAAACCCTTCCCAGTTAGGTGCAGGATGCTGTGTTTGAGTGCTTCCCAGTTGAGTGCAATTCCACATTGCATGAGGAATGCGTGTGTGTGTATGATATTCGTAGAATGAAAAATGCCTGAGAATACAAGGCGTGAGGAGAAATAACTGGAGTCTCTGCTGATTTTTAAAAACTATTACAGATTAATGTGGTCTGTAAAATGTAATAAAAAACCTCCCATAAACTGCAGCATTTTGGAGCCTTCAGGGGTTGCACCCTTTTACCCCACACATCTCTGGCAAAACTGGAAACTGTTTTTTAAAAACAACCTGGGCATACGGGAAAGCCGTGAATGAGGAAATGAGAGTCCTTCAGCATAGTGTTAAGGAAGCCTGATTTCTTGCTATAGGAGATATTCTTGTCTTGCATCTGTCTCTAATGGAGTACCAAAGAGATCACCTTAATATCCCTCTGCTGTGGCTGTTCAGTTTTAACAGGACCCAAAGTGGAGTTCCCCCCTAATCCCTTAGAAAGAATTAGAGGCCAGTATCGTCTGATGGAAGATGGACAAGGAAGGGAAACTCATAGCACCTAAAAATCATAGCGTGGGTTTTGCAGTCGCAATCTGATGTGGGAATAGGCTGAGTTGTTGCACGCTCTCCTAGCCATTTGCCAACAGACACATTTGGCCATTCTACACTATAAAGTTCAGGAAGGAATATTTTGGGCGAGTGAGCAGCTGGAGTTGCCTCCCCCGCACCTTTCATTTTATATCCACCAGTTTTTTTCTCTCCTTTTCTCTGGCTGTCCCTCTCCTTGTTTCTCGATGTGGAGATGTTAGCACATGTCTGTTTGGTTCGTCCCATGCACGCCCACATGGAAGCATTTCACTTGCAGTGCTGCTGTAGTATTTCCCCTGGGAAAGCATTTAAATGCAGGAGGTACTCTTCATTCCGAGCTGCTAGTGCCGGTTGGACATCATTTGGAGAGCGGGGCAATAAAGCAAATTCTGTCTCTTAGACAAACCAGACAAATCAAAGGAAGCTGAATGTAGCTTCCTCTCAGTCCCACATGCCATTTGCAGCTGCTCATCTTAACAGCGCTGTGTTTTCATCTGCCTTCCGCGTGGAGGATCCATGTGCTTCTGTGTCTGAAACTATGCAGAGCACTTTCCAGGAAGAGGCTGCAAGGAAACAGCAGCTCTTCAGGACATCTGTTCGGGAAGCAGCCTTCAGTCCTCTGCTGATGTGCAGAGTACCTTTCATTAATGAGGATGTGTGGTTTGTCAGGGAGGGTTACAATGCCAGATCTAAATCTTTGATTCAGACCTGCCCCCTCAACCTGAATGGGCTGTCTAGGTCTACCTAGTTGTTTGCTTCTGTTATATTTATCTGGCCCTCGTTACTGTAGCATCTGAGTTGCTCTCAATATTTAATGTATTTAAGCTCTCAACACCCTTGTGTGGCAGGACAGTGCTACTATCCCCGTATGACTGAGGATAAACTGCCTCTGTGCCTGATTGACTTTCCTGAGATCATGCAGGTCATCTGTGACAGCTCAGTGACCTCAACCAAACATTTAGAAAAATACAATCCCATGCAAATAGTGTTCAGCAAAACAAGAATCTGAGAACCAGCTACAGCAGCTGCTGGGATCTGGATATTGCAGCTTATAGCCATGTCAGATTCCAGATATAAGTCATCCCAATAGAGAATTTCAGTAGTAAATGTAGCAGGCTTTGATGCAACTTTCAAAGGAAGTTTTAGCCAGGAAGCTGCTGCTGTTGAGAAACCAGATGATTAGCATTTGCTGTCTCTGAATTGCATCCAGCAACTGGAATTCAAGCATTAAGAGCCAAATTCTGATGCAGTTGAAATACGTGGCAAAAACTTGCATGGATTATAGTGGAATTGAGATTTAGCTGGGGTATGTGATTAGGCAGGGCATTTCCTCCTGTTGTTTCTAAAGGAAACATACACAGTGCTAACGGATATCCTTAGCTGGGTTTTCATGTTCTCTGATAGAAACAAGACTGGAGGAGAGGCACACAGCTGAGAAAAGAGAGAGCGGCAACCCACTTATCTGTTGATACGCTATTTCTCTCTCTCTCTCTCTCTCTCTAAGCATTAGGTAATGATGGCTCTTTTCCATGCAGCAGACCAAATGCTTATGTCCTGGGGAATTTTTCCACTACTCAGAGTAAAGTACCCTTTACCTCTTACATGCCCAGTGCTCTAATAGGAGGAGTTCTTGGAAGTTTGTGACTTTGTTATGCAGTTGTAACCCAGAACAGTACAGCTTTATTATGGATGGCCTCTTTCATGCAGATTTTATCCCAAAACACACAAGGAAATCCTCTCTCTGTTTGCTAAGGACAGTACATTAGGAAGCTGTGAAGTGTTGCTACAGGCCGCGTAACCTCTGCTTGTAGTGAACCTGGGGGGATCTCTCTCCTTGGGATGGTTATGTAAGCTGCGTGCACACCCCCACGTTGATCTAAGGAGGCGGTTTTAGTAGAATAATAAAGTAGAAAGTTGTTCATAGCTAGATGTTAAGATAGTACTGCTCTCGCCTTTTTAACTTAATCAACCAGACAAACTAATCTGTTCCTGGGATCGAAGTGTTTGGCCAAAACAGCCCGATAGGTTAATTGATTTTTGTTTTATTGTTGCCTGTTAGGGTTGTAGCTGTCTGTGAAAGTTACTGCTTGATAATATTAACATGTAATCCAATTGGATTAGATTTTTTCCTTGGAATGGATCAGTGGCTTAGAATGTACCTAAGGGCAGGTTGCTGGTTTACTGCTATTCTGCTGAGATGTATGGGGGAGGGGAAGGCTTGGGGGGGAAAACCGTTTTTGCTTCTCACCAACACTGAGCTGGAGTAAGGTGAGCTTTTTTAAGAGGCTTCTGTTTCCCTTGATGAGAAATAATTTAGAAGTGGATAACATGTTTTGAAACCCCATTACTGTGTGGCTGGCGTTCCCATTAAGAGAGAGTTCCTGGCACCAGCCAGAGTTAAGAAAACATGGACTCAAAAATGGATCGCAGTGCATTGGCAAAAGACAAGAGAAAAGAAACATAAGGAGCTGATGTGACAGCTGCAGTATCCAGCCTGTCTTATCTCTGACTTCCTGTCCAGGGATTTCAAAGGCATTTTTCTTTTGCAGATGAACAGTGCTAAATGCCGTAGCTTAATCCTTGCTTTATCCTTGCCTCCACTTTTGCACACTCAATTCTTTGGGTGGAATTTCCAGTGCCTGGACACTCAAGTACCCCATTTGTGGATGATGTCGAGTATTTCAGCATCTAAATCCTATAAGTGGCATCTGCAGTTTTGTGGGTGCAAAGATGTGACCGTTGTTTGAGTATTAGGGCTGCCCACCAAGAGAGTAGTTCTGTACCTGAAAACCTTTTGAACTGAAAAGGGGTTGTGGAGCACATTAACAGCTCCTTGCCAGTACACAGCACCCGCCTGGAAATAAAGGGTTGGGTTTTTTTGGGTTGGAAACTCAGATTCCAGTTGGTTGGGGTCCTAAGCAGAATGGAATGTTTGTGGGGTTTGAGTTCTGTCCCACACCTGCAGATATTATGCTCTCCAGAATGAAGGCTGCACAAGGGACCTACTGTCAACCAACTGAGGATTTTAGGTGGTTGGCTGTAGCATGCCCATTGTGCTGTCTCTGCTCTGCCTGTGCGACTTCTTCAGTGGGGAAGAAGGGAGGAGGGGACCTTCACTGTTAGGTGCCCTAAGATGTTGCTGCTTTTGCCAGTCACTACATGAGGGAAGGAACCTCTGTCCATAGATGCTCCTAAATCCATAGCACCTCTTGTGTCCCCCTCCCCCAATAAAAACCCAGTTTATGCCAGGAATCACTGGTGCCTCTGATGCTAACTCTGGTTTCTCTTTCTCTCCTTTTCTGTCCCCCCACCCCCCAATTCCTTCCTGCTCTCAGGTTTTGTTGCCAGCTGCCAGCTTATTGCAATTAATGGATGTTAGACAAAACTGCTGTGATTTTCTCCAATCCCAGCTGCACCCCACAAATTGCCTTGGAATTCGAGCCTTTGCGGATGTGCACACCTGCACTGAACTTCTGCAGCAGGCAAATGCCTATGCAGGTGAGCAAAACATCCTGGCTTATCCCAGCCACTTAAAGAGTCTGGTCCCAAGTATAAAGAATACTTGGGGCTGGAACCATTACCAACTCTTACTTTTAATGTTTCCAAAGAACATGCAATGGGCTTCTTTATTGGACTTTGCAGGGCTCTGACATGTGATGGTCCTGCATAAGACGGAGGCCCTTCAGAATAATGGAAGCTTTGGAGGTGAAATGAAGGACTTCAGTTTAATTTGTTATGGAAAATGTAGGCAGGTGTCAGGTGAATTATGTCCTTTATGTGTTCCTAAATCAGTAGTAGAAATACAGCTGCTTCTTCTGGAAAAAACACTCTATAGAACAGAGACTGAATATCTTGTCTACTTGTCTTATCAAGTTTCTTTCTCCCCTGCTCCTCTTCTGTGAGTGCAGCCTTTCAAAGCGCGTTGTAATGGGCTCATCTATCTGATCCTTTAGGGATTTACGTTACTAAGACCAATGAGGGGGAAGTTGCTCTCAGTTTTCTCAAATATTTATCCATAAGCTAACTGAAAAGCATATCTATTTATCTTAGATGTGCCAGTATCTTGTCTTTCTGTCTCTGTACTGAACCTCATACACTGCAGTGTGTGTAATAAAGAGAACACAATCCTTAGTTCAGTCTCAATACATTTGATCTATATTCTATAGATACACTTTACGCTTAAGATGAAAAATTGTGGGGGGTGGGGCAGGGAGAGGTTGTTCTTGTTTTATACTCAGAAGCAACCTTAGGCAATAACTATTCATTAATCCCAATGGGCAATTGTGAATTTACTTATTTCTTGATATTACTTGCAGCAGTTCTCTTACAGACCGCGTGAGCCCAAATCTGTCTAGTTGCATTGGGCATTACGTTGTCTACCAAGAGCTCTCTTTAATCTAAACGAGCAAAAAGAAGGCTGAGTATCTGGACGGCTAAAAGCCAAACCCTAATGCAAGGTGCTCAGTTGCTGAGAACATTTTCTACTTATTTGGGAGTCAGTCCAGTTACAAAGCTGCTGTTAGAATTTACAGCTGCACCATAGGGCGCCCAGTCATGCTCAAGCCTCCCTGACTTCGACGAGTTCCGATATACCAAGTCATACCAGAAGTTAACGTCCATGCTCTGGGTAACACCTGATGACTGCAAGTCTTGGAGATTAATGCTGGGCTTGGATAGAAAGGTTCCCACTATTAGCAGCCGTGCCATCTGCTACAGACATTGTTCAAAGTGTGCCAGGCTCTGTCTGTCCCAAACACTGTCATTCTGCTCCACCTCAGCTAAATTCAATTTAAATGGTCCCAGCACACACCAGACACTCTTTTGGTGGCCTTCGGATGAGGAATGCTAGCTGCCTTGTGCTATCAAGGCCCTTTGGCTAGTTACTGAGCAGTGTCAGCCATGTTGATGGAGCAGTCCGTATTCCTCTTCTTTGGCAGCTGGTAGCCAACAACAAACCTGCACTAGCTTGATGTGCATTCTAGGAGCAGTTATCTAGGGAAACAACAGGCTTAGGGACAAATCCTGAACTGATGTACATGGTCATCGTTCCATTGACTTTGACTTTGAAGGAAGTATGACAACTGCCACCTGTGGAGGAAATGTCTCTTCAATTTAATGGCAGACTTAATTGGATGATAACCTGTTGCATAATACCGATTTCTCGATGACGTCAGTTTATACTCGCTGCCTGCTTTTCTGCCTGCCTGCGTCGTCCAGGAGATTTGTTCCTGTATCTGTTAGCTGGTGCCCAAGGCAGAAACCCGAGTGAACCCGAGCAAGAATTCCCCTGCGCCCTCCGTTCTCCAGCAGATTTGCCTTTGAGCTTTTGTGTGCTGTGCTGTGCCTTGTATAGGCACAGTAGTGCTATTCTCCCAAATCCTTCCCCAATCTGGCTCTGCTCTCACACTTCCTCTCCTCCTTTGCCTGGCATTTATGGTTTTCAATCATATGGTAAGTAGGCTCTTCCACAACAACAAAAAAAACAGGGTAGCCACCAAATTCTTCTGCATTCTCCCTCAAATCCAGACACAACCTTTCAGCCGCTCTTGTTGCATTATCCCCTGAAGAAAAACATACTCTGAAAGGAATGGTTCATTGTGTAAGGGTTTGCTTGTAATACCTCATTATCCTTGCTTCCAGGACCCTGTTTAATCTTTAACCGAACAAGCAGTGTGTTCTGTATATATTTATTTGGTTGTTTGGCAATTAGAAGGCCTGCTTTATTGGCCTTCATGAGTCCTTGTTAATACAATAGCCTATAGAAAGTTAATGAAACCGCCATTAATAAACATGCTGTTAAAATTCTTTGAGTTGTTTATGTAACAGCATTAAGCTGAGCCAGAAATCAGAGACACCCCAAGGATTTTTAAAAGCAGCAGCAGAGTCCTATGGCACCTTATAGACTAACAGACATATTGGAGCATGAGCTTTCGTGGGTGAATACCCACTTCGTCAGCATGCATCCGGCGAAGTGGGTTTTCACCCATGAAAGCTCATGCTCCAATACGTCTGTTAGTTTATAAGATGCCACAGGACTCTGCTGCTTTTACAGATCCCAGACTAACACGGCTACCCCTCTGATACTTGACCCCGAGGATTTTGTGAGATCAGTTACTCGAAAATGCCTAGTTTAAAAGCTTAATTTTAAATGATAGATAACTTAGGCAGGTGAAGTCGTCCTCTTTGAGAGGCCCGAAGCTGTAAAATATGTTCTGATTTTACACATTTTACATGCTTGTAACAAATAGCAAGGAATGAAATATTCATTGTCAGCTGCCCAATCCCTGTTCTGTCTTGACTGAAATGTAGATTGCATTATCCACAGCATGTGCATTGTGCTGGATGGAGTCTTGTACGGTCCGCTGGCATAGGCACCAGGTATCAGGGCTCAATTCTCATTTACACTGAAGCCCATTCGTGTGACAATGCCAGTTGTAATGTACACCCATCCTTATGCAGTTAGTGTTCTATAAAGCGTAGGTGAGAATCAGGCCCATTAGTGTCTGAGTTTGCCCCATTAGCTGGAGTAATAGTCCTTTGTGGTGGTCGTTTCCTAGAGGACAGCAAGAGCAGAGCGAGCGGAAAAGGAGGGATGTGAGGGAAGCCATTGCCACCTGTTCTCTGCGTTTGCTGTCGTTTAACCCACATGGCACCGCGCGTGCAGTACGGAACAGAACACAAGCTGCGGCCCTCACCCCGATGAGCTCACCTAGGTGCTCGTGGCTGGATTTCTCAGTGCTTGAAAGTTGCTGCTCCAAGGAGAATCCCCAGCAGTAAAGATTCGTGTTGCCATATTTTAGCTAAAAGATAAATGGGGCTGTACAAGCGATGGGTGAGACTAAGTGCCTTGGGGCAGGGGCGGTCTTCGTTCTCTCCTTTAGAGTACCACATGCATGATGTGATATATATACACAAATCCTATCGATTTACATCATAATATAAAGCACCACCCTCTTGCAAAAGATTATAATAATGGATTGGGCTGTATAAAATAGAGGCAGCTTGCACTAGTATGGATATTTGTCCAGCAATAAAATTGTCTGCAAACAGAGCTCAGCTGTTTTAAACAAATGTCCAAGTCTTTAATTGTATGGACCTGTGCCCTTCGTTAACCTTTAATATGTAACGGAAAGCAGTGTCAGATCTGAAGAGCTCTTTCACAACTGCATTGTAGCCAGGGAGATTGCCCTCTGTCTGATTATTTGTGACACACAAATATTGTAGGTTTTTTATACAATACCTCTCGAAGTCAGAATGGAAGGGACGGGGGTGGTGGAAAGGGACTTGGGCCAGGGTTGAGTAGGTAGGTGGATGGGTAGTTGGTGGGGTCCGTAGTCAGAATTATGAGGATGGAGGAGACTAGGCTTATAGGTAGTGGTGATGGAGCCTGAGGACAGTAAAAGGTTAAGTAGGTGGAAGAGAGCGATGAGGGTGTGAGCAGGGGCAGGGGAGGTCAGTGGTCAGGAAAGCTGGTGGATGTAGAGACCAGCCTAGACTGGAGTTACTGTTAAGAGGGATTTTGACCCTGGGCTTTTGGCTCCCTGGAGCAGGAGAGGAAGATGCAAGTATTGGGTATCAGCCAGGATGGGGGTGGGGGGGAGAGGTTAGTGGAACTGGTGGGGTGGCACAAGAGAGGGGTCAGGGTGGAGTGTGGCTGACAGCTGTTGAGATGCCTGGGATGTTGATGAGTTGGAGGTGATGGAAGGCCTAGGAGTGGAGATGGGAGGCTGATGATTTTCCATGCTCTATTTAATCGCCTCAAGCTGCCTGGAATTTCAGCAGGATACTGTGTAATTCTTCACTTCCTGTGTGGCTGTCAGACAGCCGCTCGGTTACACACACCAGTGCCGACAGTGCCAGTCTTGTTGAAATGATTCAAGTCAGTGTTAGTGGTTTGGTTTTTTTTTGTTTAATAACTGGCAATGTTCAGAGCCTCCGTTCGGCAACACAGCATTCCTTAGTGCTGCCTTATTGACTCACCAGCACCACTTCCTGCCTCACGGTGGGGGGGTCTCATCCAAGTACGGAACAGATCTAATGCTGCTTAGCTTGCGAGAGCAGACCAGGATCACATCCAGAGGTGGCATGGTTGCAGGTTCCCTATTGGCCTAGAAAAGAGCTCTTCTTTCTGAATTGCCATTAGTAATTGTACCTGTCACTGGAGAAAAATAGGTAGCAACACTGCAGAGTTTTTTGTGCCATTTTATGATTTATTGCAATTAGTGAATGAGTCTCTGAGGCGGCATAAATAGTATTTCAAATAACATCAGGTTGCTTTAATCTGCTCTGAAAATATTTTTAGTCTATTCAGCGTTTTGATTCCAGTGTAATCATATTTGTCTTGGGGGGAGGGGGCGTTGCTGTAAGAGTAACAATTCCCTGAACACTGTAGTCCTTCTGTTGACTGAAAGCATGGATTTCATTATAATTTTCCTTTCCAACCTTTGATTTTTTGAACAGAGCAGCACTTTCCCGAGGTGATGCTAGGGGAAGAATTCCTTAACCTTAGTCTGGACCAGGTTTGCAGTTTAATATCAAGTGACAAGCTCACTGTGTCTTCCGAAGAAAAGGTACAGTAAGTTATGAAGTAATAGAGAATCTGTTTGGGCATGTTTTGAGTTTTTAGTCATTTTATTGGTAACTGGTCCCATGTTATGCTGTCTTGGAGGTCTTTTTCCAGCAGTGCACCGCGTCTCAAAAGGAGAGGAAATTTATAACTAATAAGAATTCTAGAATTCTATCACAATTTCTTCTACATAAAATCTTGACTGTAAAATCCAGTGTTTTGTCCAGCTCCTCCCAGGGTAAGGAGGAGATTCTGTTTCTCTTTGGAAAACAGGAATCTCTCTCTTCCACAGGTGCAAAGCTCCTCTTCTAGACCCAAAGCATGAGAGATCCAACCAATTCACTGGTCCAGGATGTTGTGCAATTCAGAACTGAGTAATTCGGGGAGGAGGAGAGGTCCACAATTAGGAGGAAATAAGGAAACACTTTTTTCTCTGGCAGTGTGATTTTTTGTTTTTCAGAAAAAATCATGGTGGCTGCTGCCGTTTGCAATGTCAGGCACCATACCCTATTTGTAAGGCCCTACCAAATTCATTGTCCATTTTGGTCAATTTCACGGTTATAGGATTTTAGAAATCATGAATTTCATGATTTCAGCTATTTAAATCGGAAATTTCACAGTCCTGTAATTGTAGGGGTCCTGACCCAAACGGAAGTTGTGGGGGGAGGGGTTGCAAGGTAATTATAGTGGGGATTGCTGTACTGCTCCTTCAGAGCTGGGTGGCGGCAGCAGCACAGAAGTAAGGCTGGCTTGGTATAGTATTGCCACCCTTACTTCTCTGCTGCTGCTGGTGGGGCACTGCCTTTGGAGCTGGGCTCCTGGCCACCGGCTGCTGCTCTCCGGCCTCCCAGCTCTGAAGGCAGTAAGGGCGGCAACACTGCAAACCCCTAAAATAACCTTGTGAACCCCCTGCAACTCCCTTTTGGGTCAGGACCCCCAATTTGAGAATCGCTGGTCTCCCCTGTGGAATCTATATAGTATAGGGTCAAAGACCAAATTTCACAGGGGGAGACCAGATTTCACAGTCTGGGGTGTGTTTTTCATGGCTGTGAATTTGGTAGGTCAAGTGCAGATGAAATAAGTGGAGGGAAGGATGGTCCAGTAGTTGTGGGACTAGCCCAGGATTTAGGAGAAACGGATTCAATTGCACCCACCCCCGCAAGCTTTCCTCTCTCACCTTGAGCGGGTCGCGCAGCCTATGTGCCTCCACTCCACACGTGTACGATGAGGAGAACAGCACTGCCCTGCCTCGCAGGGGAGTTCTGGGGATGAATATAGCAAACCGATTGTGAGGTGCTCAGATTTTATGAAAATGGAGGCCAGTTAAGCACCTAAAATGATGATAAACTACAATCACCACGTTCTGGTGACAATTGATCTATCACACTGACATGACCAGCTCACTCCAGGGTTGCCAACTTTCTAATGGCACAAAACCAAACACCCTACCCCTGCCCCTTCCCTGAGGCCTCGCCCCCACTCACTACATTCCCCCTCCCTTGGTGGCTTGCTCTGCCTCACCCTCACTCACTTTCCCTGGGCTGCGGCTTGGGGTTTGGGTTGAGGGGAGAGCTCCAGCTGAGGGTGCAGGCTTAAGGGTGGGGCCAGGGATAACGGGTTTGGGGTGCAGGAAGGGGCTCCAGGCTGTGGGATGAGGCCAAGGGTTTTGGAGTGTGGGAGGGCTGCAGGTTGAGGTAGGGGGTAAGGACTCTGGGGTGGGGCTGGGGATGAGGGCTTTGAGGTGCACGATGAGGCTCCAGGTTTGTGGAGGGCTCAGGCTTGGGCCTAGGGTGCAGGAGTGGATCAGGGCTCTGGGCTGGAGATGTGGGTTCTGGGGTGGGGTCAGGGCTTTGAGGTGCAGGAGGGCACTCTGGGTTTGGGAGTGTCTCAGGGCTAGCACAGTGGGTTGGGGCACAGGCTTACCTTGGGTGGCTCCTGATCAGCAGCACAGCAGGGCTAAGACAGGCTGCCTGCCTGTCCTGACACCGCATTGTGCACACCCCAGAAGTGGCCAACAGATCCGACACTAATAGGCAGAGGGGACAGGAGGTTCCTGGCCAATGGGAGTGTGGAGCTAGTGCTTAGGGCGGGGGCAGCATGCGGAGCCCCGTGGCTCCCCCTGGCTAGGAGCTGGACCTGCTGGCCACTTCTGGGGCGCAGCATGGTGCCAGGACACGTAGGGGCCTGCCTTAGTGCTGCTGCACCACCAACCAGACCTTTAATGGCCTGGTCGGTGGTGTTGATCGGAGCCACCGGAGTTCCTTTTCTACTGGGTGTTCTGGCCGAAAATCGGACACCTGGTTACTCTAGCTCACTCACATGCAAAATCTGAGCGATAGATGTGTAATGAATTTGTCATCAGGAAACTAAAAGAGAAGAACAAACTGTCATCCTGTACATGTGATTTTGCCACAGATTTGCTCTGCTTGTACAGAGCAGCGTGCACAGGGTTTTACAAGCTCTTCCCACTGCTGTGTTAATAAATAGCCTTTACTGTCCGTGTTCCCACAGTTTGGAAAGCCAGCCTTTCACTCGTCTCGTCTGGACTTCATACAGTTGAAAACATAATTTTGTTGGTAGGTTTTGAAGTTCAGCGTGCAAGACTGTAAAAGAAAATGTAAGCTGAAGCTGCACATTCAAAACAACAGAAGTTAACAGGCTAGAGATGCAAAAAGAATGGGATTAATGTAGACACGCAGGATATGTTCTGGCATCCAAAGAAAATTCCAGAAATTCAGGTCATATTGACACAGTAGTCCATTAGCTAGTGTAAACTTCAGTATTGTAGGCAGTAACATTTCTCTAACCTTGCATATTCATCTCTTCCAATGTTCTCATGTAGCAGATTCTTTTAAAATAATTTGATGCAGTAAGTAGACAAATGTTTAAAACGACGTAGGGCTAAATTGTCATAACCAGATTTTATGACAAGCGGTCACTTTTAAAGTAGGTTAAACTCTTCATGGGTAAAGAAATAAGTTGAAATGCCTATTCTTGATGTGTGTTCTGTGTATAATGGAACTAATGAACCAGCAAATTCCATCTTCCAGAATAGATGGACGTGTCGTAGTCAAATACCTGTAGGCTCGACTGTATCAGGGCATTGGGAGGCACTGCTTTTGGAATATTCCTGTCACCAAAGTAATCTGACTTGTTCGTATACATTTGGTCAGCCTGAAGGGTTGTCCTCTTAGTACCTCTGCTGTATGTGGGTGCATCTGTCCCTCCTTACTTCATTGCTTCTTTAACTGCAGACATGAAACCTAGAAAGAGAGACCATTTTTTACAAAATGAAGTTTGTTCAGACATATAAAAGCTAGGCGTGAACAGTGCATGAAACTGGGACTTTGCAGTAACCTGCAGAAGTGGTAACCCAGCCCCCATTACTGTGTGCCTAACAATGTTTCATGTATTGATCCTCAAACACCTATGTGAGATAGGGCAGTGCTGTTATCCCCAATTTACAGAGTGGGGATGACTGAGGCAGAGATTAAGGTCACACAGGGTACGTCTACACAGCATTTTGGAGCAAGCAGGAGCAAGTCTCCCAGCCTGGGTTGATGGACTCGAGTTAGCAGGGCTTGTGCCAGTGCTCTAAAAATAGCTGTATGGACAGGGCTTTGAAGTTGTGGCTCATGATAGCGCTTGGGTTCTGAAGCCTGCCCCTATCCTTAGGCCTGGGCTGGGAAGCTGCTCACTCACTCCCGAAGTTCTGTGTCGCTGGACCTGCTGGGAGTCTGTGGCAGAACAAGGGATTGAACCAACGTCCCCTATGGACATGCACCCCATGCCACGCTACAGAAGCTGGTGCAGAACTTCCCCTCAGAATCAGGGGTCATCAAAGATTTCTGTATGGGAAAACACCAAGGCTCACTCTCTTTTCTCAGGTAGTGTGCACAGAGGTGATATTCCAACCTCGTATAAAAGCTTTTCGGGCAGTCCCAGTCTCTTCCTGCACTTCGTTACTCAGCAAGTCAGAGCTCCCCTTCTCCTGAACTCGAGAGCTGCACCTTGGGTTGGGTAGGTGGCTCTCATTGAACTGAATGGAAGGAATTGCCCCAATTCAGAGAAATTGACTTTCTCACATCCAGGTTCTCTGTGGTGTGTAGCTGGAGAGCTCCAGTATAAACTTCCTTCACACTATACCAGCAATGTTCTTCATTCTTATTTTGGATGGCTCGAGATAGCCATCAACTATTTTTGATCAAATACTGACCAGTAGAATTGGTGCCCTCACATGACCTTAATTTCTCCAAACTGGAGGCCTTGGACTTAACGTGGCTGCCTCCCAGAAGAAACTAAGATACTTTTAAATTGTGGGACTGATCATTTGTGACTGCCTGGAAAGGTCAAAACTGGAAGGCATGTACTCATTACTCTGAGTATTCTAGATTCCAAGATTCTGGATGTAAGGGGTACACTTGAAATCTCTTAGAGTGGGGCTATTTTGGTAACTGTTGATGGGAAGGACAAAGGTCAGCACTGGGACATTTCACATGTATTTAGTGGCCCACACTGAATAAATGCCAAATTTCACAATTCTGGCTCAGTGGGAACATGGGAATTGTCAGTCAGTCATCCTGTTGCAAGGATCTGGATTATATAACATAATATCTCCAACTGCCCTGCCCCCTTTCCCTACTCAGCAGGTTTTCTCTGGAATGCCTTTTATGTTTCTAATAGGTTTTTAGTCCCTGTCTATACTAGGGCTGTAGCTGTTGTGGTTTCAACTCCTTCGTGGATGAGCCTTTACTAACTGATCTTTGTTAACCAAATGTTGAACAATATGGGTAGAATGAAATGCCCTTAGATACTCCTCCAAGCACCACTCTCTACCCAACAGTTGAGTTATTTTAATTTTTTTAGTACATCACAGCATGCGTATTCTTCCAGGATTCGGTGGTGGTGGTGGCTTATTCCCTGGCGTACTCTCCACCGCAGCTACTGCTATACAAAGTGTCTGTCTGTCTATTTACAGTTTGTTCTTGGCCTTAAGTTTTGCTGCGTATCTGAACCTGTTTGATCTGGAAATGAAGCCGGAATTCTGGTCAGACCAGCCTTCCTCACCAAATTTCCAACACCCCCTTTTTTCCCCTCCTGGAAGCACAGGTTTTTTGTGTGTGGTGTTTGGATCTATTTAGCTGCGCTGCCTTGTTTCAACTATCAGAGGAAGGTGAAATTTAAGAACTGGAACAACAGTCAAAACAATAGGGATTTCATTGCTCATGTTGTGAGAATGTTCCATAGTGTTTAGGTTTTGGAAGGAGGCGATGAAGGGATTTAAATTTGCACTGAATTAGCATGTGATCCCAGAATATATGTGAAGTTGATCTGCCTGATCTTTCCTGTATTACAAATAATAAATCCTTGTGTGTTATTTTTACAAATAATGCCTGGCATAAATGCTGAAAGACGAATTGGTTTTGTCTTCATTCTAATGCCTAATGTAACAGAGGTGTGTGCTGGTCTAGATGGACCTGCTTCACTTTGAGAATATCATTGATCAAATAATGATGAAACAGGGGATTTATCAAAGTGTGCAGCCCTGTTCTCTTGACACACATGATCAGGGCTTGGGAAAATGTTTGTGCTGTGCATATATGCAGCATTATTACCTGCTTTATCTCTTTCTGCATTATTACTTATCTCTGGTGCATCTTTTATCCCTTTCTTTAGATACTGCAAACCTGATGCTTAGACCACTGAGCCTCTGGCTTTGATAATTGATAAGAAGGCACGTTCTCTTTTCTATAGTTAATTATACTCTCTCTGCATAGGTCTTTGAAGCTGTTATATCTTGGATAAATTATGAGAGAGAGTCTCGCTTAGAACACATGGCTGAACTGATGGAGCATGTTCGTCTGCCCCTTTTGCCCAGAGATTATCTTGTACAGGTTAGTGCATTTAAAAAAAAAAATCCTCACATTAAAACTGAGTGTAGATCCTTAGCCTGTGCACTCGATTGTTTGAGCACTTCTGTTGCGAGTGGTTTGGCATTTATCTGTGTCAGTGGGCGGAAGACCAGAGTCAATACTTTACAGTGTGCCTTCAAACTGAGTGAGACCTAAAGATAATTCAAGCACTGAAAAACGTTTTTCTCCCTGAATGTTTTCTGTGTTCTACTGGGCAATGCAAAAGGCAGTGATGTGCACCTTAAAACTACCACAAATGTGGAAATAGGTTTTGTGTGTTTTTTTTTTTTAAAAAAGGCATCCACTTATCTGTTTTTATAGCTGGCTAAATTAAGGGCCTGATTCTGAAGCAGAGCCATGCACATGGGATTCCTGCGGAATCCAGACGGAGGCTTTTGGGAATATATATGCTTCAAGACCATACAGAATCCAAAAATGCTGCTGCTGTTAGGTATCACCTTTGCACTTCAAAGTATTTTATCTTAGGTTATATCTGCACTTCAAGCTGTGGACGTGATTCTCAGCTTGAGGAGGCATAGCCACGGTAACTCTGATGGAGCTAGCATTGCAAAAAATAGCTTAGCCGCGGTGGCATGAGAAGTGGGAGGGGCTAGCTGCCCCAGGTATGTACTTGTCCGACACCATAAGCACGTACTCAGGGCACCTAGCACTTCCCACCTCTTGTGTCACCATGGCTATTCTCTATTTTTAGCATGCTACTTCAATCAGAGCTATTAGGCACTGGTGCTGGGCTAAATTTCCTGAAAGAAAAGATCAGCCTGCATGCTGTTGGACCACCTCTGTACCAGGATTGGTGTATCTGTGTAAATATGTTAAACTTAGACTAGAGACAGACTCTACACCACTGATTTTCTCCTTCACTGAGAAGCCGACCTGCAAGGTCCTAGAAGTCAGCTACTGCTTGGCAGAGAGGGAGGGCTGGGGTCAGAACAGACACAGGTGTTGGGAGAAGGGGCAACAATAATGCAAGTTGTAGTTGCTATGTGTTAGCTGGTTTTATGTCAAAAGCCTAAAGTCTCCTCACCCCCAATATTCCCCAAGCCTCCCTCTGTATATAGCTCAGCTGTTTGGGCACGATGTGAGTGATGGTCAGGATGCAGGACTCCACCCTCCCCAGCCAGAAGCTACACTATTGGTGTAAAATGCCAATCCTTATGTTTGAACTGGGTGCAAAGTGATTCCTGTCCTTTCAGGAAAATCAATGCCTTTCTGCAGAAAGGATTTAGTTTCCAATATGAGGATGAAAGCAACCCTCACTGTTTGGATGCAATTATGACTTCAGAACAGATAGACCTGCATAAACAGATCTTTGAAGATCTGGTGAGAAAGAGAGTGAACTTGAAAGTAAATATTGTGTGCCATAGCGGTCCTTACCGAAGACTCAGAATTCTGCCCACTAATGTTGCTGCTATTCTATCTTTCTCAGTGCGGTACTTTTACAAAAAATCCCAATCTCTTTCCTATATTTGCGCTGAAAACTCCCTAGTGAAATACATCCATTCAAATAATCTTTATTGGCATTCCCAGACAGTTGAAGAAGAAGCTTTAATCAAGAATAACAACACGTGTAAAGACTTCCTTATTGAGGCCATGAAATATCACTTGCTTCCTCTGGATCAAAGGCAATTGATAAAGAACCCTAGAACAAAACCAAGGACTCCAGTTAGCCTGCCAAAGGTAAGCTAAATTTCTTCCAGAATAGAGAAACTTAAGAGGGAAAATGTATGTCTTTTTAAATTGGTTTTGATATTGCATCATTAGAGGCATCATTCACCTTTAAATGGCTAGAGCTTGTTCTCTTACGAGATTTAATTTGATTCCTAATTCTGTTGCGTTTCAGTGGTTCTGATAGGGCCTGATCCAAAGCCTGCTGAAGTCAGCCTGACAATGGCACAGATACTGGAGATTTCCCCGTGCCAGGGAAATGCCCAGCAGAGGATGTGTGGCTAGTCTCTGATCCTTTTTGTGTTGCCTGAGCAAAACAGGGACAAGAATCTGCCTTACAGTCTCCTTAAAATTGGCTACTATCCTAGAAGCCTGGAGGATTGCAAATATTCTACCTGTCTTCAGAAATAGTGCTAGCATTTATCCTGGGAATTGCAGACCAGCGAGCCCAATTTCAGTAGGAAGGAAACTAGTTGAAATGACCATTTAAAAATAGAGTTCGACACTCACATGCGTAACGAAGACAGCAGCAGTTCCATTAGATAGGCTAACTGAGAGCTAGAAAACCTTCTGCACTGGAACACGAGCCAGTCACTAGCTGATGAGGGTTATGAAGGTACTTCCTTTATGGGCGAGTAATTCCATAGTGGTCTACTACAGAGTTTTATTGCACCCTCTTGCGGTACTCTCTGTAGTATCAGGGACATGGTACTGGAATAGACTGGTCTGATCCAATATGGTAGTTCTTATGTTCCAATTTCCCACTGTTTGGTTCTCAAAATATTTCATTCTAGACCACCAGAAGTGTTGGGGTGCTGCTGGTCGCCTTGGGACTATAATTGAGAACCACTGGTCCATGGGATAGGCAGGGGTTTACAGTGCTCAGAGTGTTGGCTGAGACTTCTGCTGAGTGAAACAGCATGGATATTGTGCAGTTGGAGAGGGCTATGGTGTCTTTAGCTCTCATTAGTTCCTCTGCATGTTGGAGGCAGAACCTGATATAGCAAAAAAACAAAGAACCTTATCTGAAAACTGTCTCATAGCAGATTCTGAGCAGCGACTAAAAATAGATGTGGCACAAGAAGAAAGAACTCAGATTCCCTGTATTCATATGGGAGCTGTGCGCTGCTCTGCACCCATGTTCATTAGTAAGAAAAAGATGAAGAAGAAAAATGCTACCCCATCCCGAAAGTATACAGGCGGCTTGCACAGAAAACTGAAGTTATTAATGAGAATTTCAGACTGTAAGATGTCAAATCACGTGCATATTCCTCCAGATATAAACCATAGGAAGCTGGATTTCGTGAGACTATGTACCAGTTTTATCTCAGGAGGTAGTATTCAGATACTGATTTGCTGGATTGTGGATACTGTTAGTTTGCAATTCTATAGTGTGCGCATTGTATTTGCCTACATATTGTGGTTCTTAATAGGAATTAATCTACAGAATCTACCTTTTGGGTTGTCACGATGAATGTGTCTGTCCTTTACGGACCATGCGCCTGAATCATAGAACTGTAGAAACGAGAGGTGGAAAAGATTTGAGGGCAATGAGTTCAGAGGTTCTCAACGTTTTCTATACCATGACCTCAAAGTACGAAAGAAAAACCTACTAGCCGAGCCCCCCACCTCTGCCTTCCACCTAGCTGTAGAGGGAGGTTGTGATCCTGCTGGACCTTCCTCATTGAGAAACTATATGGTCTTGTCTATTGCCCCTACCAATGTGGGATTGTTTCCTGCTGTATAATCTCCACTGCTTTGTCAACTCCTCGTTTTAAATGTCTTAAACTCCATGGCTTTCCTCTCTTTTTTTCCTTGGGAGTCTAGTCCACAATTAGGAGGTCACCCTTGTTAGGAAATGTTTCCTGATAACTTTTTACCTTGTCACCTCAATTTCATGCTATTGCTTCTACATTTAAACAGTTATACAGAGGTCTCTTTCCTTGTTTTTTATGCCCAGTAAATACTTCTAGACTGTTATCTAACCATCCCATTCCACCCCAACCCTTTGGGACTTGAACTCAGGACCTTTACATACTAGGCTACATAGTTTTTTCTTAGAAACAAGAGATCAGGGTTTTATTTTGTCCGCCAGCATGCTGTTTGTCTGTTCCTTCTTAAAATATGATTGTCTTGTGTAATGCTTGCTCCTGCTGTGCTGTGATAAGAGGAATAAATCTCACTCTCAGTAGCTGGGGAGAATAAAAAGCAGTGTATTCAGAGCAATGCACAAATAAAACTGCTTTCTCAATGAAGGAGCCAGTGACTGTTTCAAAAATCTGCCTGGGTTCCGCTGCTGCTTGGTTGCTATGGGCAGCCACCAACTGCTGAGCTCTCATTGGGAATGTTCCTCTGTTCCCAAACACAACAGTCACATGTACGAAATGTGCATATTGGGGGCTTCAGAAAATGCACTGGGATTTGATTTTCTTTTTTTTCCGCCCCCATTGATCAATATAAAGTTTACTAAGATCTACGCAATTTAGACTTAAAATGCACTAGATTTGTATCAGTGCACATGTTGCACCAGAGACCTTAGGAGGCTGACGAGGATCCCTCTCTGCAATCCACAGACAGACCTAATAATCCAATGGTTCTCAAACTGTGGGTCGGGACCCCCAAGTGAGTCACGACCTCATTTTAGTGTGGTTGCCAGGGCTGGCTCAGACTTACTGAGGCCCAGGGCCAAAGCTGAAGCCTGAGCCCCACCATCCTGGGGCCGAATCCTGAGGACTTCAGCCCTGGGTAGCAGGGCTTAGGGTACAGGCCCCCTGCTGGGGCTGAAGCCCTGGAGCTTCAGTTTTGCTCCCCTCCCCCCCCCCAGGGTGGTTGGGCTTGGGCTTTGGCCCCCCATCCTGTGCCGTGGGGCTCGGGCAGGCTCAGGCTTCAGTCCCCACTCCTGGGATCGTGTAGTAATTTTTGGTGTCAGAACAGGATCGCGGTGTAATGAAGTTTGAGATTCCCTGTAATACTCTAATCCCTTATACAGACATGGTGCTTTCTGGGGGAGTGGTCCACCTGAAGTTATTTATCACTTATTTATCACCACTAGCATGGTGAAGCACTGGAATGGGTTACCCAGGGAGGTGGTGGAATCTCCTTCCTTAGAGGTTTTTAAGGTCAGGCTTGACAAAGCCATGGCTGGGATGATTTAGTTGGGGATTGGTCCTGCTTTGAGCAGGGGGTTGGACTAGATGACCACCTGAGGTCCTTTCCAACCCTGATATTCGATGATTCTATGGTGGTCTACCTGAAGTGCTTCACTTATTTATCAGCATCAACTTTTGTCAGCATAACTCTGAAAACAGCAAATAAGTGGTGTTCTGGCCACTGAAACGACATTGAGGTCTTCTCCGCTTAGAGCACTGGTGCATTATGGTGTCTGCAGTGGGATAAGAAATGCTGCGTTGGTTTATGCATGACAAAGGTAAATGTGACAAGGCACGTGGGCAGTAAATAAAGAAATGAGGTGATGGGCTGCTGGATTAAGCAGGGCTGCCATGGCTGGGTCTACGTTACAAAATGGGGGATAAACTTAGAAAAAGAATCTTCAGAGGTCATTTGAGAAAATTCTATTACAACAGTCCTAGGAGACAGGACATCCAGCCAGGAGTATTCTGATTAGCTTTCAAATATATATTTCCTCCCTTAAAAGCAAACGATTTCTGTTCCCTTTGGTTCCTTTTCCTTGGCAGGGTGGGAATGGGAGATTTCCTTGAATCTCTAGGTCTCTTTTTACAACTTTTCTGCTGCAGTGGGAAAGGTTTTGAGGGAGAGTCCATGAGGAAATCCCGATTGCATAAGAACATAAGAGCTGCCATACTGGATCATATCATGGTCCATCTTGCCCAGTATCCTATCATGGACAATAGGCCATATCAAAGCTTCAGAGGGAATGTACAGAACTGGGTAGTTATGGTGTGATCCAGCCATCTTCCGTTCCCAACTTCTGGTAGGCAGAAGTTTAGGGTTGCCCCAAGCATGGGGTTGAGTCACGGACTATCTTGGCTAATAACCACTGGTGGACCTATATTCTGTGAATTTATCCAGTTCTTTTTTTGAACCCAGTTATACTTTTGGCCTTCACAACATCCCATGCCAATGAGTTCCACAGATTCATTGTGTGGAAAAAGTTCTTCCTCTTGTTTGTATTAAACCTGCTGCCTATTAATTTAATTTGGTGACCCCTGGTTAGTGTATTGTGTGACAAGGTAAATAACACTTCTCTATTCATTCTCCCTCACACATAATATTGATTTTTATAGACCTTTATCATATCCTCCTGGTTGTCTCTTTTCTAAAATGAAAAGGCCTAATCTTTAGTCGGTCCTCTTATCGAAGCTTTTCCATACCATTGGTCATCTTTGTTGCCCTTCTCTGAATGTTTTCCAGTTCTGCTATATCCTTTTTGAGATGGGATGACCAGAGTTGGACTTAGTATTCAAGGTGTGGGTGCATCATGGATTTATACAGTTGCAGTAAGATATTTTCTTTTTTTAATACCTTTCCTAACAGTATATTAGGAACTATTAAGCTTTTTGACTGCTGCTGCTCATTGAGCAGAACCATCCATGGTGACTCCAACAGCTTTCTTTTGTAACAGTTAGTTTAGAACTCATCATTATATATGGATAGTTGGGATTTTCCAATAGCCATTACTTTGCCCTTATCAACGCTGAATTTCATCTACCATTTTGTTGCCCAGTCATCTAGTTTTGTGAAATCTCTCTAACTCTTCAGTCTGCTTTGAACTTAATTATTTTGAATAATTTTGTGTTTGCAAACGTTGCCAGTTCTCTATTTACTCCTTTCCAGATCATTTAATGAATATGTTGAACAGCGCAGGTCTCCATATAGATCCTTGGGGGACCCTGCTATTCACCTCTGTCCATTGTGAAAACTGCCCCTTTTTTTGCTCATACCCTTTCTCTCATCTTTCAACCAGCTACTGATCCAGGAGAGGACCTTCCCTCTTATCACATGGTTACTTAGTTTGAGCCTTTGGTGAGGGACTTTGTCAAGGCTCTCTGAAAACCCAAATATACTATATTGACTCAATCACCCTTATTCCAATGCTTGTTGACTCTCTCAGAGAATTCAGACAAATTGGTGATGCATGACTTCCTTCTACACAAGCTGTGTTGACTGTTCCACCACAAATTGTTTACCTGTGTGTCTGATCATTCTCTTCTTTACTAAAATTCTGTCAATTTGCCCGGCACTGACACTTGGCTCACTGGCCTGTAATTGCCAGGATCTCCTCCGGAGCTCTTTCTAAAAATCGGCATTGCATTAGCTACCTTCCAGTCATCTGGCACAGAGGCTGATTTCAGTGATAGTTCTGCAATACTACTAACTGTGGTATTTTACCTGTCGTATGGGCATAAATCCCAGAGATCAGTCCAACTAAAAGAGCATCTGTCTCACCAACTGTCCCTCAAAAACCATGTTGATGCTTTGTGTCCTCTGAGCAAGAGCCATAAGTGAGGATTTGAAAACATAGGGATTGCATTAGAGTGAGAAAAAGGGTACAGCAACCCCATAGAGATTGGCCACAGAACAAGATTTTTTAAGGGAGACGTACCCCATCTACCAGAGGGGGAGAATGCAAAGAACTCTGGGCAGTCTTTGGGGCCGTTGAAGTTCTGCTGACCCAGTTGGGTTGCTTGAAGAATGATAATTGGTGGGCTGGAACACCCTGATGCAAGTCAAAAAACTGCTTGCAGACCAGCTTGCGTGAGGGGGAATCTTTTGACGTATATTGAGGTCAGCATAAGCACACTGCTTTCCTTGTAGGTTTTCCCCCCTAAACAGTTTATAATAAGCTGTACTCCCAGGTGTATAGGTCCTCTGGGGGCAGATTCCCAAAGGGACCAACCCTTTTATGCCTTTGAAAAATCTCCCCTCCTCCCTGCACAGACAGCCCCTCAGGCATCAACATAGCTCACTTTGACTAGGTTCTGGTAGCGGTTTTTATTTTGCAGGATGCAGCCCGCTCTGTAAACAGTCCTTGACCTGAGGGTTTCCCTTTTCTTGTTTTTTCCCTTCCCAGGTAATGATTGTGGTTGGTGGGCAAGCGCCCAAAGCCATCCGGAGCGTGGAGTGTTATGATTTTGAGGAGGATCGGTGGGAGCAGGTAGCTGAGCTTCCGTCCCGGAGATGCAGAGCAGGTGATTGGAACATGTTCAGTGGCCGTCATCATTTTCCCACTAAATTCCTTAGGGGAGAAAAGTGTATTCAGCCCCTCTCTGTTCCCAGCCACCAACAGCTCTGCTGCCCACTAAGATCCAGGAGAAGGCTTCACTCCCTCAAATGGGCACACAGACATCTCACTCCCCACTACTTCCTCTATGCTAGTCTTCCCATCTCCTCTGGCCTGGCTTCACAGGGGGAGCCAATTTTACCTGCTGGCATTCCAGTAAAGAGCTGGGAACAGAGGTCATTCACTGGACTTGCAGTTTGAAAGAGACGGGAGGTGAGATATGTGGGGTTGGGTTGAAACTTTTTCCTCCGTGGAGATCTGACTGGCCCTACCATTCAGCATCCAGAAGTGCCCTCCGGAGCCATACTTTTCTCCCCCTCTGAGGCACCTTGAAATTAACTGGGTCCCATACCCACCTCAGAATTAGCAGGTTTCCCCTGGGTTGGTTTGTCTGTGTGTGTCATGCATTATTTTCCCTACAATCTGCACGTGCTCTCTTATTCAGATCTGATGGTCGTATAGAGCAAGTAAATGCTAAACATTTGCAAATGTCCTATTCATCCCTTCTCTGTTACAAATACCAACAAAGCCATCTGATGGCATCTCTTTTCCAAGCTACCCGTAGCTGCGGTCTGATCTCTAAACCTAACTCGGAGACTTAACTCTCTCTCCCCTTCTAACAGGTGTGGTGTTTATGGCAGGCAACATTTATGCAGTCGGGGGGTTTAACGGCTCTCTGAGAGTGCGAACTGTAGATGTGTATGACGGCGTGAAGGATCAATGGACGTCAATTGCCAGCATGCAGGAACGACGAAGCACTTTGGGGGCAGCGGTGCTGAATGAACTCCTGTATGCTGTGGGCGGATTTGATGGAAGCACTGGTATGTTCTTGCACAAAAGCCAGGCAGCCAAATGAAATGGATATTGTACTAGTTCTGTGTTCTCCAGGTCCCTCGCAGGGAATGCAGAGCTCTGCTGAAAGTGCTGTCATTGACCGGCAAATTCCCTCGCAGTAGAAAACAGCAGTTAGTTCTGACCAGTTCTCCACACCTATGTTTCTAGCATTGTGTTTTGACGTCTTGTGCTTATTTTTTTCCTCTAGAAAGTAAGAATTTATTCAACAAGAATCTGATGCTTTAAAAAGAAATGTTTTCATAGCAAACATCTTTGTTTTTTGTAGGGATCTTGCTGTTACAAGGCAAGTGATTCACTGACATTCATTTTTTTTAAAGTGACCATCCACAGAAGCAGCAAAAATCCTGATTTGCTAGTAGATCTGGTTATTGAAGATGGGATTGGAAACGATGGAGATATTTTAAAGTGCTTGTTTCAGAGGCAGCTCACTGTTGGAAAGTATTGCTATTATTGTCAGGGTCTCTCCCCCCCCCCCGACCCCTCCCATGAAATAATAGTTACATTGGCTTTGCAGTTGTGCTTGAATGGTTCAAACTAGAGCTGAGCAAATATTTCATTTCTAAAAACTCTTCCTCTTTCTTGAATGCCTTAATTGTTCTGAAATTCTACCCACCGTGATGTCTGCAAACATTTCTTGATCTGTAGTTTGCAGGTGAGCTGTTAAAATAATTGCATTTATACTGAAATTTTCAACTGTATTGGTTAATTTGGTTTTGCCAGAGGTCATATGGTCCTGTTTTCTTTCCTGATTGGGTTAGATTAAAACTTCTCTCTTAGAATCAGTTTTCTGGTGTAAATACTCCTGATTTAGCTTTCTGTAACTATTCTCTAGTATACACTAAACATTTTTTTTTTTTTTAGGCAAATATTCTTTCTGGTAAACTGTTCACTTTCCATGTATGTTCCAAGTGATCACAGAATGCAGCACAAATGCAGTCAGAGCAGCCTTATTTAAGAATTTGAATGAACATTAATACAAAAATGTTCTGAAGTATTTGGCCAGCTCTAGTTCAAACCCCAGATTGGCCATAGTTTCGTGCTGTTTTAAATGGAGATGGGTGAACTGGTTTGGATTAAACAAAAGCCTTCTCCGAACTTGTCAAGGTGAAATACTTGCTTGTTACTTCTCCCACACCCTTCCTTGTCCTTCTATTTTGCACACTTCAGTGCTTCCAGGTTCTGCCCAGGACTGGAAAGGAAAGTGCTGAAGTTACTGCAGGAGACTGCTTTTGCTGTATTTCCAGCTATATTTCTGAGACCTGTGCACTTTAGAAAGTTCAGATAAGCATCCAGATTTTGGGTGTTTATGCAAAACTAACTGCCCTTCCCGAAGGGCTTGTCTACGCAGGCGAGTTTTACCAGTTATACTGGCATAGTTACTGTAATATAGTTATATTGGTGCAACTCCCTGTGTGGACACTTATTCTGGAAAAAGAGAGGCTTTTTAAACCATTGCTAAAGTAACAAAAGCCAAACCAAAACACAGCACTCTTGTATTGGAATAAGAATACCTGCCTAGCTGTTATCCCATTGTAAGCACAGTGGTTTCAGTTCACACTTAGCTTGTGCTGGTATAGCTTTGCAATGTAGACAAGCTCCCAGTTACCTTTACAAACTTGTGATGAGCCAACCTCTGATGGCTTAAAGGGGCAGATTTTGAAATCTTTGCATTGGACTGATTTTAATGCTGCTTGAAAGGACATTTGCTGTTGGACTGTCCCAGCTGAAGAGCTCAGGGTCTAGGCCCCAGATCCAATCTCTTATTCCAGCACATTAACAGTGGCGCAGGCCTGGGACAGGGAGTCATCTGGTAAGGCTCTATAGCAATCTTCCTGGCTGCAGAAGGAGCAGCACTGATGGGCCAGTACTAACCTGCTTTTCCTTGCCTAGCAGGGAAGTGGCCACGCAACTGCTATGGGGGCGGGAAGGGAATTGAGAACCTTGGGAAACTTGAGTCCAGATCACAGGGGCGATTCATCTCCTAAGGGGGAGAACAGTACAATGCTAATCTTTTTAATTAGAAAACTTCTGTATTCCCTTTTTAACTAGGTCTGGCATCAGTAGAAGCCTATAGCTATAAAACCAATGAGTGGTTTTTTGTGGCTCCCATGAACACAAGAAGAAGCAGTGTTGGAGTTGGAGTTGTGGAGGGTAAGAATAACAGCAGCCATTTCAGTCACTTGAATACTGCTATTTAAAACGAAAACACAAGTGGTTAAAGTCTGAGTTCCTGCAGCGAAGGGAGGAGCTGTTCTCGCCAAACAATCCCTGAGGTAACCTGTTGCCAGATGAGCACAGGAACGAGCCAGGCCAGTTTTTAAAAGCTGCATTCTAGATGTTTGTTCTTTGGTAAAGATTTTTTTTTAAATGTGACTAAATTGCTGCAGCTTTGAATAGTCTGTCTTTTGCATGTCTTGCCATCCATGTTACATGGCACGGGATCTTGATACTGATGCTGGGCCCAACCTCAGCTGGACACCTCTCCTGCTTTGCATGGGCATTCTTAGTTTTTTGCTGGGACAATAACGTTATCTGAGACATTTCTGGTCCGTGAAACAAGGCACCGTGAGGGTGTTTTCTGTTGTGGTCATCAGCAAGCATCGTGATAGACAATGGCAACCGCAAGAAGACGACAATTAAAAATCTGCCCTCCAAAATGAAGGCTGACGTGCAGTTAAAATCCTGGCACCTTAGTTGCGGGGGCGCACTGCCAGAAAAATCATAAGATTCTGCAGTTGTGTGCATCGGACTCACGTGTTGCATTGCCCATCCTGTGTTGTGCGTCAATAGGGAATTTACAGTAACAAATTTCAGTACCATGCCAGCTCAGAGATGGGGCTGGGAAGGATAAGGGGCAGTGGCATTTGTTGAAACAGCCATCAGCATGAACATGTAAGTATGAAAGTCCTGAGATCTGGTGCCAAGTGGGTTGATTTCATTTTACCTTGTTTAGAATCCAGGGGAACAATCACTTTAGAATATGAATTTCTTTCCATTCTGTGGAACTTTGTGGCAGTGTTATTATGTAGCCCTAACTGCAGTGGGTTGTAGCTGTCTCCCATCAGTACAGTATGTAGTGATTGGTTGGTGGAGTTAGCCCCAGTATGTCACAAACTCCAGTTCCTGGGATTGCAAATGGGCTGGTTTGGCCAGTAAACGGGAATGGATTGGACCTTTTTTTTTTTTTTTTTTTTTTTTTTTTTAAATGGGAGGCGGAGGAGGAGAGGAACTGAAGTCAGTTTCTCTTTAAGTAGTGATAGAGCGGCTAAAAACTGCTTGTGGATTTTAATAATAATTTCCTTGATTATTGGCATATTCATATGTTTATGATGTGCTTAGTAAACACTGATACTTATGAAAAGCCAGAGTGGGTCATACTCAGTTCAAGTGCTTAACAGAGATTTAAGAAATACTATGGTAACTTTTTTCTTTTAAACAAGGCAAACTAAATGCATGTGTAGACCCTCTGGAGCAAAAATAGCCAAGTGTCTTGGAGTTGAACAGTTTTTAAATCCAGCAGGAGCTAATAACAAATTTGATATACGGCTTAAGCCACTTCTTGGAGTTCAACAATACCCCCCGAGTTCTAGCAACAGAAATTGGATATGATGAAAATTGACCTGGTGCCTACAGTTATTGACAATATTTAATAGTTGATGCAGACCAACAAATGTTCTTCTTCGAGTGATTGCTCACATCCATTCCAGTTAGGTGTGCGCGCCGCGCGTGCACGTTCGTCGGAAACTTTTTTACCCTAGCAACTCCAGTGGGCCGGCAGGTCGCCCCCTGGAGTGGCGCCGCCATGGCGCCCAATATATATCCCTGCCGGCCCACCCGCTCCTCAGTTCCTTCTTACCGCCGTGTCGGTCGTTGGAACTGTGGAGCGCGGCATAGCTGTCCTCCACGTCCCTAGCTCTCCTTGTTTTTCTATCGTTATCTCTATTGTAGTTGTTAATTAGACTGTTAGTTAGATAGTAGTAGTTAAGTGTTAAGTAGTTGTAAATAGTTTTTCGCCGGGGGCTTAGCCCTTCCCGGCACCCGGCACCGGGCTCATGCCTGGTTCGCCGGGCTTCAAGCAGTGTGCGGCCTGCAAGAAGCCTATGCCCACGAGCGACCCCCACGACGCGTGCCTGAAGTGCCTGGGGGAATCGCATAGATCCGACAAGTGCCGCATCTGCAAGGCTTTTAAGCCAAGGACTAAGAAGGAGAGGGATCAAAGGCTCCGGACTCTCCTCCTGGAGGCGGCACTTGACCCGGCGGCTTCGCAGGCCGTGATGTCGGCGCCGGCACCGGATCGCACCGGCACCGAGAAGACTCCCCGGCACCGACCTTCTCCGGCACCGGGGACAGAGCCTAGGCCGTCGAAGTCCACTACTCCGGCCAGGCACACCCGAGTGGAGCGCCCGGCCTCAGTATCGGCCGCGGCGCCGCCGGCACCGTCGACTCCGGGCCCGGCGGGTCCGTCGAGTCCGGTGCCGCCAAGCTCCCCCATGACATCTGGGGTTGAGATAGTGGTGCCATCTACACCAGAGGCCTTCGCCTCGGCACGGGACCTCATAGCCCTGACCGAGCCCACGCAGCTACCACCCCCGGTACCTCCGGTGCGGGTTGTGTCCAGAGGCAAGCCTATGATGTCGGCACCGTCCCGGGACTCTCGTTCTCGCTCCAGGTCCCGACGTCAAGGTCGCTCCAGATCCCGCCGCCGCTCGCAGTCCCGGCACCGCTCCCCTCAGCGGTACCGGTCGCACTCGCGGCGCCGGTCGACACCGAGACGATCGCGGTCGGACTCCAGCCGCCGTTACCGGCACCGCGAGTCCAGGAGCCGATCCAGACGTTCGCCGCACCGGTCGACCTCCCGGCGCCGAGCTGGTGGCAGGTCCCGGTCCCGGTCGACCTCCCGGTACCGAACCGGTGGCAGGTCCCGATCCCGGCACCGAAGCGGCGCCCGGTACCGATCCAGATCCCGGCACCGTGGCAGAACTCGGTCCCGCTCCCGGCACCGTTACGACTCCCGGCACCGGTCCCCGGCACCGAGACGATCGCCCGTGCCGACCCGCGCGGACCATTACCATCCAGGGTCCGCTCCGCCATGGCCCTCGAGGCAGCCGTCCGTGTCTTCGCTGGCGGACAGTGGCTACGCGCTGGGCACCGACCGGCAGGCGGCGCTGTTCAGCGAGCCTCCGCAGCAGGACGCAGCCCCACAGCAATGGGGTTTCTGGACACCCTGGGCGTATCATCAGGCCCAGGGCCCCCAACAGCTCCCTGCTAGGCCGCCGACTGCAGAGCGCAGGGCACCTGAGGCCTCGTTGTCTCGCCCCCCTCCCTCCCCGGATGGGGAGGAAGGATCCAAGCAACAGGACTCCACTTTGGCTCCTGAGGCAGAGGCGAGGGCCGAGGGAGACCCCCCTTTAGACACCCTCTTGCCGGGGGTCTCCTCATCTTCTTCCCCTGATGAAGCGGTGGCTGGGACCTCCTCCAACAGCCCCCCCCCGCTGGACCTCAGGGCGCACCAGGACCTCCTCCGGCGAGTAGCCCAAAACCTGAGTCTACAAGCCGAGGAGGTCTCGGAGGTAGAGGACCCTATTGTCACCATCCTCTCCGCAGACGCTCCCACCAGGGTCGCCCTGCCGTTCATACGGACCATCCAGGCCAACGCCACCACCATCTGGCAGTCCCCGGCCTCCATTCCTCCCACTGCGAAGGGCGTCGAAAGGAAGTACATGGCTCCTTCTAAGGGCTACGAGTACCTCCACGTACACCCGACTCCGTGTTCCCTGGTGGTCCAATCTGTCAATGATAAGGAGCGTCATGGCCAGGAGGCTCCAGCCCCCAAATCCAGGGAGGCTAGGCGGATGGACCTCCTCGGCCGTAAGGTGTACTCGGCGGGGGCGCTGCAACTCAGGGTCTCCAACCAACAGGCCCTGTTAAGTAGATACGCCTTTAACTCCTGGGTGGCAGCAGACAAATTCAAGGAGCTGTTGCCACAAGACGCTCGTCAGGAGTTTGCGGCCATTTTAGAGGAAGGCAAGAGGGTCGCACGCACGTCCTTGCAAGCCTCTCTGGACGCTGCGGATTCGGCTGCCCGTACCCTCGCGTCGGGTGTAACAATGCGTCGCCTCTCCTGGCTGCAGGTTTCCGGCCTTCCGCCGGAGCTCCAGCACACAATACAGGACCTTCCTTTTGAAGGCCAAGGGCTGTTTTCGGATAAGACAGACCCTAGACTAAAGAATCTAAAAGACAACCGCGTCATCATGAGGTCACTGGGGATGCACACTCCAGTGACGCAGCGCAGACCCTTCCGGCCGCAGCAACAGCAACAACAGCGCAGGCCGTATCTCCAGTTCCGCCAGCGGCAGGACCTTAACAGGCGCCGCGGCAGGAACGGAAGGCGCAGGCATTCGGGGAACCAAGGGGGCCAAAACCAAGGCTCCTCTAAGCCCCCGCCTGGTCCCAAGCCTTCATTTTGAAGGTGCGCCCGAGGGCGCAGTAACAGTTTCCCCATTGGATCCTTTCCCCCCGTTTTCCAACCGCCTTTCTTTTTTCCTCCCGGCGTGGTCCCTAATAACATCAGACCGCTGGGTTTTACGCACGGTGCAGTCGGGATACCGCCTGCAGTTTGTTTCATTTCCTCCTCCCCGCCCCCCTTCCTCGTCCCTCTTCAGGGACCCCTCTCACGAGCAATTCCTTCGGCAGGAGGTGCAGACGCTCCTCCGCAAAGGGGCTATAGAGGCGGTGCCGGAGAACGAGAAAGGCAAGGGGTTTTATTCCCGCTACTTTCTGATCCCCAAGGCCAAGGGAGGCCTCAGGCCCATCCTCGACCTGCGAGAGCTCAACAAGTACCTGGTGAAATTGAAGTTCCGCATGGTTTCCTTGGGGACCATTATCCCATCCCTGGATCCGGGAGACTGGTACGCCGCCCTCGACATGCAGGACGCGTATTTCCACATTGCTATCTGGCCACCCCACAGACGTTTCCTTCGCTTCCTTGTGGGGTCTCTGCATTACCAATTTGCAGTCCTCCCATTTGGCTTGTCCACGGCCCCGAGAGTGTTTACAAAATGCATGGCAGTTGTTGTGGCGCAGCTTCGGCGCAGTCGTATCCACGTGTTCCCGTATCTAGACGATTGGTTGATTCGGGGCACGTCGGAACAACAAGTCTGCAACCATGTCCGTGTGATCACCGACATGTTCGCCACTCTGGGCCTCTTGGTGAACACAGACAAGTCCACCCTGGCCCCCACACAAAGGGTGGAATTCATCGGGGCCGTCCTGGACGCCACTGTGGGCAGGGCCTTGCTGCCATTGCAGCGGTTCCAGGCCTTGTCGGCAATCGTGCAACGACTACAGACAGCCCCCCTGACGTCAGTGAGGACGTGTCTAACCCTGTTAGGCCACATGGCGGCCTGTACTTTCGTGACCAATTACGCTCGGCTCCGCATGAGGCCACTCCAGTTGTGGCTCATCAGTCATTACAGGCCGACAAGACAGCCACTAGATATGTTAATCACGATCCCCCAGAGGGTCTTAGATTCTCTCAGCTGGTGGCTGGACCAGTCAGTGTTGTGTGCGGGTCTCCCCTTCCACCCATCTCAGCCCTCGGTGTCCCTAACAACAGATGCCTCAGATCTCGGCTGGGGGGCCCACGCAGGGACCCTGAGGACGCAGGGCCTGTGGTCCCAGGAGGAGGTGGGGCTACACATCAACATGCGGGAGTTGAGAGCGGTCCGTCTTGCTTGTCAAACGTTCTGTCATCAGCTCCAGGGTCGTTGTGTCGCGGTGTTCACCGACAACACGACGACCATGTATTATATCAACAAGCAGGGCGGCACCAGATCCTCCTCCCTGTGCCACGAGGCGATACGACTCTGGGACTTTTGTGTAGCCCACTCCATTCACCTCATGGCTTCCTTCCTCCCCGGAGTACGGAACACGCTGGCGGATCGATTGAGCAGATCCTTCCTGTCACACGAGTGGTCCCTTCGCCCGGACGTCGCCCTCTCCATCTTCCGGAGGTGGGGTTATCCCCGGGTGGACCTCTTCGCGGCCAAGGGGAACAGGAAGTGCCAAGCGTTCTGCTCCTTTCAGGGCAGGGAACCCGGGTCGATAGCGGATGCCTTCCTCATCCAGTGGTCGACCCACCTGTACTATGCATTTCCCCCATTCCCGTTGGTCCACAGGGTCCTTCTGAAGGTGCGCAGGGACAGGGCTCATGTGATCATGGTAGCCCCGGCGTGGCCCAGACAGCACTGGTACCCCATGCTGCTGGACCTGGCCATAGCCGACCCAGTTCCCCTGCCCCTTCATCCGGACCTGATTACCCAGGAGCACGGGACCCTCTGTCACCCGGACCTGCAGTCGCTGCACCTAGCGGCGTGGCTCCTGCGTGGCTGACTGGCTCTGAGCTGCGCTGTTCCACGCCGGTGAGGGAGGTGCTCTTGGGCAGCAGAAAGCCGTCCACAAGGGCGACATATTTGGCCAAATGGAAGCGCTTCTCCTATTGGTGCGTGGAGAGAAATCTCCGCCCTATGGAAGTTTCAGTAGCCAACATCTTAGACTACATTTGGTCCCTCAAAGGGCAAGGTCTGGCCATATCGTCGTTACGAGTCCACCTAGCGGCTATCTCCACCTTTCACCCGGGTGCGGATGGTCACTCTGTTTTTTCCCACCCGACGGTGTCTAGATTCCTTAAGGGGCTGGAACGTTTATACCCTAACGTCCGTCCCCCTGCTCCAACCTGGGATCTTAACCTGGTGTTGTCCCGACTCATGGGGGCCCCCTTTGAGCCGTTAGCTACTTGCTCCCTGCTTTATCTCTCTTGGAAGACGGCCTTTCTAGTAGCTATCACCTCAGCTAGACGGGTGTCGGAACTCCGGGCTCTTGTGGTAGACCCCCCATACACGGTCTTCCACAAGGACAAGGTGCAGCTGAGACCACACCCTGCTTTTCTCCCCAAGGTGGTCTCAGCCTTCCACGTCAACCAAGAGATATTCCTCCCGGTTTTTTTCCCGAAACCTCACTCCTCAGGCAGGGAGCAGCAGCTCCACTCGCTTGATGTCCGTAGGGCTCTCGCGTTCTACGTGGAGAGGACCAAGCCCTTCCGCAAATCCCCCCAGCTTTTCGTGGCAGTAGCGGACCGCATGAAAGGGCTTCCTATCTCCTCCCAGAGGTTATCCTCTTGGGTAACGTCCTGCATCAGGACCTGCTATGACTTGGCCCACGTCCCTACGGGCCGTGTGACTGCGCATTCTACCAGGGCGCAGGCGTCGTCGCTGGCTTTCCTCGCCCGTGTGCCCATCCAGGAAATCTGTCGGGCAGCGACCTGGTCATCGGTCCACACCTTCGCGTCCCACTACGCCCTGGTCCAGCAGTCTAGAGAGGATGCGGCCTTCGGATCTGCTGTGCTCCATGCCGCGACTTCTCACTCCGACCCCACCGCCTAGGTATGGCTTGGGATTCACCTAACTGGAATGGATGTGAGCAATCACTCGAAGAAGAAAAGACGGTTACTCACCTTTGTAACTGTTGTTCTTCGAGATGTGTTGCTCACATCCATTCCACACCCGCCCTCCTTCCCCACTGTCGGAGTCGCCGGCAAGAAGGAACTGAGGAGCGGGTGGGCCGGCAGGGATATATATTGGGCGCCATGGCGGCGCCACTCCAGGGGGCGACCTGCCGGCCCACTGGAGTTGCTAGGGTAAAAAAGTTTCCGACGAACGTGCACGCGCGGCGCGCACACCTAACTGGAATGGATGTGAGCAACACATCTCGAAGAACAACAGTTACAAAGGTGAGTAACCGTCTTTTACCTTGGTAGAGCATAGTCGGCACCAAATTATTTCCTGCTTTGATTTGTTAACCTAAAACACCAGCTGGGTTGACGTAACTGCACAAATAAGTGTCTGAAATGTCTAAAGAAACCATAACAATTACCTGTGCACATATGGAAGTGTAAGTAACTGATCTTGCCAGTGAAGTGTGATGGGACTGACTTTGACTTCAGCCAGTCTTCACCAGTAGGAAAAAGGGCTGCGTGTCCTCCAGGACCTGAGTGCAGGCAGGCTTATTAGCGTTCATATTAGGCGAGGTTCGGACTGGTGCACGGGCCCCCACCACACTTCAGTTGTGCTTAATTTGAGACTCAATTGGTACAAAGGGCTTTTCAGGGCCCCTCTGTAATGGGTGAGCTCAATACCCTGTACTGCTGAGATTAAAACAAAGAGGATAATTAAATGCTTTACATGGCAAATTGGGGAAAGGTGGCAAGGCTTATGGGAGGGTGTTTAAAGTGAAATTAGAGAGTATCTATTTATTGAGATGTATAGTACACTAGCCAAAAGTTCACGCTCTTGTAAGCCCTCGGCACCTGTGGCACAGTCTCTTAAAAATCCCCATAAATCCCCAGACTCCAGCAGTTACCCACTGATGATACTACCCAGGAGCAGCATTGGGAAAGATGTAATAATCCCCACCAACAAAGTCACTATCAGAGTCACCCTCTGGAAGGACACAGGTTTCCACTGTCACTTAGTATGAAACAGGATAGAAGGAACAAAAGACTGGTGCTGGTTCAGGTTCTTGTGAACCTCTCCCTTGCATGAGTCAGCAGTTACTCATGTACGTTGTCACATAGTCAGTGGTGCTGTGTGTGTAAGGGTCTGTGGTCGGGACCCAGCTGTGTGTGATAATGCTATGAGAAGGAAAATAACCTGCAGCCTCTTAGAGTTGTAAAGTCATTAGGGAAAGAAGATGGTAGAAAAGACCAGAGTGATTGTAAAAATGAACAGCAGGAGGGTCACAGAGCAAAGGGGTGAGCAACCCATTTAGGGCCATGTTATACTTCACAGAATATAAGTACTGTAATCCTGTTCACCTCAGGAGGGTTTTGGGCAAAAACTGAGGGTAGAGTTTAATTATTATTTTGTTGACAATGCTGCTCCGGGATGCAGCCTCGCTAGATGCCTGTCTTTTTATTTGTTTGTTGGGGGTCCCAATCATACATGTGGCCCCTGGCATGCGTCAACACAACATGATGCTATACGCTCAGTCCAAAGAGCAGACAACCTTGAGCTGCAGTTACGTCATCAGCTCACTTTCGACTGGCGAGGATTCTTCAAAATAGAGATTTAGTGTTTCTTAACCATAGCCTGTTGTGGTAGAGTAGGTTATTCTGTGTTTATCGCTTTCATGGCATCTTAAATATTGCACTGTTTTTTCAAACTGGAAGGTGCTATTGAGGTGAATGTAATTTAACTCCTATGTAAGACCACTGTGAGGTAAATATTAGCTCCATTTTATGAAAGCCGTGAAATTGGAATGTTGTTCCCAAGGCAACATAATTGGCCAAATTCATGGTTGTGATAGTGTCCTAAATAGGTGACACTTCCACATAGTTCTGTATGTTACACTAGCTTGGTCTCCCTCTGAATCAGTTAGATTCATACCCACTTACTAATATGTAGCTTGCGGTATATTGCCTTTACGCATCACCCCTGCATTTGGCTAAGTGAATATAAGGGAGCATAATGTACGGAACAGACAGAAAATCTAGCAACTGAACGGGAGGATGTAAGGTTAAAGCAAGAGAAAACCTGCTTTAAATGGACACCTTCTCCTGGGTTCCTGGGGGTATCAGCTGCAGCAGTTTAGAGTCCCTTACACATCATGAAGTGAGTGTTAGTAGAGCTGAGGATCTGATTGTGTTTTCACACTACCTCTGAATCTGGTGCAGTGAATCACTTGGTAGAACTGGATTAGAACTCCGGCCTTCTGGGATCCCATGCTCCTGAAATCCCTGTGGAGACCGTGTTAATCTTAGCCACTTAAAAATGGGCACATCGATGGTAAATATGCTCTACCTTGTGTATTAGAGTGCCCCCCCCCCCCGAGACCTAGCCAATGGCACCCCAGTCTCAACTGGTTTGTCTACAAACTTACGGTAGTCTACAAATGATTGATGATGTACCCTATTATCCTCCTCAGATATTGAATGCACCCATTTCTTTCTGATTAGTCTGTGCTGTGTGTTTCTTGCAGGTAAGCTGTATGCTGTAGGGGGTTATGATGGAGCGTCACGTCAGTGCCTTAGTACTGTAGAGCAGTATAATCCGGCTACAAACGAATGGACCTACGTTGCTGATATGAGCACTCGGCGCAGCGGTGCAGGTATCGATTGAGTCACCTTTAAATAAATCTGTTCCCTGCTTCTCAGAAGCATTTAATTCACATACATCTGGCTTTTATTCCCGATCACTGCATGGTGATGAAGTGAAGAAGGTGTGTTCTTGGGCTGCTAGTTCTGACTCTGAGAAATGGCATCACGTCTATTGTTTCTGAGTAGCTTCCATATCAAACTTGCCTTGTCCATATGGTAAAAAGACAGCTTTTCTAATTGCTAGCCCTGCAAACTCACCCTGGGACCAGAAAGCCAGGCTCTGACTACACCATCACTTGCACCTTCCACCACTTCATTTCTTGTCCTGTGGGCTTTCTCTTGATTTCCATACGTCACTGTATAGTAGGTGTTTCATAGATCAAAATTCACCTGCAGCGAGTGACCTAAAAACCAAGTTAAAGCAATTTATTCCAGCTTAACGAGTGCTCCATCTTGACCCAGTTTTAATGAGTGGACAGGCCAGAGGATTGTAGAAGAGAAGGAACAAGGGATTTGTTTCCATTTTTGACTGTTACTAAATTTCTCAGTGCATTTTCCTAGTCTGTTGGAATGGGGATGATAATACCCACAGTGCATAAGTAATTTGTATCCCTGGACGAAAGATGCTATAGAAGTTTTATCATTGTGGTGTAACACGTGCAGTGGAAACTCACTTTTGCTGCATGTGAACATAGTGAAATTGTGTTTAATAAGGTGCAGTTCCCACCCTGCTCCTAGCACTGCAAATATACACTGACTAGGGCCCCAGATCAATGCTTTCCTAAGGGCTTGCCTTTATTACTAGCTGAAATAACAGCGCATAAGCCTCAGTAAGAATTTTCTCCTTGACTGGTTGTAGCACTCTTCTCTGCAGGACCTCTCTCTGCCCCACCTCTAATTACCTCTGTCTCTGATATGCCAACCCTTTAATGCTCCTAGGTTGGAGTTAATGGGGCCCACCTGGTCTGACATCTGGGGGAGTCAGCAAAAGAACTTTACACCTCTGTGCAGGGCCGTTGAACCTGCCCCACCCTGTCTTACAGGGAAATAGAATGAATATCCCACTGGGTCAGTCCATGGCAACATGCAGTTGATGTTCCTTGTATAGCAATTCTGGTTATAATGAATCTCTGCTTTTGGTGAAGTTTCCTTATTTAACTGACTGTGCTGGGAATCTTGCTGTACACGTACTTCTAATAGGAAATGCAGAGGAAGGAATACGGTCTCTAATATTCTGAACATGCTCTCAATTTCCTGTCGAATACTGTTGTTCATTTTCTTTTCCTCAACTGGATATGAGGTGCAGCAAATTACAGCAGTTACCAAAACAGGCAGTGAATTTTCCTCTTCTCAGGGGAAAATACCAGTAATGGAATTCACTACTTAGAGCAATAAAAAGTGACTATCAGTATAACACTGCTCCAATAAATAAAATAACATTCAGTGCCTCCAGCATCTTTGACTCAATGCTGCCATCTAGTGTTCTTTGGGAAACAAGTACTCCTGTATATGGGATAGTTGCAGTTTAATTTGGATTGCTAGCTTCAGGCCCTGTACAGACTAAAAAATACATGTATTCTGGCAGTGCATCAGCAGGCCTCTTTCTGTGTATGAGGTCAACAGTAAAGAGTCCCATTCATTCCTGGAAGGGATGTCCTCTCTCTGGATCTGACATACCCTGCATTGATGTAGATGGAAGCCTACAGGCATTGCAAATTTTTAGGCTGGATGGGACATTTCTAACTTTATTTTTCGTCTGATAATCTAACCAGCTTCTTTAATGTTTGGCTGCACTTAATATCTAAAAAATGATTCAGAAAGTGTTGCAATTCCAATGTGAATATTCCCAAGTGTAACATATGTTTTCTTATTAGTTACGATTCTGCCCATTTCCCACTGTCTCCCAATAATCACAGTATCAGAACACACACACTGGGCCAAATCCAGAGTTACTCCCCTAAACCTGGAATTTGGCCTAATATTGCTGATAGGTTTGTTTCTCCAGCGAGCAAAAGTGAAATACAGTATGTAATAGAGAGTTGCCATGGGCTAGGGCAGTTTTGTTTGGCTGCTGACATCTATCTGTCTTGCTTTCTTTTGACTCATCTGGCGGTGGTCCAAACTATCCCAGGTGTGCAGTAGGGATTGGGGCATACATGTGAATGAGGCCCACTTGGCTAAAACTGAGGTCCAATACGATGGAAATGATGTTGGTAGGTCAGGGACAGCATAGCTACCACCTCTGTAGGGGTGGTTGTTTCTGCCTTTGGTTACTCACGTTCTGTCTGGTTAATTTCTCTCCTGCTGTTAGCTTTTTTCCCATCAGTTACTGCAGCACATCCTAAATCTAGTGCAATGGCCAGTGTAGTCCCATTGACATCTCTGGGATATGGGTCAGGCACCTAACTGAGCAAGTTGAGGGTGAAATACAAGAACACAATAAAAACCAGCGGGCCCCTTGTTTAAGGTGGGGGCTGCAGCTTAGTTCAATTGGAAACTGCTGCTGGCGGAGTGGCATGTTACAGCCCTGCTCTAGAATCTGAACTTGCTGCTGATTGGTTTTCAGTGCATTAAGACGGTGATGTTTTGATTTGTTATACCATGAGACCTGCTTGCCTAAAACCACTCCTCTCCCCATGTCACTGTACTACAGTTGCTAATTGCGGGAGGCACTTGAGCAGGGGCCTGCTTGGCTTAAAAGAGAGGGTTTGGCTAGCAGGGAGCTCCCTGGGGGACATTTGACTTTAGAACTCCTTCCCTCGCCCCAAACAACCTGAATGTGTTGACCTCTAGGGCATGGGGGGTGGGCCGAGATGGAGGGGTGGAGCCTCTCATTAGTGCATTTTGGATCCGTCTTTGTTTTATTAACATTCTGGCTGGTTCCTTTTGACTGGTCTTGCCACTGCAGCTGAGAGTAAGTTGCTGGATGTGCTAATTCACATGGATTGTCAAAGGCACCTAAAACAGTGGCTCCTGGCATCAGTCTGTGGCCAGTGGTACAGTGCATATAGCTGGCTGATCACATGAGGCCAGCCCACCTGCTTCCCTTACAGGGTCAAGGCCTGAGGCCCTGCGAACGCAGTGGCGGCCAAGGAGGAGCCAGCTTATTTGTGTCTATTCAGGGCAGCTGCAGCTATGTTCAGGTTAAAAGAGGAGGCATGAGCTGGACTGGAGCCACCAAATCACCAACCAGGGAAGAGGCGATGCTAGCCCATTGGGAATATTTTTGGGGGGCCCCCTACACAACACGCTGGCTCTGGGTGGGGGGAGAAGAGAATGAAGCATCCAGGCAGTATGCACAGGAGGAAGAGGAGGGAGAGAAGAGGTTTCAGTAGCTTGGGGCATCATGACCAGAGGAAGAGAGAGAAGGGAGCCAAGTACAGAAGGGTCAGTGCAAAGGAGGTGAAGGAAACCAGCAGACAGAGCAGCTAGGGGAACAGAACAGCTGAGGGAGAGGGGAAGAAATGAAGAGCAAAAATAGACCACGTGGTTAACTGCATTTCAGAAAGGCAAATGCACATGAGGGAGAGAGCTAAATATGCAGTAAATACCTTCCCACCGTGACTGCTCGTATATAGAACTGTTGTGGCTGCAGTCATGCTGTTCCACAATCACGAATGGGAAGGGAGGTGTCCAGGAGACAGACACCCTCTTGCGCTCTTTCTCAGCGCGTGATCCGCATTATGGACATGACTAACCCAGCACACTAGACAGCCCTATTAAGTTTGCGGTGCTAAGGATGTGAAATGTCTGTCCTATCCGGGTCTGGCTAATTCTGTTCTCTGCTTGGCAGGCGTCGGTGTTCTCAGTGGACAGCTGTTTGCTACTGGAGGGCACGATGGTCCCTTGGTGAGGAAGAGCGTGGAGGTTTATGATCCAGGAACAAACACCTGGAAACAAGTTGCAGACATGAACATGTGTAGAAGAAATGCAGGTAACCACTGTTTGTGTTCTATCTGTATCTTCATTTGTTTCTTCGGTCTTGGGAGTGTATTTAATGGTACTGTGTGAACACTGTTAAAATGCAAGACTTTGGATGTACAGGCTCCTGTAATGAAGAAAAGGTTAGGGGTGTAGTAGGATATTGTATCTGGAGTTTAACAGTGTGTCTGTTTTATTCGTAGGTGTATGTGCTGTAAATGGGCTACTCTATGTGGTTGGAGGAGATGATGGTTCTTGCAATTTGGCCTCTGTAGAGTATTATAATCCTGTCACTGATAAATGGACATTACTGCCAACGAATATGAGCACTGGAAGAAGTTATGCAGGTAAATAGTCAGGGGAAGAGGTGAGAACAGAACTTGGGACGTGCCAGCTCCCACATATGTGCCCAGCTGCCCCTACCAGGTGAAGGAGTGTCTATTCCTTAACCGGAGGACTGTGCCTCCTGGCTGCTTGGTCTTTTCATTTGATGCCCTACAGGGCTTCCACTGGAGAGGATCTCGTCACAGAATTGGGGATGCAGACTTTCTTTGCACACCCTAGCTGGTGATCTTGGGCTTTGCAGCATGTGCTTGTTGCAGCACAACCCAGCAGTTGCACCGAAGCTTACGTGAGGTCTGTTTGTCCGTTCTCTCAATAGGTGTGGCTGTGATTCATAAACCATTGTGACACCTACTCCAGCTAATGCAAGGAGCAGCAGTGAAGTGAATCTCAGTGGGTGTTCTCGAGGAGATGCCTGACACCTGATTTAATCCAACTTATTGCTGTTGAACTCCTAGTGTGGCAGGTGCTACATTAAGAACTTCCCCTTCCGTGAATAGTTCAGCAACGTGCCAATTCCAAGGTGTTGCCTGTTGTCCTTGGTGCAATCAATTCTCTCTGAACAGCCGGTTTCCTGGGATAAACATTGTGCTTAAACTGATACCAGAGAGACTGAATTTCGTGTGTGAAACAAAATGCTACTGTAGGGGATGTGAGTAAAAACCAATATACTGAATGTCTTCACTACTGATCCTTTGTACACACCTTGAGTTAAGCTATTTACTCACTGCTCCTGGAACTTACTACTGACAGTGGAATCTTCTAACCACCAATCATCAGAAATATACTGGACCAGAGTGCTGGCTTGTGTTTGACACTGTCTCAGTCACATGTATGTATGTCACTGGACAACTGTATGTGTCCCTAGCGCACTTATGGTATGATTGGAGATGTACATTGGGTGATTGTTTTGCTAGTCACATAGCTGCTTTTATATACAGGATAGTATGTGCTGGGCAGTGGCTTGCCCAGAGAAAGGTGAATACCTCGCCACCCAAAGGTGGTTAATCCCACAGAAACATGCTGCTCTGGAGGGGCTTATTGCTCCCATAAAACATGTACTGTTCGAACTAAAAATCGAGGGAGAAAGTCATACTCTGTGTCCTGCATTTCAAGGCCATTTTGGAACAGAGCATTTAAACATAAGGGTGTGTCTTACTGAGTCATTGACACGTCTTGCCTGTATCCAGCCAAATAATCCTCCCTGCCCCCCAGGAAGTGATTAAAGACCAAGATAAATTGCCTACAGTGTCTTAATGCTTCCAGAAGAGGGGAATCGTATTCTTCAGTGTGATTGTTCTCATTTTTAAAGTGTTTTCTGTGTTAAATACTTTCTTCCATCCATACCAAGTAGTTAGCAGGAGCCTTTATAAGATCCTTCCAAGAAGGGATTTTAAACAGTGAAATGTGGGCTCTGCTGTGACTTTTAATAATCTCACTTGTACCAAAATCCTGCCAGTTTGTTTTCCCTTTGAAAGGATGGAGTCAGCTTGCAAATTGTTTGTCTGACTCCCAGCATACCCTGCTGCTGGGAGTCATGAGACACTTCTGGGTATCTGCTGTAGTTAAAAGTAACACCAAAGGGTCCTGAAAGATATTTGGGGGGCAGGGAGGGGGGAATAAAAGGTTTCCTCCGAGGTTCTCTCCCTCCCCCATCTCACATAACTTTGTGCATTTTACAGGACTTTTGATAGTTAGCTTCACTGTTTTCCCTTAGAGCCAGTCAGAGCTTTCCTATACAGGGAAATAGACCTGCAAAATTACAACAGTATTATTATTCTGTCATAGCTATAACAGTATAGCTCCCAAAGTAGACTCAGAGACTTGAAGGTCAGAAAGAACCATCATGATCATCTAGTCTGACCTCCGGCACATTACCCACCCACTGACTGTATTCCAGAATAAAAGTGACTTTTTCTAGTGTATCTTATATTGCTTCGGAGGCAGTTTAAGCTTACTGAAGTTACTTGCATTACAGTATTCTCTTTGAGAGTTATACCACTACAGCTATGTCGGAATATTTATACCACTATAATTCTGTTGGTCAGTTTTCCCATGTAGACAAGCCTTCAGTATCTCCCTTGCTCTTAGAAACATCGACATGGGAGTAGAAAAACCCTTTAAAATGGTTTTTAAAGAATATAAAAGTAGGTCACGATGTGCTGATTTTAAAGGGAGATGGATCAGGAAGGGGACTATTTTAAAATGCAGGGCTTGTCTGCATGGCAAACTGGAATATAAATCTACGCTGCATTAGTTTGCCATGCGCTAACTGGCTGTGACAACAAAGTGCACTAAGGAACTTCTAGTGCATGGGAGCAGGGTCCATATGCCCAGCAGGCTAGTGCACTGTAGATTTATGCCCTGTCTTGTGCAATAGGTCTCCATGTAGATGAGCCCAAGTAGACTTTAAAAATGCACAATGATAGTGTCCCTTTAACCTGGATGCCTGTGGCTCAGCCCCATTGACTTCAGTGGGAGCACTGCGCAGGCATCTGAGCGGTGCATTTGATCCTCTCTAGGGAATGTTCAGTAAAATCCACTCATTCTGTGTTGTAAAGCGAAAAGTGAACTGCCCACTGGAATGACAGTATTGATATTAGAGAGACAAGGTGGGTGAGGTAATACCATTTATTGGACCAACTTCTGTTGGTGAGAGAGACAAGCTTTTGAGCCTCACCGAGCTCTTCAGCTCTGGGAAAGGTACTCGGCGTGTCAGAGCTATCAACAAGGTGGAACAGATTGTTTAGCATCAGTAATTAGCACATCTTCCCAACCACTACAACTACACTGCATACAATATTGATACTGGCAGCTGGGGGGTTTTGGGTCAGGTAAGGGGGTTCTAGAAATAAGTCAAGCAAGCAGAGCCTCCCATAAACCCTCCTCCGCCCCTCACTCCATGCTCCACCATCTGTATATCTGAACGAAGTCAGTGAAATTAGTAAAAATAATGGCTCTGCCAGCTGATGCTTTACTATTGTGTTTGGCTCCATAACTTGCTCGCCAGGAGTCTGATGTAAAGGCCGTTGAAATTGATGAGTCTTTCCATGGACTTCAGCGGGCTTTGGCTCAGGCCCTAAGAGGCATCCTCACCCCTGACAAATGAGATCCTGTCACATGTCACCGAACCACCAGCGTTCATCCCTAAATAGCTACTCACCAGCTCTAGGTAGTCTGTCCAATACTACATAAGATGAAGTAATTCTTAAATTAATTGCATAGCCCACAGCAGTGTGTGTGTTTGAGTAGTTCTAGAACATCTCACATGGTTTTATAATGCACAAGATGAAAGGTTAGCTTCTTTAACTATGGAATTGGTGCACTCATCTTTTGGGACAGTGGGTTTTGGTGTCTTATTGCTATTCTAAAATGGCATTTACACATACACGTGGCCTGAGGAAAACCACTAGCCCCGTGTGCATACTGGACATGGCTAGGACCCTGATGGTTGGTCAGGGATCACTAATTGTGTTTTCATCTCCAAAGCTGTTTCTTATCAATAGGAAATGATCCTTCTTTCCTTCCTTCTCTAATGTTGCAGCGTTATGCAAGTCAAGTGACCTCATTTTTCAGCTATGCAATATTAACATCTGTAACACATGACAAGCCACTTGTAATATCCCCTAAAATGCTGTTGAAGTTGTCTTACTGGATGTGTGGTCTGTTTGTATTAATTCTGAGCACCTGAGCCAGATCATTTCAAATATTGCCTTTTTTAGGACTGAAAATGTAGCTTTAGAGCTAACAAATTCTAATGTAAATATTTTTATAAGATAATTTTTAAGAATTTTTGGATTACTTTTTATTGTCCTTGATGACGTTATGTTCCATTCTGTATCAAATTCTTACACTCTAATGCAGTTCTTGCCAGCTGTGATGTGGGTGTGAATTTGAACATTTTCTGCACAAGAAATGTCAGCGTTGTAACTAAGGTGGGATAAATTCTCTTTGCTCTCATGTTAATTCTAACACATTAAAAGGATACTGCTGGGTTCAACATTATGAATTTAAAATGATTTCATTACTTCAATTGCTAAGAACAACATCGTAGATTATTAGTTGTTTTTTTGAAGAATTTTAAATGGCTAATTCAACTTTCTCCTTTTCTGCTGTGGATTTAATCTTTGCTGTTCACTCAGCTCAGACAAGGAAACCAGGCTGACTCTGGTCAGTTTCATTTTCAGTCTCATTCTTATGAACTGAATGCTGCAGTTGATTGGGTTGTAATGTCAAGAGATGTGTTTGAGCCCAAACCTAATTATGAAAGCAAATCTGATAACTGCAGGAGGTTATGCAAGGCTCTTTTTATTTCTTTCCAAGCTGAGCACTGATCCCTTTGCAGGGTCAGGGCCTTAGGCCTGGTCTACACCTAAAACTTAGGTCAACCTAGCTGTGTTGCTCAGGGGTGTGAAAACCTCATACCCCTGAGGAATGTAGTTAAGCTATCCTAACCTCTGATGTGGACACCACTAGGTCAGTGGAAAAATTCTTCTGTCAGCCTAGCTACTGCCTCTCAAGGGGTTGGATTTACTACAGTGACTGAAAGCTTGTAGCTGTGCCACTAAAATGTTTGTAGTTTAGAGGTACCCTTGGATTCCCTAAGGGTGGCTTGTTGGGACCCCAGTGAGTGAGGAAGCCTTCTTTGGATCTAGGATGTATACACAGAACCTAACTGCTTTTCCTGCAGACAAATGCCTGTCAAGATGTTTATGTGCAAATGCAAAGTCACTTCCAACATAATTGGTTGCCTAAAGTCTTCGGTTGTTTTTTAAAGTGAGTTTTGAATCAGCTCCAAATTTTCTATTTGGGACCAATAGGTAATTTGGGGTGATCAAAACCAATTTTCTGTTAGTTTTATCTAGATCCTTTTTCTATATATAGTGGTAAAGCTCTGTAATGACCATAAAGACACTTGGCAATGTTGCATGACAATGCAATGAAAGCTGACTACTGTTCTCTTGTTTGTGCTATTTGAAGACCAAAGTAAACCATTCAGCAATTTGTGATGCCTACTGATCAAACAGGAGCAATGGCTAAACAGCACGCTCCATTTTATGGTTTAAATTTTTGGGTGGATTCATATCTAATATCAGGGCTCTTACACCATTGATTTTAACAGAGACACACACAATGGGATGGGCGGATAAATACTATCCGTGTTAGGATAATCTATTGCTCCAGACTACAGTATTTGGGAATATATCATGTATTATAGTGTGGAAGTAAGCTAAATGAATTCATTAATCTTTTCTATTCTTATCTTTGGTCATGAGATCATAAATTATTTTATGTCCCTCTGCAGTGGCAAAAAGGAAATGTTAAGGTTTAATTTGTATGTTTTTTTAGGTGTAAAATAATTTTACAATAATGGAAGAGCGTGAAAGAGTTTATCTGGATGCAGAGTTTTGTTTTTGTAAAACAGACTGTCAGGATAATGGCTGATGCTGCAACACAGTCAGCTGGTTGATTCCTTAAACCTGTCTTTATTTTTTTTTTGCATAGGTGTCAAGGACCAAATCTCTTGTGAAGTGATTCACTTGACATGTGTCTTGTCCATTTTGGCAAACAACTCAAGAAATGGTTTTCATAGAAACACTTAGAACTTTAACAGGAAATTACATTATAGTTTCCAATACACTTGCTTTCATTTGAATAAAAATTGACTAATGAAATTCCTCCTGGTCAATTTGATTTGTGACATTGAGGCACAGCTGTATTGAGATGCAGGGATGGGATTTTAATTTTTTTTAATGCAGCATATACAGGCTCTGATCTTGCAACTCGATCCGCACAAATGGACTCTTACTACACCTGGAGCCCCATTACAGGATTTGGGCCACATTTGATATAAATAAACTAAATTGCTGTGGCAACTGACAAGAATCCTGGAAATCGCTCGAAGACTCCCATAGAATTCCCTCTGCAGTCCACAGAATTTGTTTAAAAAATCATTTTACGAAAACGTGTAACATGTTCTGAGTGACCTACCTGCTGCTTGCAGCATTGCCACGTTGTCAGTGGTCACTGCAACAGATCTGAAGGCTCTGTGTCTCAAGTTGGGTGGAGTAGAGGTTGCTCTCAGACTCCCCATTGTTATGTCAGCTTACAACAGAGTGAGGGACATGCTCCTTGGGATACATGTGCAGAGCTGCAGTCACAGCCACTCAGAAGAGCTGGCAATGCTGGGGGTGGTTCAGCCGCATGGAGGGAAGGACCCCTTCCTTCGTAGGCTCCTGCAGTGATCCCGACTGCACAGGTCGCCCTCTTGCGCTGGTGCCAGGTTTTGGCCTTAACTGCACTGAGAGACTCTTAGCCAACCTGTTTAGCGTCAGTCTCTTATTTTCAGGCAGAGTTTGAGAATCATCCTAGAGGCACCAGCAGTTGTCCTGCTTCCACTGTCCCCTCTTGCCCCTCGTAAAAGAAAAATGTTCTTACTGTACTTGCATCACAACTGTTGGGTCATGTGCCTGTCTTGTGATCACGATGACCATTATAGGGGTTGGTTTCTCTAGGTCATGGTTTTGAAATACATAGGCAGGGCTATGTTGAATTTGTTTGTTTTTTTAATGCAATTTTCATGGGCTCTCTATGAAGGATACTTCTTCGCATCACCAGTTTCCTTTTCTCCTCCTTAAAGGCCCCAAATCATGGTGACTGGCCTTCCCACTGAGGAGGAATGGCTGAGATTTCCCTTTGAAACCTATTATTGGGCACCTAGGTTGGCCGGAGGATTTTGTGCAGCATGAAGTGTGCTATCTTTCTCTAGTTACTGTACCTCTACATCCCACATTGCTCCTGTTAGAGTGGGGTCAGACTGAGCTAATACTGACCATCAACTCCTGGGGCAGGTCCAGGCAAAAACTCTACTGATTGAATCAAACACATAATCATTTATTTTGAATGATGTGTTTTTTACACTGGACTGAGGATCAAAAAAACACTTAGTGCTTTATAGCCGTTTTCCGTGAGAGAATGTGTTTAATATAACCCGCTCCAACTTTAATTTCTCCTGGATTGTTCCTAGGCATTCTCTTCTTGGCAACTGCTTTGGATATACTTTGCTAGAAGTAAGATACCTGTAAATATTGAATGCGTATGTTAATGCAGAACAGAAGCATACCCAAGGACATTCCCAAACTCCACCGTAGTTTTCTGGTAAGGAACTGAGAGTTGTGATTCAACATAATTGAAACAGGTCCTTGGATCCTGTGGTAGGCCATAGAGACCTTGGTACATAGACAGCATGCGCGCATATATGCTGTCTGTTTTCTTAATGCTTCCTGTGGGCCTGCAGTGCTGGAAATAGGCACTTCATTGACATTCTCTAACTTTTACAGTCTGCTGTAGATTTGGCAGAGTAATTTTTTGCTGGAAGCCATTGATGGACACTGCTGTTTAATCAGATGTACCAGTCTGTCTAGAATCAGACTGTCAGGCTGCAAATGGTTTTCTGGAAGATGTCGATGCAACATTGGTCTGTGCCAGAGGATAGGAGTGAAGGTAGGATTTGGGGGGGGCGGGTGGGATTGTGAATGTGGTAAAGTTACAGTGTTCAGGAAAAGCATTTTGTCACTTGTTCCTAACCAAGGACCCAATGCTGAGCTCCTTCCTCAAACTAACCCTCAGTAAAGTCTGGGAGTTTTGCCTGACAAAAGACTAATTAATTAGACTTTAAATTAGGGTTTGACCCCCTGGTACCAAATCCTTGGTGACTCCAGTATTTGAAATATGATGCGACTAGTCAGGAGGGCTTGGGAGTAAAAAGGTGGTTGTAGGTCCTGTTTCTTTTCTTGCCAGAACAAATGTCCTTTTCCCTGTGGGAATGGGAGGGTGAGTGGAGAGAAGATACTGAGCATTTTAAAGCTGGAGGCAGAGCCCATGCATAGAGCAAACACCCTAGACAAGCAGTTGAGTGCAGTTACTCATGAATGATTTCTATTGCACTAGCATCTAGGAGCCCCAAGCACAGCCCAGGACCCCATTGTGCTAGGTGCTGTACAAAGCTAGGACAGATTTTCATTTAGTTTCAAAATCCATAGGGCATGTCCATGCCTAGATCAAATTCCTCTGGTGGAGATGTGTTTTAATACTCCTTCCTTCCTTTTGAATAGCGAGGGACAGATCCTAGGAATCCAAGCACTGGCTTCAGTGACGCACCTAACTCTGGAGACCCTGTTCCAAGGTAAGTGGGAGCTTCATAGACGCAAGGGGTGGTGAACTGTGAGGCGCACAGCTGGGGCTTGTTTCCTGTACCCAGTGCTTTCTAGTAATGCTACAGACTATGGCACATACCCCTGCTGGGAGCATTCCATTCCCAGCTGAAATTGGAGTAAACTTTGTTGATCACCCAATAGGAGGTTCCAGTGATAGTGTGACTTGAACCTCTCACAGCAGCTGAAGGATGAGCAAGGTGATTCTTCATAGGTAAACCATCTGGGAGCAATGCAGTGCTGCCTTATGTTGTTAAACATACTGCTGCAGCCTGTGTCAATTGTCAGCATGGGTGGATTTGTGTGAGGTTTTCAATTCATACTTACACCACCAGAGGCCACCACACATCTAAACAATGGGCAAAATGATTCCAGACAGGAAAGCCATTTACAGGCGGAGCCAGGCAATGCTCAGGTTCCCAGGTGAGTGGCTGCTCTGAGGGTGTCCTTCAGCGGAGATCAGAAGAAATTCCTCTATGGCTTTGCTGTGTTTTTTGCTCCTCTCCCAGTGTGAATCCTGCTTGAGCTGGGGGCTTGTCCCTATGTGTAGTAACTAGGTAATATATTGTCCCTTTACATGCAGCGCAGGCGCTGGGCAGTGCAAACACAGATGCATTCAGTGATGGAATTGTACGATGCATTATGCCCTGAGCACTCAAACAGAATTAATAGAGCTGCAATTATCCAGTAAACCACTGTGGATAGGGATGTGTTCCTTTATCTTCCTCTACAATTAGTTCCCTCATTTTGAACATTAAGAATTTCCAGTGCCAGAGACGGCCTCCTACGCCTGTCGCGTCAGCACCTTTCTGTGGCAACTTTGCACATCAGAATTTCACAGTATCTCAGAGGGACTGATAAACCCTTTATGAAGCTGCATCCCACACTAACCTGCTGCATGCTCGTTATTGCTACTGTTTGTACTGTCCTGGCACCCAGAGGGTCCAAATCAGGATCAGAGCCCCATTGGGCTAGGCACTGTACACATCTATAGATAGACATGGTCCTTGCCCCTATGAGCGTATACTATAGGAAGACAAGCAATATATAAAAGGTAGGGGAGTGGGAAACATACATAATCTCCGATTGTTTCCCACTCCCCTACCTTTTATACAGCTATATATAATATGATCTTATACATAAAGTAAATTATGGATTCTCCCCCAATATGATGAAAATTAGGAATACCTATATCTTACATAGCATATTTTAGCTGTAGATCTCCAAGCGCTTTACAGAAGAGGTTAGTGTCATTATCCCCATTTTTACAGATAGGGAAGCTGCATAACTGAATGGTGGAACTCATTGCCACAGGATGTGGCTGAGGTGAAAAACGTTGCAAAATTCAGAGTGCACATGCATATGGATAATAGGACTATCCAGAGTTATAACAGTAAATGCCAGAAAAAAAGTTTGAAAGCGTTTTAAAACTTGATGCTTCAGGGCTTACACCAGTCTCTAACTCAGGAGTGGGCAAACTTTTTGGGCTGAGGGCCACATCTGGGTGGGGAAATTGTCTACAGGGCCGGGGCAGGGGTTGGGATGCGGGAGGAAGTGCGGTGGGAGTGAAGGGGTTGGGGTGCAGGTGCGATGTGGAGTTCAGGAGGGGGCTCAGGGCAGGGGGTTGGAGTGCAGGAGTGGTGCGTGGTGTACAAGGGGGTTCATAGCAGGGGTTGGGGTGTAGGAGGGTGCGAGGTGCAGGCAGGGGGCTTAGGGCAGGGAGTTGGGGGGCTGCCTGCATGCCCTGTCCCTGGCCCCGCGCAGCTCCAGGAAGCACTGCAGCCCCTGGGGGAGGGCGGGGGCTGAGGGCTCCATGTGCTCTGCCCTTGCTGCACCTCCAGGTACCTCCCCCGAAGCTCCTGTTGGCTGTGGTTCCCCATTCCCGGCCAATGGGAGATGTGGGGGGCAGTGCCTGGAGGCAAGGGCAATGCACAGAGCCCTCTGCCCCCCTACCCAAGGGCTGCTTCTGCAGAGCAGCGTGGGGCCCACAGCACCACAGGGGGCAATCCCATGAGCTGGATCCAAAGCCCTGAGAGGCCGGATCTGGCCCACGAGCCGTAGTTTGCCTACCCTTGCTCTAACTAATGGTTGTCTGGAGGAGGCCTTCCCTGAGGGAAGATTATTCCATTGGTATCCACTGAGGGTTTTTGTGCAGTGTTTGAAACATCTCTTGCTGGGCATGGATGGAGATGAGCTAGTGGACTAGATGGACCAGGAGCCTGAACTAGTGTGGCCGAGGGTCCTGGAGGGGAGGCTGAGGGGTGGAGTGAAGCATGGGGGGAAGGTCCTGGAGGCAAGGCTGAGGGGTTGGGGGCAGAGGGTCCTGGAGGTGAGGCTGACGGTTTGGGGGCAGAGGGTCCTGGAGGTGAGGCTGAAGGGTGAAGTGGAGGGTCCTGAGATGAGGCTGAGGGGGAAGTGGGGGGAACTGATTAGTATCTAGGGGCTTTGGAAGGGATGCAGGGCCATGTTTGGCAGCAGGAAATGGGTTTTAGGTGAAACTGCTTGTCGCCTCCCCCCCAGTTGTCACCTCTCCATCCCTTTCCCTCAGATACTCCCATTAAAGTCAATGAGAATAATAATGTCTGAGGTCAGGGTTTAGAGCTCATTAAAATGAATGGAGAGACTCCACTTGAGTTCAGAGGGTTTTGGATCAGGCCTTTAGACTGTAAGCTCTTCGGGTCAGGGACCTTGTCTGTCTATATGACCGTTACGTGCACCTATGGCATTTTTAAATAACTAATACTGATTCTCTGTAGATAGGGCAGCAAATAAATGGTTAATGAGGGGCAGAATGATCTGTCTGGGTGTAAGATGGGAGTAGGAAGTTGTCTGTTGCTGCATACGGAGGTATCACCACATGGACAGACTTACTCAGCAGCTTCTCCCTTAACCATCGGGGGAGTTCACTCATCACTAATGTCATGCTAACCTTCAGTTCAGTGTCTGTTAGCTGCCACTTAAAAGCAATTGTCAGTCATGTCCAGAATGCTCAGGCAGAAATAGTAGCATCTGACCAGTGGTTTCCCCAGGAATTGAAATTGGGGGGGGGAGGTGTTTGAATTTACAGGGGGGGTGTCAGGATCAAAGATAAATAAGACATATGAATAAAGTAAATGTTTTGTTAGGATTATGCAAGTTTAACATAAGAATAATGCAAGTTAAACCAAATCACATAACAGGTCTAGATTTCTAAAAAAATATACATTTAAAAAAAAAGAATTTAATTTAAATTGACTTTTGAAAAGTAAGCCATCATGGGGTAAGAGGAAAGTCCTTTCATGGATCAGTAACTGGTTAAAAGATGGGAAACAAAGGGTAGGAATAAATTATCAGTTGTCAGAATGGAGAGAGATAAATAGTGGTATCCCTGAGGAGTCGGTACTGGGACTATTACTGTTCAACACATTCATAAATGATCTGGAAAAATGGGTAAACAGTGAGGTGGCAATATTTGCAGATGATACAAAACTGCTCAAGATAGTTAAGTCCCAGGCAGACTGCAAAGAATTACAAAGGGATCTCATAAAACTGGGTGACTGGGCAACAAAAATGGCAGATGAAATTTAATGTTGTTAAATGCAAAGTAATGCACATTGGAAAACAATCTCAACTATACATACAAAATGAAGGAGTCTGAATTAGCTGTTAACATTCAAGAAAGATCTTGGAGTCATTGTGGATAGTTCTCTGAAAACATCCACTCAATGTGCAGCGGCAGTCAATGATTCCCAACATTCTGTTTGCTTTTTAAAAAAGAACAGGAGCACTTGTGGCGCCTTACAGACTAACAAATTTATTTGAGCTAAGCTTTCGTGGGCTACAGCTCACTTCTTCGGATGTAGCCCACGAAAGCTTGTTGTTTTTGCAGATACAGACTAACACGGCTGCTACTCTGAAACCTTTGCTTTTTTAAGAAAGGAATAGATAAGACAGAAAATATCATATTGCCTCTATATAAATCCATTGTACATGTACACCTTGAATACTGTGTGCAGATCTGGTCACCCCATCCCAAAAAAGACATACTGGAAATGCAAAAGGTACAGAGATGGGCAACTAAAATGATTAGGAGTATGAAACGGGAAGAGATTAAAATGACTGGGAATTTTCAGCTTAGAAAAGAGATGACTAAGGAGGATATGATAGAGGTCTATAAAATCTTGACTGATGTGAAGAAAGTGAATAAGGAAATTTTATTTAATCCTTCACATAACACAGGAACTAGCAGTCACCCAATGAAATTAATAGGCAGCAGGTTTTAAAAAACAAAAGGAAATGCTACTTCACACAATATAAAGTCAGCCCAGGGAACTCTTTGCCAGGGGATGCTGTGAAGACCAAATCTATAACAGGATTATAAAAAAAACTGGATAAATTCCTGGAGAACAGGTCCATCTGTGGCTATTAGCCAGGATGGGGAGGGATGCAACACCATGCTCTGAGTGTCCCTAGCCTGTTTGCCAGAGGCTGGGAATGGACAACAGGGGATGGATCACTTGATGGTTACCTGTTCTGTTCATTCCCTCTGAAGCACCTGGCATTGACCACTGTCAGAAGACAGGATACTGGGCTATATGGACCATTGGTCTGACCCAGTATGACCATTCTTATGTAAAAATTAATTATAATGTTTAGTACAGAAATCCCCAACATAATGACTTCCCAAGGTAGCAACAATGTGAGATGACAACCTTGGCAAATAATGCATTTTAAAAATCTTGGCCTACTAGGAAACATATATTTATATAAGTTTCCATTCCCAGTCACAAATTTAGCATTCTGGAGCAAAGTGACTAAAATATAGTCCAACAAACAAATGTTTATTTAACATGCCCCTCACTTTTCCCTCCACCGCACTCCACTCACGGGTGTTGTCCTTGGTCAGTGGAGACTCAGAGTTCGGAGGTGCTTTCACGTGAGTACACCTTCCAGGTGGGGGACAAGAAGGCACCTTGCTTGTTCCTTCAGCTGCTCGCTGTTCGCTCTGGTCACGTCTGTTCGTTGTGCCACTGTTCACTCCACCGCTCTGTTGCCAATGGCCTTGTGCAGTCTCCTGCTGCCACCTGCCACTGTGACCTCTGCGAGTTGGTCTCTTGAGGTTCCACCGGCTCTCAGTGATTTCAGCTGAGCTCTCAGTGTGGGAACTCGCTCGCTGCTAGTGCAGTCTGGGCTGTCTCTTACACAAAAACACTCTACCCACAGGCACACTGTCCCCACAACAGGACTAAGCACTTAGACCTGATGGTCAGTGATTTCAGCTGCAGTGGTCACTTAACAGAACAAAAGTCTCTCTATGGAGCCTAATCAGCTCTGTCTTTAAACAGTAGAGAGGGACAGGTCCCCACCCCTCTCTTGATGCCTTCAGATCATCATAGGCTAAGTACAGTTCTACTGCCCTTTACTCATACAATAAGAACAACATTTCATCCCTCATTTCCCCCCACATTCAAGTGACTTGTAACCCAACCCCAGCCAAAATCTATCACTTGGACAACACAGCTCTGTTTGCTGGATACCTAGGTAGATTAGGTGTGAATGTAAATATAATCTGGCCCTGAAGCCTTTCCCCACAGCCCCAGCTTATCACTAGCTGTCAGGGAGAGCTCATTTAGACTTTAATTTCAAATGATGATTTGTAAGCATTAGGTTGGCCAACATCACCGAAATGAATGCACCGACATCATAAAAAACAGCTGTATAAGGAAGCTAGTCTATGTTCATACTTTTCAAATCTATTATACTTTTTCAGATACACATTTTATCATACACTGTATAAGCTTTTAAAGTGTGTATTAATGTTTCAGTTTAAATTTAGATTTCCAAACAGTCACTAAATTGTTATGTAACTAGCTCACAAAACTGAGGAGGGGGTGTTGGGGAAATTCAGGGGGGGTGTAGGGAAATCACTGCATCTGACCTTTAAAAATAATCCTGTCTGCTAGTCTAATTTAATTTAGGAGAAATTTATCCTGTTGCAAGAAGCTGTCTGGGGCTTGAACATACGTAAAAGACGTGCAGAGCATAAGCCATACAGGCATTAGCGACACAGAGCTCCAGGGCCCCCATTAAATAAGCCAAGTGGTTTCTGCATGTCTTTATTTAATTCCTGTCCTCTGCTTGCTGTATTCATAGTGTGGCAGGGGGAGTATTTCAGCTTTTTCGTGCCAAGCCTGTTGTCATGGTATAATTCCCCACTCTGAACCTTAGCGTCCAACAGATGGGGTACCAGCATGAATTCCTCTAAGCTCAGTTACCAGCTTAGTACTTGTAGCGCTGCCACCAACCAGGAATTCCAGTGCCTGGTACACTCTGGTCCCCCCAAAACCTTGCCTGGGGACCCCCAAGACCCAGTCCCTCTGGATCTTAACACAAGGAAAGTAAACCCTTTCCCCACCATTGCCTCTCCCAGACTTCCCCTCCCTGGGTTACCCTGGAAGATCACTGTGATTCAAACTCCTTGAATCTTAAAACAGAGAGGAAAATTCACCTCCCCCCTCCTTCTCTCTCCCCCTCCCAGACTCTCCCAGAGAGAGAAAGTAATCCTAACACAGAGAGAAAATTAACCTTTCTCTTCTCCTTCCCTCCTTTCTCCCTACCAATTCCCTGGTGGATCCAGACCCAGTCCCCTGGGGTCTCACCAGAATAAAAAAACAATCAGGTTCTTAAACAAGAAAAGCTTTTAATTAAAGAAAGAGAAAACAGTAAAAAATTATCTTTGTGAATTTAAGATGGAATATGTTACAGGGTCTTTCAGCTATAGACACTGGGAATACCCTCCCAGCCTAAGTATACAAGTACAAAGTAAAATCCTTTCAGCAAAATACACATTGCACTCCTTCCAGCCAAATACACATTTGCAAATAAAGAAAACAAACATAAGCCTAACTCGCCTTATCTACCTAGTACTTACTATTCTGGACATATAAGAGATTGTATTAGAGAGATTGGAGAGAAACCTGGTTGCACGTCTGGTCCCTCTGAGCCCCCAGAGTGAACAACAACCAAACACTAACAGCACACACAAAAACTTCCCTCCCTCAAGATTTGAAAGTATCCTGTCCCCTGATTGGTCCTCTGGTCAGGTGACAGCCAGGCTTACTGAACTTGTCTCTTTTGCCTGTAAAGGGTTAACATGAAGTACTTCTGTTCTATTAACCCTTAACTATCTGTTTATGACACCTGTAGTGCAGTATCTCACCTCAAGGTGAAGTGACACCAGTCTCTGCATTTTGACTAAAAGTTGCTTCATCAGCAAGCTTAAAAGTAGCATCTGTTACCTAAAAATAACTTGGTGATGTAACAGAAATATTAATTTTTGCTATTCACTGCTTAACCCCCTCACCCCCCCCTGTTTTCTGTAACCAATTAGGTAACATTCTTACTAATTGGGTCTTACAAAATCCTCCTTTAAAGTGGAGCCCAGTTGTATCACCAGCTGCTGCCTTTCATGCTTTAAAAGACCAGCAGGGATTCAGCCACAGGCATCAACAGACCCCTTGCCCCAGTCCGTGAGACTCCTCAGTACAGATAAGTGGTCATTGCTATATGAGTGGTGCAACCATCCTTAGATGTGCACTTTGATGGAATTAACCAAAAAAACAAAACACAACAAAACCTGGACATGAACAACATGCCATTTTTAAAGGGTCACTAAGTCAGTCAAGTCTAAATCCGACTTTATTGGAAAACTCAAAGATTCTTTGAGTGCTGTTTCTATGCCAGATGTCTACTTTCTGCTCCCAGCTGGCTAGGCCTTAAGGATTTTTTTGTTATAGTAAAGAAATTCCCCTCCCCACATCACTCTTTTTGTATTCATAATAGCTGAACTCTTTTTTCACTCAAAATCCACCTTAAGGCAGAGAACAGGTCTAAAAACATCAGCCAAAATGTGCAAGTGGCAGAAAGTTCTGCATGACTGAAAGCAGGGGGCTTAAAGTGGAAACCATTAAGTAACCTTAGCTATAATGGTTGCTACCCCTCCAGCTAGAACACAGTTTTCTAATGTATTGTTCTGCTGAGGTGAGATTATATATACACACACACACACAGATATTATTTAATATATTGCATTTATGTAGCACCTTTCATTGAGTGAGTTTTGAGGGTGCGCCCAGGAGCGACACCTCAGTCAATTCTCCAAATCCCTCCCGCCCCTTCCTGGATCGCCTTCAATCTTTCCGCTCGGCCTGGTCAAGGGTAACCTCAGACCGCTGGGTCCTGGATATAGTATCCTACAGTTTGCAGCTGACTCTCCCTGTCTTCCCTGTCCCTCTTCAGGGACCCTTCCCACAAGCGACTCCTCGTTCAGGAGGTTGAAAAACACTTGTGTTTGGGGGGCAGTGGAGGAGGTTCCTTGGGACATGCCCGGAAGACGTTTCTACTCCCATTATTTCCTCATCCCGAAGGATCAGCTCATTTGTGCAGAGGAGGCCTCCCTGCAGGACATCCTGGACTATCTGCTGCACCTCAGGCTCCAGGTCTTGTCGTCCTCTGTCAAGGTACACCTGGGTGGCCATTTCCGCATTCCACCCTCCATTTCAAGGCAGGTTGGTTTTCACCCATTCCATGATGGCATGTTTCCTGAAAGGTCTGGAGCGCCTTTACCCGCATGTCAGGGGCCCGGTCCCCCCGTTGGGACCTGAATCTTGTGCTATCATGGCTCATGGGTACCGCTTTAGAGCCCTTGGTATCCTGCTCCCTTCTGCTTCTCTTCTGGAAGATCATCTTCTTGGTCTCTCTATACCTTTGACCCGTCGGGTATCTGAGATCAGAGCTCTCACATCGGAGCTGCCTTGTGCAGTATTCTACAAAGATAAGGTCCAACTGCGGCCGCACTTAGCCTGTCTGCCCAGGTCATTTCCCAGTTCCACACGGGCCAGGACACTTACTTACCAGTCCTCTGTCCAAAACCTCATGTGATGGATGAGGAGTGCAGGCCTTCTACATTGATAGAACAAAGCTGTTCTGTAAGTCAATGCAGTTGTTTGTGGCTGTCACTGACAGAATGAAAGGTTGCATGATGTCCACCCAGAGACTCTGTCTTGTTCTGGATCACGGCCTGCATCTGCTACTGATACGGGCTGGCAAAGATGCCCCCGCCAGCTGTCATGATGGCTCACTCAGTTAGGGCACAGACTTCCTTGGCAACCTTCTGCGCTCAGGTGCCGATCCAAGAAATTTGTCGGGTTGCGGCTTGGTTGTCTGTCCACACCTTCACTGCATACTATGCATTGACCCAGCAAGCTCGAGATGACACTGGCTTCAGCAGAGCAGAGCTCCAATCTGCAAAATTGTGAACTGCGAGCCCACCTCCTGGAATTCTGCTTGTGAGTCACCTACAATGGAATCGACGTGAGCAAGCACTCGAAGAAAAAACGGTTACCTACCTTTCATAACTGTTGTTCTTTGAGATGTTGCTCGTGTCCATTCCATTACTCACTATCCTGCCCCTCTGCAGGAGTTGTCAGCAAGAAGGAAATGAGGGCATAGGGATGGTGGCTCCTGATATACCGCGGCATGAGCATGGCACTCCAGAGGGTGCCACGGCTGTCCCTCCGCATACTGCTAAGACAAAAGTCTCCAATGACCGCCCACGTGGGCGCGCATGCACCTACAATGGATTGGACATGAGCAACACATCTCAAACAACAATTACGAAGAGTAGGTAACTGTGTTTTTGCTAAGCACCAACAGAGGACCTGTACCTCTTCAAGACGCTAATAAATATATTAGCCCAGACTCTTCACTGCAGCCAAGGAGTTCATAGCACAGCTTAGTTGAAGATTTTACAAGGTGGTTTGAAAGCACGGCCAACTGAGTAGTTTCTTACAAAATCATTGTAGCCAATGTAATTTAGAGCAGTTGATAGGCTGCTCAAAGTTAGGCTGGGAGCTGTTTTGTTCCTCAGTGGCTCCAGGATTGGGGGAGCAGAAAGGTGGCATCGGTACTGCAATGTGCAACTTGCAGTTCTAGTTAAGTTCAGAATGCAATGTGGAAGAAATGATTTTTGTCTGAGAGGGCTCCAGGGTCCTTGGAACGAGCCTAGTGTTGCTGCAGGAACAGCAACCAAGGTGACTTGAATTTTATGACTTTGCTGGTGTTCCTGTCATCTTGAAGCAAAGACTGTACCTGTACAATGATTTGTGTGCCATCATCTAATCAAGCTTTAGGTCATTCCACTGAGTGAATATGAATAAGGTGTGGGATGACAAATGCCAAATAACTGTTTGCCTAGGTTCCAAGATACGTATTCGGATTGTCTGACAATTTGCCATTATTTTGAGTCTGCCTAAATGCGAATCTGTCAAGTGCAAGTTCTCAGGTGAGTGATATTGTAGATTCTTCTTAATATTTATTATGAATTCAGAATATATTAGTTTTTGTATAATAACCTGGTTCTTGTCTTTGTATGATTCACTAATGACGCCAATTCATAATGCTCAGAGTACACAGGAATTACATTTTAATGAAACACACAAAATTACCATCATGTATCAATGGTTTTAAAAAGTGTTAAAATTATATTTTGATTTCTAGATACTTTTGGTGGAACATTATTATACAAATTCTTAAACAGAGTACGCAAGAGATTGCCAACGTTCTGATATTACTAAATATTGCTGCTAGCCAAGTACTGTCTTAACAAGGAAGAGGGTGAGATTAATGAGTCATATGATAATGAAGGTGTAAGTGAGCGAGATGAGTGCTATGCCTGGAGGCTTATGAAGTATTTCGAGAGGCTACAGCTGTAAGACTGAGATTTGCACAATGATATTTTTACCATTACGTGCTATAAAACACATCCCAGAGCTTTTAATAAAACACCACAATTTAAGTCTCAATGAATAAAATATTATCCAATGGGTTCCTTCTTTCATAAAGCAGGTAGATCCTGTTCCTGGCGGTTGCTCTCCACGAAGCCTAGCATGTCCGCAAGCTGAAGCAGTGAGCAGCCACAGCAGAGGCGTTTTCACCATTTATCTTTGTCACATCCTCCCCTGTGAATGAGGCAACAGTCGCGAGAGCTGGGTAGGAGCCCAAACAGGAGATGCCATGCTGCTGATGGTTATTAGCTATGTGCAATTTTTAGTCAAGCTAAGGAGGTTTCTGCTGACAGTAAATCAGCGATATCATCATTTTGTTCTGTGCACGCTCTCCTGCTCCTGGGTGCAGTTCATTAATAGGCAAGACTTGAAAGTGAAGTTGTCCCATCACCTGTCAGATCATTAGGTAGAATTGCTTGCTTATGTATTCACAGGGGTTTCTTTCTCTTGTGTGCCTGGCACTACGTTGCTGTTATTAGAGGGTAGATAAATAGCTAACTTGGCCTGTTACGAGGGACAAAACAAATTTCAGGCTACGCCAGAGATAACTCTAAGACTCCTTGAAGAGCCAAAGCGTTACTAGAAACATGACACTCTTATGTTCACACATGGTTTCCTGGAAGGTCCCTTTTAGCATAAATGTAAAGTTAGTGAGGAAACTTCCCAGTTGCATCTGGGTTCCTGTCCCCATTATTCTGTCTTTTCTGAGTGTGGTTGTTAGCAGTTGATGTTGGTAGTGCTTTTGGTTTCCTGAGCGCTCTAAACAGTTATCTGCAGGGATTGGGAGGATAGTTATGTTTGGAAAGGGTTTGAGATTTTCTGATGGGAAGGACTATAGGAGTGAAAAAACACCATGGAATAGACTAAATGTACCAACCATCTCAATCTCTGAAGTGCCACCATAGTTTAACTGTCTTTACCTTTGGGGGTGATATTTTTGATGGTCTTGATACTGTTACGTCTCCTGGCAGGGAGTTCTCTGAGACAATTGTCCACTGCCCATGCCGCTTGTGTGGGGGACTGCTTGCTTCAACTTCCCCATGAGGAACAAGATGACAAAAAGTGGGTAGGGACAAGGTCATGCCTCCCAAGCCCACAATGGCCAACAGTGCAGGGTTGGTGCATCATGGAGCCGATGACATAGCTCCAGCAGAAGGAGTATCTCTCTGAAGAGCAGGCTTTGCAATGACTCCTACTTATGACAGTAGCATAAAAGCCAAAGTCCAGCCTTTTGTGATGAAATGTTCAGTATCTATTACCATAAGGGTCCAGTCTTTCAGGGGCCCCAAAACTACATGCATGCATCTCCTCTGCCATATTGATGGCAAGCTACCCAGAGTGACGTGAAGAAGACGGTCTGAAATGTGGGGCTAGAATGAAGAAAAGTGGGGTGTGGAGAAGCAGATCCATGAGTCATCAGGGTAGAGATAATTGGATTAATTGAGTATGTGGTTACAAAAGGAGGAGGAGGAGGAAGAGGGAGGGGGAAACAAAGAACAGATCCCTGTGGGATTTCAGCAGGAAAGGGAAGAAGCCATAAGGAGAAAATGTCAAAGGAGACAGCAAAGGAGAGATCAGAACACAGGAGGAGAATCAGGAAAGACAACAGTACAGATGTCAAGGGAGGACAGGATACTGTGAAGAAGGGAATCAGCAGTACCAAAGACCATAGAAAGGTCATGGAGGATGAGGATGAAGCACAGGCCTGAATTTTGGCCAAGAAGTTGTCACTGAAGCGTTTGGCAAGAGTGGTTTCACTAGAGTGGCAAGGACAGAAGCTAGACTGGAGTGGATCCAGGATAGATTAGAAGCTGAGACTGCAACTGTAGGTAAGTCTGTTCAGTGGACGTAGAGTTGGGAAGGGAAGGAGAAGGATGAGACAGTAGCTGGAGAGACTGGGTCATTTTTTTGAACATGGGGATACTAGCACGTATTTGTATGCTGTGGGGAAGCAGCCAAAGCCAGGGGAGAGGCTGAACATGAAGGAAGTGAATGAGGTGGGGGGAGGGATAGCTCAGGGGTTTGAGCATTGGCCTACTAAACCCAGGGTTGTGAGTTCAATCCCCGAGGGGGCCATTAAGGGAACTGGGTTAAAAATCTGGGGATTGGTCCTGCTTGGAGCAGGGGGTTGGACTAGATGACCTCCTGAGGTCCCTTCCAACCCTAATAGTCTATGATTCTATGAGGTCAGCAGCTGTGAAGTGATGGTACAGGTGGAGTGACTGGAAGCAGGAGAGAGATCTCAGGGTCAGAGACTGGTGTAAAAGAGGAAAGAGTGAAGGGAGGAGAGGTGGCAGTGGAGGAGAGAAGCCATCTTTCCCCTCAAAGAAGTTGATAAGATCCTGGGAAAAGAGCAAAAGTAACAAGGGAGTGGGAGAGGGCTGGAGGAAGAAGTTGAAAGATGCTGATAAGCAATTAATGTGTAGGTGTGAGGCTCAGTGAGAGAGGAAAGTCAAGATCTGTAGCAGGGAAGATGGTGTTGAAAAAGGAGAGGATGACTTTGTAATTGAAGTCCATCTGTTCCTGGAATTCTTGCTGAGGCATTCAAGGAAATAATTTGGGTGCATTTGGTTCATCAGCTGTTAAGAAATAAATCTTCATATGCTTTCGGTCTCCAAAAGACTGCTCGTCTACTAATTCCAAAGGTTGTGAAGAACTACTTAGTATTTGGTGGGAATAGAACCCTGAAGGCTGAGGAGGAGGATGAAAGAGAGACATAAATTTGGAGTATGATCCTGCCCGACTTTCTTGACTCAGGGTTAGTCAAGCCACAGTCAAAGGATTAATTTCTTTATAAAGACTGATTTTGTTCTATGCCTCAACTTTCCCACCACAAGATGGCATCAGTGTGCAGTAGCCGCATCCACTGGAAGGGTTCCAATAAAACCCCAGGTGGGAAAGGAGGATCAATGTGAAACAAAAACTGTTTTTAAAATAACAACAAATGAGTAAAAAATGGGCATTAGTTACTCATTTCTCTTATAATTATATTCTCAATTAGCTAATTTTTAATGCATAAAATTACCACTCATCAAATTAGTATAGGATGGCTGCTCATTGCAATACTGGTTGAATGAACACAATTTTGCCTGTATGTTAACTGTCAGTTGTTTGTCTGTTTGGGATAAAGACAGTTTTAGGTTGCAAGAGGGCTAGGAAAGGGTCTATATGGGTCCACTGCTTTTCCTGTGAGCTAACGTTTGCATATCATATGCTTCTAAGTCTTCTCTAATTTGTTTCTACAGATGTTTATTTTAATTAGTTTTATTGAAGTCCTAGGTATTTTATCCCCAATGCGTAAAATCTTGTAGTCCTTACATTTTTTTTTTCTGTGCTTAATCAGGTAAAACTCCCTTTTGGCCTGATATTGTCTAGAAGAATTCCTTTAAAATAAAAACCACCCCAATTCCTTTAGTAACTCGTTAATCTAAGTAATGTACCTATCTTGCTTAGATCTGACATGAATTCAGTTTGTTTTGTAGCATCTTCTAGTGATTTCAGAATGCTATATGTCTCTTGGTCTCCTCTTCCCAGAGACTGCAGACAGATATGTCTCCTGTAACTTTTTGGAGAAAGAAGATTCTTGAAATTCTGTATAATACTGCAGTGGTATGCGCTCACCACTCTGGCGCCTCTCCGCCGTCATTCCTGCTCTAGGACCCACATCTCTCCAAGGGCCATAGCCATGTCACACACTGTGTTCACCTTTCTGAGAGTCTGCTGTTCGGCCACTTCCCTTAGTGATTACTACAGCAAATTATCTGGCCACTTCCTCATGGCCCCAGCATCCTCTTTGCCCTTGCCCAAGGACCTCAGCCTGCAAACCCTAGTAGCCAGCTAGGAGCTGTCTCTCGCTCCCCTGGTTCCTGCTCATGACACTGCCCTGTCCAGGGTGCTGGCAGTTCTCTTAGCTGTCCAAAGACAAAGTTCTTCCTCCCTGGGCTCCCAGCAAGAATTGCCTTCCTCTGCCCTGCAGTTCCCTCTTTATATGGGCCTGCTTGGCCTTGATTGGCTGCACCCTTCAGCCCTTCTCTGATTGGCTGCCTCCTGTGCAGCCTCCCTAGGCTGCTTTTAACCCCCTTTCTGCCAGTGAGGGGCAGCTGCCCCATCACAATTACCCTATTTCTATGATATTTTATTAGGTGGCTAAAGCTTTGTACAGTATTCCAAAATGTGTCTGTTTCCATATGTAGAGCTAAAATGTTGGCTTCTGTTAATAACTGATGTCCTCAGGTTTTGTTTGCTGATTTGCTTCTCATGACTCCCAGGCATAAGTGAGTTTGACTGCTGCCAGTTATCAAAAATGTCACGCTGGGAGAATTTAACTTCTAGTATCACAGGATTATACACCATACCAAGGAATGTAGAGCCTTATCAAGCATTACCCACACATTCCTCTTTTTGTTCTGTTTTTTAATGTATGACCACTTAAGGACTATTCTTTTACATGCCGGTTGTCCCTAACCTCACTGCTACTGGACTCCTCCCACTATTTTCGTGGGAGTCATGGAATCCATGATTTAAAAAAAAATCAGTGGCATTCTGTGCATAGTATAAATGGTTGGGAGCATGGGATGGTGAATCTTCCCATCAAACACAGTATCTGGACTTCAGCAAATGCATAATGGCCCCCAGAGGAAAGCAATCCTGACCCTCCAGCCAATTGTCCAATAACATGCAAGTTCTTTCCCGCTCCCCCTTGCAGCTATCAATTTGTGCCCCAGAACATAGTGCTTTATAAGTGGTATTATAACCATAAGTGTGGAGCCTGATCTTGCATGCTTTTCACACAAAGGACTCCCACTCGAGTCAATGGGAATTACAGGCACCGAGGGCTTCCAGGATTGGACCTGGTATTGGTCATGAAATTATCTAGCTCCTTTATTAAAAACAAACAAACAAAAAAACCACTTTGTTTGACTTAATGAGCCACTGCAGCAGTCAATGCTATTAGAGAGGTGGGGATTGCTACTAGAGAGGGAGGGAGAGACTTTTTGTTCTTAAATGTAAAGAGCTACATCAGGGCTCAGTCTGGCTTCTCCAAAACATGCCCACTCTTCATAACATTCATACCCTGCCTCCTCAGCGACTTTTGTCCAGACAGACTCTGATAAACTTCTATACCTGTTTGCACTGCTAACGGAGCAGGTGAATTACAGGAGGGCGTTGCCTTCCTCTGAAGTATCAGACTAGATGGTCTAATGGTCTGCTGTAGCACAGAAACTATTACATTCATAACTCTTCACTATGGGTGAGAATCTCTCCAGTTCAGAGGCTCAGGGCTTTCTGTACTTTCATGTAATCTGTGTATTTATACTATGCATACCAGCATTAACCCACATTAAAGGCTTAAATGGTGCATAGGGCTTTGTGTGGATTCTGTGTGTGTGTGGGGGGGGTGAATTTCACCCTGTTGTCACTGGTTTGCACTAATTTTATTTGTCTGCAAAGCAGTGACCCTGACTTCATTTTTGAAAATTGCCTCTCATGACTTCTGCCCTTTTCAACCCCAGACTTTTGCTAAACTGTCCCATGACAGCCACCATAGCACTAATTCATTACCTTCCATTTCTTCCCAGTGAGCTGAATAAATCGTTTATCGGCCCACTCCTGCCCTGTCCAAGTCATTCTGAAATTCTCTTGCCGTTGCCTTTTAAGTTGACAATGATTTGCCTCTGCAGTTTGTCATTATCTGTTCTTTATCACCTTGCTACATTGTTCTTTTTCCAGACCACTGACACAAAACGTGAATAAAACCAGCCCTAATAGAGATCTTTGTGACTTTCTCCAAGTCATTATCCACCAGCCCAAACTGCAGCTGTCATAAGTAATGTCTAGCAGTATGAATGTCAAGGGAGAGCTGGCCCAAATTCTGTCCTTAGATGCACCGGTGTACATCTGGAGCATTGCGAGCAGTAGAGTTACTTGGGGTTGGATCTCAGCGGGAGGTTTAATGGTTAAAATGGGGCATAGGGAGGGTAGGACACCTTGGTTCTGTCACTAGCTCTCTGTGGAGCTGTGCTTTATAGGCTTTTGCCGAAGGAAGGAGTGGTATGAAGCTGCATGGACCCAGAATGACGACTGAGGAGGAATTTTGCTAGACTCAGCACTGTTCCTGAGCTGCCTGCATTGCAGGGGCATGGTGCAGACTGGACCACAATTTGGATTGGTGCAGCCTGTTCTGAAAAGTGTATCTGTTCCCCTCTGCAGGCCAGTGTAGCGGGAACTGGGGTGATGGTCTTGTCTCCTCCATGCCACGCTCTGCCCCTTGTGGGACTCGAGGGGAAGGGGGAGGCATAGTCTCCATGCTTCTGCACCACAGTGGTAAGCCACTTTGTGCTTTTTCTCCAGTGCCCCTACAGGAGGGCCCAGCACAATCTAGCTGTCTGTCACTAACTGGCTATGTGGCCTTGAGCAAGTACCTTCCCCTTTCAAGTGTCTGTCCTCCCAGCTGTAAAATTAGTGTGTTAAATCTTCTGTTGGGAAGCTTAATTGACAGTTGCAAAAGCCCAATGAGCACCTTGGTTGAAAGGCACTACATAAGGGGAGCCTGATCCTCCAATGCCCTGCACCTGGTGTAGACGTTAAACTATGCAACTGTGTGTCAAGTGCTAGCCGTTCAGGATTCTCCGCTCGCTCACACCAGTGGCCGTCTGTTTCTGAACCCCCTTTGCGCTGATGTCTGTGACAACCCAAAGTGCAAGGGAGGGTAGAATCAGGACCATGAAGAGGTAAGAATTATTCTGTATTATTATTACATAGTCAGTTAGTTATTTTCTGATTCAAGTTGCTCCAGCACAGCTTTGTTTACTGACTGTGGGACAATACATCTTTTTGTAAAGTCCCTCAAAGAATTCCATCAGGTTCACAAGACGAGGCTGATGTCCTTTAGCCACATGCTGACCATGCCTAATTAAACAGTCGCTTTCTAGTTCTCACCCCATTATTTATTTTTTTTATCAGCACTGGTGTCGAAATTACAGGTCTTCAGTTTTATGTTTACATACCTGAGATCAGATCTGGACAAAAGGTCTGACATGCAAATATTGAAAGGCCATATCCCAAGCCACTCCAACAATGGTTTTTACCAACTTGGCCAGATGCTGTAAAAATTAGACTGATTCTGGAATAAAATTTTACTCAATTTTGAAGTAAGAAAATTCAGCAACCACTGTATTTTCAATTTCATTGTTTGTGTAAGTTGTGAATGTTAATGTGATGGATGAGATGGCAGCTTTTGCTTTAAAAATCTTTGCAATGGGTTAATTTCTCTTCTCACCAACACCACCTCAGGGTCAGGACGGGGTGAAAAGTGACAGAGACAGAGAGGAAAGGGAAATGGGGGGAGAGAGAGAGAGAGGACACGGGGTCAAGAAAACAAGAAGGCAAAAGAGGAAGAAGATGGGCAAAGAAGCGGGGAAAATCACTGCCTAGAAGTCTGAAGCATTTTTTCTCAACCAGATGCACCCTCCCCGTTACAAGTGGAAGTTTAGTTTTGTGAAGTCTCTTCTTTCCATAGCTCTTCTTTCTGTCTCTTATGCTCTTCTTTACTCCCTTCTTTTCCTGTCTTCCCCCACCCCAACTCCCTGCATGTTTTCCCTACTGGCTGCAAGAGAACACCTGGAAATGCGCTCATGCCGAGTCAGGAATGGCTTCCTCTACCAATTTGGCCTTTATGATAGTTCTGCTTCTAGTGCTAGACTTCTAATTCTACTTGTTAATTTTTAGCACTAGCTGGTGTAGCTCAGGAAAACACACAAAGACCATTGTGATTATATGGCATCTTTTTCTGCAGAGAGGGCTTGAATCTCTCAGCTATAAGTTTTCCTATCTGTTTCCAGCAGTAAACTTTCAGTAGATTTTCCTTGGAAGTCTCCCTCTATCCAAGTATAAGTTATCCAAGCTTTGCCTTAGTTTAGCAGATCTGGGAGGAACACGGAACAATGTGGCGTGACTGCTGACTGGGTATTAATACCATTCTTCCCCATTCCTCCAGAAACATTTTTCCTTTCCTGCAAAATTCTGCATGTATTTTCCCTTTTCTGCAAAATTCTGGGTTGGGTTGTGTCTGCTATTGGAGTTTTATCAAACTCTGGATGTTCTGTTTCCTTCATGATCTCTTTTGGATTTGAGCCTTTAGCATTTTCTACTGGGAAAATGTTTGTTTCTGGCATCTGTCCCCTCTCTTGTGAACAAGAGCATTTCCTTGAATTGTTCTTGTTGCAACTGCAACTGTATTCCTCCTTTATGGTCCAGCAAGGGCACCTGCTTCAGGCATCCAGCTCCCCTAGCCTTCACCTCTCTGGGACAGAGACATGTCTCTCTCCCTCCTCACTGAGGTATTTTCAGGCTGCACAGTTCCCAGTCAACAGTGTGATATCCCAGCAAGCCAGACTGTCTAAGCAGGCCAGCGTGTCTGCTTTTTCTCTTCAAAGGCTATGAACAGGTTAATTGCCCAGTGTTAAGTTAACACACCGCTCTTTCTAAGCAAGCACATTTATTCTAAGGTGAAAGCATTATGGAAAAAACACATCAAGAACAATAAAAGAACCTACATGCATGCTAATAAGCTTACCAGATGTCAGCTCCTCCCCCACCAATGTCCACAAGGGCTCTGGTTGGTGTCAGTCCTTCCACCCCTTCCCTAAAGACTGGTGCCCTCCTCTTGGACTGAAGGTACTGTCCATTTTCTGGATCAGAAAGATGGCCCTGAGTCAGTGTGATGGGGTATACCTGCCCCATATGCTGGACAGGAAAGGGTTAACCTCATACTGTGGGCTGAGGAAGCCACACCCCTCACCACTGCTGGGCATGCTCTGACTGGAACCTCAGTACTAAAGGGAGTAGCCCAGGCTGCCCAGCGCAGTCTGCTCTGACTGTGGAGGAGAGAGGACATGTGTTGCAAGCTCCTGGCTAGGAGCTGTTGGAGCCCTAGACCCTGGAGGCCAGCCATGCCAAGACCCAGGCAAATACCCACCTGGCTATGGAAGCCAGGGAGGAGGATGAGCTATCAGGAGCTTCACCTACCAACTACTCTGGAAACCCAGAGGACCTGTGGACTATAGAGTGGGAAGACAGGGCAGAAAGTAGACCAGGGGAACCAGACATTGATCAGTCGGTGGAACTAGGACCTGACTCAGTGTGTTTCGGAGGGATCCCTCCTGACTCAGTGGTGGGTACGCTCACCACTGATAGGGCCCTGGGCTGCAACCTGGTGGAATAGGGAGGGCCTGGGACTGCCTACCCTGTCTGCCAGCCCATCCACCTTAGGCTGTTAAGCCACACTGTCCTACACAGAGGGGCAACTCCACTGACTTTGGCCACTAGACCACACCACCTCGTTTATAAGGGCAACCCTACTGAACTGGCCACTAGGCCACACTGCCCCACATAAAAAAGCAACCTAATTGACTCTGATCACCAGGCCATACTGCCCTCAAGCTAAGGGCAGCACTATTGACTCTGGCCACTGACCCATACTGCCCTACATTGAAGGGTGGTCCTATTGACTCTGTTAGATCACACTGCCATGAGGGAAAGGGTGGTTATTTGGAGTCAGCCATGGGGCTATAATGCCTCCCCCTTCTCCCCGAAGGGTTGACAGGGTATACCTGCCCCGCAACAGCCTGAGTTTAAACTATTTATCCCAAAGTCCTTTTTTTGTCTGTCGGCCTCTGGAGAATCAAGTTTTGAAATAGTATATGTGAGCCTCCCCAGGAACTGTCCAGGGTATGGAACCTCTCTGAAGGTGTTATAACCTGAGTGAATGTGCTTAATCACTCTCCCCTGTTTTTAGTTCTTGGAGGGCAGTGATTACCCTCCCCCTATGGAATTAGATACAATCCCTGGCCTGCTACGATAGGCAAACTTAATACCATAAGAGATCCCAAAGATATTGCAGGAAATTGCCATCTCTATCACAGTTTTAACCAATACTACTTCTGTCAGTGAGTTTCTCCTTCGATCTCAGAGAGACTCGACAACTCTTATTACCACCTGTTTGTTTGAAATGTACCAAAAACAGTCCTATTATTTGTCTTAACCTTTCATTTGCCACTTAAACTTTTCTCATCATTTGTACACAGCGAATCATTATGTAAACTCTCCAACCCTTCCAGGTCCTGATAGTTGACACCTTCTGTGTGCACTTAACCACTTTTACTCTTTCAAGTTCAAGGCCTTTTTCTTTTCACGCCTTAATCTTTTTATTGTACATATGTGTTCCTTCTACCTTTTAAGAACGGAGATAGTGAAAATAAAAAAGAAGTTGATATAATTGCAAACCCAAGATTTTTAGACATCAAAGCCTTTGACAGAATACCTGCAGGACACCAGAGCCTGCTATAGGATAACAATACTTCCCACTGCTTTGCATTCACGGCAGTATTGTATTTATTTTAAACACAGAATCTGGCAGTTTTTTTTTTTTTTTTTTTTTGCAGAAGTTCTGTCCTGGAACTTTGGTAGTGAATGCTATGTGCTTCAGCATAATTTTGTTTTAGTACAAAGCATTGTTTTATTTTAATGCCAACTTTCTTCTTTTCATGAAACAAAAGCGTCTTTCAATTAGTGTGCCACTATAGCTAGCCACGATCCTTTCTTGTTTTAAATCAAGATTTCTCCTTCTCATTTTGAAAACAGTTGCTGCCGTCTGAGTAGCCAAGGACATTCATGCTTTACCTGCTGAAATATCAAAGCACAGGACTGTGTACTGTCATCTTTTCAAATGCACAACATAAAATGTGAGCAATTGAAACTCTGCTGAAATTGTGGACAGTAGTGCTGGAATTGAAAGGAAGCAACGTTGTGCTTTCCTCAACAGTGACAGATTGCGTCAGCTTCTAGCTCCACCTTTTTTCCCATATCCAACTGTTTCTCTTGGATATAGAAAATTTGTGATCTTACGAAAATCTGATCTGAAATAGAAAAGATACAGAAAAGGGCAACAAAATGGCAGAAGAAATTCAATGTAGATAAATGCAAAGGCATATTGAAAAACATATTCCCAATTATACATACAAAATGATGGGGGTCTAAATTACCTTTTACCACTGTCACGGAGTGTGGGGCAGTCAGGGCCCTGCCCCCACCCCACTTCCTGCGATTCGCCGTGACTCTCAGCCAGCCAGTAAAACAGAAGGTTTATTAGACGACAGGAACACAGTCCCAAGCAGGGCTTGTAGGTACAACCAGGACTCCCCAGCCAGGTCCCTCTGAGGGGTAAGGATCTTAGACCCCAGACTTGGGGTTCCCTGCCTCTTCCCAGCCAGCCCAAAACTGAAAATCAAAAATCCCTCCAGCAGGTTCTCCCCCATCCTTTTCCCCCTTCTCTCTTTGTCCAGTTTCCTGGGCAAAGGTGTTGCCTCGCCCCACCCCCTTCCTGGCTCAGGTACCGTCCCTCACCGAAAGTCATCCCCTGCTCTCCCATCCCCCATGCAGGCAGTCCCAGTAAAACTAAATGACATTCCCAGGTCAATCCACCCTGCTCCCTACTGCGTTACAACCACTCAAGAAAGGGAGCTTGGAGTCTTGGATAGTTCTCTGAAAACATCTGCTCATTCTGCAGTGGTAGTCAAAAAAGCGAACAATCTTAGGAACCATTAGGAAAGGGATAGCTAATAAGACCATAAATATCATAGTGCCACTATATAAATCTATAGTATGCCCACACCTTAAATACTGCATGCAGTTCTCGTCACCCCATAGCATAAAAGATGTATTAGAAATGCAGAAGGTACATAGAAGGGCAACAAAAATGGTTAAGGGTATGGAACAGCTTCCATCTGAGGAGAGATCAAAAAGACTGGGACTGTTCAGCCTGCAAAAGAGATGAAGGGGGAATATGATAGAGGTCTATAAAACTATGAATGGTGTGGAGAAACTGAATAAGGAAATGTTATTTATCCCTGTACATAACACAAGAACTAGGGGTCACCCAATGAAATTAAAAGGCATCCGGTTTAAAACATACTACTTCACCAATGCACAGTCAATCTGTGGAACTCATTGCCAGGGGATGTTGTGAAGGCCAAAAGTATAACTGGGTTCAAAAAAGAATTAGATTTAATCATGAAGCATAGGTCCATCAGTGGCTATTAGCCAAGATGGTCAGGGATGCAACCCCTTGCTCTGGGTATCTCTAAGCCTCTGACTGCTAGATGCTGGGGACTGCAAGACAGATGGATCCCTTGTTCTGTTCATTCCCTTTGAAGCATCTGGCACTGGTAGCTATTGGAAGACAGGATACTGGCCTAGGTCGACCATTGGTCTGACCCAATATGTCCATTTTTATGTCTTCATGTTTTATTTTTTACAAGTGGATTTAGTGAAGGGTAGGGATTTGACCCCAAACATCTGTGCTCCATACCCAATTCCAGAACAGAGCTACACCACTCTCCTGCTTAGTCAGGTTAGGAAGCAGCCGGTATGTGCTTACCTAGAACATCTTTCCAGGTGTACAGTACTTCATTTGACAGGACAGTTTATACACAGCTGGGGGTAAATCGGAGCATAACTTTGCCCTGTGTGCAGAACCTATATTGCCACATGACAACACCGTGTATCTAGAACCATTCTCTGTGAATTAACTTCCTACAATGTCATCAGGGTTGCACATGGTGTCAATCAGGATAGATTTTGGCCCTAACCTCTTTTAGTATTCAGTTTTTTTACTAGCAGTTTTGCTAAAACTATTTTTTCTCTTTTTTGTTTAAATTAAAACTAACATGGTACTCAGGAGTTACAGAGAGTATGTTCTAGAACCCAGCAAACTCATGAAATGATCCCTTTGTAGTGACTCTGCTTTGGGTGTGGAAAGTGTACAGACAGGATTGATAGTCAAGCCTCTGGCAATGACTATGATCTTAACAGAAGGCTTATGGAGGAACATGTGACTGCACAGTACCTGAGAAGTGTGCCTGGACTACAAAGTTAATAGTGTTGCTGTTGAACTGAAAAAATATGCACACAGCACTGCAGTGCTCTATAAAAGAAACAGAGGTACATGGGATGAGGAGCCAGTGTTTGGATCCATAGTTAATGGTGAATCAAAGCTAGGCATTGTGTTCTGATTCTGTGGTGCATAGGGAGGATAGTTCAGTGGTTTGAGCATTAGCATGATAAACCTAGGCTTGTGGGTTCAATTCTTGAGGGGCCATTTAGGGATCTGGGGCAAAAATCTGTCTGGGGATTGGTCCCACTTTGAGTAGGGGGTTGGACTAGATGACCGCCTGACATCCCTTCCAAATCTGATGATATAAGATGCCCCCTGTCACCTAACTAAATTAGAAATAGGCACTACACCATTTTTGGATCTAATCTGAAACTAGCCAGAGGAAGCTAGTTGGGATCTGAGGCCAAGCTGCTGAAATTCAAAGGGGTTTGGATAAAAAATCCTGGTTTGGCCCATCTCTAAAAGGAAGATAGTTCTTGCAGTTAGAATCTTGAATTGTGTGATCATCATCTGCAGTAAAGCAACCAACCAGAGAAGTAATTGCATTTTAGAGGTTGCTAGTCAGGTTCAGTGGTGTGAAGTGCTATCCTAGAGAAGCATAACATGGACAAGATGATAGATGTAAGGTTAACACAGGCAGTTTTATCACAGTATTTGCCATGAGACTTATCATACCTTGAAGCACCTGTCTTGGGCTGGAATAAAATTTGCTGTGTTTTATTCTGGAGATCAAAGTGCCTGCTTCAGACCGAAATCATGCTAGAAACTAACCCAGGCTCATTGGACGTAAAACTACACACACGTTGGGGCCATACTGCAAGCACAAAGACCTCACACTCTATTACTACTGCACTGGCACCTGATTTTGCAGAAGACAATACTGATTCTGTGAAATTGCTGTTATATTTTTTTTTGGCTGTTATTTGATGAAGAAGAGGAGAAACTTCATGATCTAATAGACACTTTTTGATACTAGGCATGAAGGTTCTTTGTACAGCTTACTATTGTCTGTGGAATGTCATTTAAACAAGGCTCTGATAGATGCTTGGAAACATTTTTGTCTCAACTTTAATTGTTTTTTTAATGTTCAGCAATTTCTTAGCAACTATTATTGGGATTTCCCCCTTATTCTGTGTTAAAATTAATCTGAGACAGGTTAAATGAAATAAAACTTATAGACAAAGGGCAATATTTTCAAAAGCCCTTTAATCCCATTTTCAAAAGCGAGTTAGGCACTGAGGAACCTAAGACCATGTCTAAAACTCAGATCCTCAAAGATATTTAGGCTTCTCGTCCCCGGTGATTTAATTGATTTAGGTGCCTAACTTCTCTCTGAAAAGAGATCCCTAAAGTGCAACTACTTCTCAGTTTAGTTTCTTTACTTCAAATTAGAATCTTGTATTGCATGATCATAACTTTTTGATATTTTAAAAATGATTTTAACCTTTAAACATCTGAAAGTAAGTCACTTTTGAAAATGGAACATGGGATCTTAATCCACTAACCTGTGTTTGAAAATTTGATCCAAAAGCATTCTAGGTGGCTGTATGAATTCTCCAACGCTATTCGGTCTCCTGCCAGGTCACTGAAGTTATCCCTTACCTCAGCACAGTGAGCTATTTTTCTTCCTGTATCTGCATCTGCTGCTAGTCGCCCCCATGCAGCTCAAGTCTCAGAGGTCTCTGAGCCAACAGGGCCACTCTAAGCTTGATAAACTTTGTTTTTTTGTAAAAGCAGAACATGTAGTGAGGCTGGGGTGGTCCCCTTGGGTTTGTTGTGTTCACAGAACAGGCAACAGATGCTGATTCATTTTGTGAACCATAACCTAATTAAGCTTGGAGCAGTCCCACAGGCCTAGAAAACTCAGATTTATGGATTCCAGTGATCACTGATGTCAGATTTTAAAGTGGCAGAACATGTTTTTCACTGAAGTTACCGAGAGAATAATGCTGACCTGAGGGAAGGAGGCAGTTCTCTGTATCTGAATGATCCCTAATTAGTAGTGACGGAGCATTCTGTATGTTCCAATGTCATAACTGTGACCTGTGCCTTGTCACTTCCTATTTGAGAAGCGAAGTCCTGACGGGAGCAGAATGCTGAGCTGCTTGTTTAGCAAACACAGTGTGTAGACTTTAACTAGTTACATTCAGTAAGTGTCTAAAGGACATAAAGCTGCTTCTGAAGTGTTTTTGGAAGAGGCTTGTCAGATTATGTTGTTTTTGGTGTAGATTTTGCACACCTTATTATCGCCACTGTTTCTTCTTAGCAGGTATTTTTTGTTTTCAATTATATTGAGCCATTACTTTATTCTTATCAAAATGTCTGCTATGCGACTCAATTTAACTGAAGAATCAAAATCTGATCTTCACTTTTCTTCTCCTCTAGGCTTCCAGAGGGTCCAGCAAAGGAAAATAAATATGAAAGCTCAATCCCAAGAAAATATGGATAAAATAGTGAATTGAATTTCTCTGGCTAAGGTGGAAGAATGGTCTTGCATCCCAAGTGCAGGAGAAGACCTATGTTGAAGAAGAGAGAGGCATTTGCCAGTGATGTGGGATATTCTACAGTTGCTAAACTGGAAATTCTCAAAGTGCTTCCTCACTGGGTTCTCACTGTGACAGAAATGTCAATTTCCTGCATATCCCTGGGAGACCTTATTAAGTTTAAGTATCTTCGGGGTCCATTGTATTGAATGAACAGTTTACTTGTTATCATAGGCTGGAATAGTATGTATGTAACCTCTCTGGGCATAGGGTTTGGCAACTTTCTGACTACAGAAAACCAAACACCCTTGCCCCTGCCCCACCTCTTTCCTGAGGCCCCACCCCCACTCACTCCATCCTGCCTCCCTCTATTGCTTGTTTTTCCCCACTCTTGCTCATTTTCACCAGGATGGGGCAAGGAGTTGGGGTGTGGGAAGTGGTGAGGACTCTGGCTGGGGTTGTAGGCTCTGGGATGGAGCTAGAAATGAGCGGTTCAGGATCCAGGAGGGGACTCAGGGCTGGGCCAGAGGGTTGGGATGCAGGGAAGTGAGGGCTCTGGCTTGGGGTGCAGGATCTGGGGATGAGAGGTTTGGAGTGCAGGAGGGGGCTCTAGGCTGGGGCTGAGAGGTTTGATGTGTGGGAGGAGGTGCAAGATGCAGGCTCTGGAAGGGCATTTGAGTGTGGGAGGGGGCTCTGAGCTGAGCCAGGGGGTTGGGATGTGTTGGGGGTGCAGGAGATGCCTTTGGGCTGGGGCAGGGGGTTGGGGCATGGGAGGGAGGTGCAGGTTCTGGGATGGGGCTCAGGGTAGGGGGTTGGGGTGTAGGAGGGGGTGAGGGGTGCAGGGTCTTGGAGCGCTTACCTCAGGCTGCTCCCAAAAGCAGCCAGTATGTCCCCTCTCCAGCTCCTAGGCAGAGGCATGGCCAGGCAGCTCTATGGGCCACCCCCACCTGCAGGTCCCACCTCCACAGCTCCCACTGGCTGTGGTTCCCAGCCAATGGGATCTGCAGAGCTGGCACTCAAGCCTCCATGGCCACACCTGAACCTAGGAGCTGGACATGCCGGCTGCTTCCAGGAGCAAGGGCAGGCAAGGAGCCTGTCTTAGCCCCTCTGCACCACTGACTGGACTTTTAATGGTGCTAACTGGAGCTGCCAGGGTACCTTTTCAACCAAGCGTTCTGGTTGAAAACCAGATGCCTGGCAATCTATCTGGACAGATGAGAGACCTGATGGTTCAAAGGACTGTTTTGAACAATGTGCTAGAAAAGAATGGACTCCTGGAACAGCAAGTATTAAGCAGGTTCCCTGGGGAATTCTAGGGATGCTCAAATGCAAATTCCCTACCTACAGTTATGCAAACCCCCCAGCCTGAAGAGTGGGCCCTGGTCTGCTGATTCCCTATTAAATGACACCAAGATCAAAGGCCCAGGCTGTATAAAGGAAAGACTGAACTAGTTATGGTTGTGCTGGTTCTGAATCTGACATAGGTATGAACTTGGTAACCATGGTAGCCGTGGTCAGGAGGAGAGAGGTCAGGAGGAGAGAGGTGACAGCCAAAGAGCTTGGAGCCTATAGTGGGTGCCCTTAGTGGACCATGAGGGGTTTACAGGTGCAGTTGCCATAAACGGTGACTCTCATATCTAAGCGGAAAGGTCTCACTAACTCGGGATAACTTTTGATGCAATTGCAGTGAGAGCTAATGTCCGCTTCCACACAACACAAGATGGGTAGATTTGTCTGTTTTCAGAGGTGTCAAGCATCCAAAATTCACTGAAGTCAAAATCATTCCACGTGATTAGGGTTCTAAATATGTAGTCAAGTGCCTGATTCTAGGTACCCAAGTTTCAAAATATTAATCTTTTCCTTCGGCCTAACTCATCAGCTAATCCAGCTAGCAAGATAAATTATATAAATTCTAATTTATTAATCTTAATTTCTTTCATGTCCCTCGATATAAACTAGTTTAAGAAATTTCTTTGTTGTCTGGCCCGGTGGTAGAACAGTTGCAGTATGTAGTGCAGACAGGACCTTAGCTATGTTCCATAACCAGGCTAAAACTTGGAAGTACCTGGATGTGGTAAAGGCTGTTACCTGGTTCAGGGACATAGTCAAGTCTCATCTATGCTGCTAATTAAAACTGTGTGGTAACGGCGGTAAGGCAGTAGCAGGTCTTCAGTGGATCTCTTGAATGTGTTGTGGCTGCAATGTTGGCAGCCCATAAATGTATCAGGAGTTGGTATAAAAGGGCTGTTTCCTTCAACTTACAGGCACTTTGAGTGTGTGTGTTTCTGAGAGTTAAACTACAGCATCTCTAGTGATTAAATATACTTTATAGAAGTAAGGTGGCCTATTCTTTCCATGTACCAATCAATAAGATTGAATCGATGATTCATGTTACCCCCAACCATCCTCTTTTGTGCACCAGAGAGCCTGTAAATGAAATATGGCCGGGAAATAGGCTGCTCTGGCCTCCTGCCAGCAACTGTGTTTGAAAGCAGGCCTGTCACCTGTAAGATATGAAATGCTGGAGAAAGAAACTGTCATGTATAATGTGAAATCTTTGAAGGGTGAGTACAGTCTGCAGTGCAGACAACTCTTTCTACTGAGTCTTTAAGACTGTTCAGCAGTTATGAGCTTTTTATAGCAAGTCAAATTTCTTCACCCGTCTGCTTGTCTGGTTATGAAAATGTATCCCCGAGGTGCACTTGTTCCATTTCACCAGCGTTAACAAAGTAAAATAAAAAGCCTACATACCTTGCCTGCTGGTTTATTCATCTAGGGCCATTTCTAATGAACTATTCCTTTTTAAAAATGAACACAGACACCTCTTGATGTTAAATGTAGCTCACTGCTACCAGTTCCAGCACTCTAATCAAGAAGTTGTGTTCCTTAATGAAAAACGTAAAGAGAGCACACTCCAACCATCATAAACCTAGTGGAAGATTTTCAAAGGGGAACTACAGATTCAAGTTACAGCATGTTGCCTTCTTTGAACAATTAATTTTGCCTTAATTACATCCTCCCAAGAAGGATAGGTAAAGAAAGAGGCAAAAGAGGTAATATTGATGGCCTGCTTTATTCCGAGTTGTTTAAGTGCCAATTAGTAGACAAGATGCCACAAAAGGAGGCACTGAAATTATTTGAATAAAGTTTTGAAGAGTAAGATGGGAAACTGAAAGAAACAGGATTATACCTGTGTGTGCACATGCAGACATTCACAGACACACCCGTGAGCTTGCTGTCCAAAGACAACAGAGGCTATGACCCCACCTGCCACCTGTACAGTATCATGAGTCCTATCTTCGCTGTGCATATAGGGACCATGCAAGCCTTTGCTGAGAGCAGCAGCCATGGTAGCCAGTTGCAGTGTTGTCTCATATTATTAAGTCTTTAAATGCTGGGCATGGTTATCCTGTTTTATTTAAACTGTCCACTCTCAGTGGGAAGTCTAATTCAGGTGGCTGGTGCCTCACATTGCCAATGGTCTTAATTGTGCTAACTTTCTGGGACCTGTGATCTTCTGAACACATTGGTCATAGACAGCCCTGTATACAGACCCAGACATAAACGGATATTGGTACTTATAAGATGATGTTAGTGCTAAGGTCATTAGTCATATTTAAGAATACAAATATCTGCCTGAGTGGAGTTATAATATATACCTATCTCCTAGAACTGGCAGGTCATTGAGTCCAGCCCCCTGCCTTCCCTAGCAGGACCAAGTACTGATTATGCTCCAGATCCCGAAGTGGCCCCCTCAAGGATTGAACTCACAACCCTGGGTTTTAGCAGGCTAATGCTCAAACCACTGAGCTATCCCTCAAGTGCAGGCAGTGTTTTGTAGTATTGGGGGCCTTAATGAGATATTGCAAGTGAGGCCATTTGTATTAAAATTGTGCACTCTGACCTCAGTTCTATTGCTATTGAAATCAATAGCAAAGGTCTCATTGACTTATATGGGAGCAGGACAAAGCTTGCAGTATTTGCTGCACTACAATGAAATACTCGCACTACTGGCCAGTTTTTGTGTAAGTATACATATAATACCAACAGAGCCCAGGTGTCAGTGGGCAGGAATAAACCTGTAACCTCTGGAGCTAAGTGTTTGAGCCTCTAGTGCTTGAGCTAAAAGTCCCATGGCTCTTAGCTAAGGTTGTAGCAGACTCATTAATTTCTAAATGGTCTCAGTGCCACTAGAGGGGGACAGAGCACCACACCCAGGAGGGTATATTTTGATACTAAAATACTCTCTGGGAGCCCTTTTCATAAGCCCCCATCAGAATTAATATATTTTCAGAAATGAAAAGATTTAACATTGGTTTTTGAGTTGAAATGCTGATGCAGCCGTTGGTTCAGTGTTTTCTTTTCTTCGGGATCTTAAATATCACGTCAATATAGCGTCATCGATCTATTCAACAGAATCAGCCTGGCTGGCCAGCTTCTTCAGAGATCTGCTGCTGCTCTCATTCAGCAGCTCCAGTCTGGCAGTATCTAGGATCTTGGAGACAGACTGAAGCACTTCTTCGCTCTCCCTCATCTTCAGGAGGTTAACTATGGCTCGGTCACTATAGGCCCTCACACTGGTATTTTTGTCCTTTGTATTGTCCAGAAGTGATTTGAGAATTGGTTTAATTATCTGCATAAATAACCTCTGACACACACATCACTTGAGGTTTTTGCATCTGCGTTTTGTGTGTGTGTGTGTGTGTGTGTGTGTGTGTGTGTGTGTGTGTGTGGACTCTGACATGTATTTGAGTGGGGAGTTTGTGTACCTCAGTTTGGACGTGTATGCATGTGTATTTATGCATGCATAAAATTAGTCTTTATATTTTCTGCTTATGAAAAGAACATTTATTATCGAGAACAAAAGACAATTTGATAGATTTGTCTCTGGACAAATAATGACAAAAGCTAAAATATCTATTTTCAATTTTCTTGACAATTCTAATAAAATTTAATCACGCTTTTGTTCGATTTTGTATCTTCTGGAGATTCTTCCTGCATCCATCCCTCTCCCAGGCACTGAGATCCAGGCTATCCTATTTTTGGTTAACAGGCTTGTAATTTACTTCTTTCCTAGTATTTCATGTTGAGTTCTAATCTAAAGCCTGGGAGGGAGGAGAAGCGAAGCTGAAGCATGCTCATGGAGGAGGTAGAGCAGAGGTGAGCTGGGGTGTGGGGGGCCCAGGGAGGGCCACAGCAAGTAACGGGTGGGTGCAGAGGAACCGCTTGCGGTAACATGAATTTGGATATAACGAGGTAAAGCAGCCCTATCACCCGGAGCGCTGCTTTACCACATTATATCCGAAGTCACGTTATATATTCACGTTATATCGGGGTAGAGGTGTTTTTACTTTTTATAAATATTGGCACAGTATTAGCTTTCTTCTAGTCTTCTGGAACTTTTCTGGTGTTCCAAGACTCGTATTGAAGATCACCATTAATGGTCCAGAAAGCTCCTCAGCCAGCTCTTTGAAAACTCTTGGATTCAAGTTATACAGGCCTGCTGATTTAAAAATATCTGACTTTAGTAGCTGCTGTTTAATATCCTCCTGAGATGATAGTGTTATCATAAGATGTAGTCACCTGTTATAACTACATCATCTGTTTTCACTGATCTGGATTTTATTCTGTGTGCACATTATAAATGTAATCAAATCATGATCACTTGTACCTAAGTTACTATTAATTTTTAGTTCTGTGATCAGTTCCTCTTTATCTGTCAAGATGAGGTCTAATATAGAGTTCCACCTTGTTGGATGCAGCACTTTTTTTTGAGCTATGCCATTGTCCTCTATAATTAGAAATTTCAAGGATATTTTAGTACTAGCGGTGTGAGACCTCCAGTAAATGTCACTCAAATTGAAGTCCCCCATGATCATACAACTTTCTTTCCTACACATTATGGATAGGTGTGTAAGGAGTTGGTTATCTTGTTCCCCAGTGTGAGTTCCTGGTCTGTAGCAGACACGAACTAATAACCCATGTTGTGTTTTATCTTCTAGAACATTGATCCAGAAGCATTCAAGATCATTCTATTTGGTGTTATCAGTGACTCAGAACCAGGTAATGACATTTTTGACAGAGTGCCACTCCTGTTCCCCGCTCAGTCCTTCCGAAATAGATATAAACCATTGATTTTAACATTCCAGTCATAGGAATTATCCCACAAGGTTTCAGTAACACCAACTAGATAAAATATATGCTTATAAATGAGCAAGTCTAATTCCTTGTGTTTGTTGCCCAGGTTCTTAACATTGGTGTATAGACAATTAAAGAATTTGTTCACTTCGTGTCCTTTTTGTTCCTTGATAAATTTTGGTCTCATCTTGATTTTGTACTAACTGAGTGCTCATATTTTTCCTTTTTTTACCTTCCCCTGTTTGTTATTAGTTTAATGCCCTCCTGACTACTCTAGCCAGCCTACTGAGCTGGAGGCCATCCAAAGTATCCAGCCCCTTCTTCCTATAGAAGGTGGACCAATGTTTTACAAAACCAAAACCCTCCACCACAGACCATTTACCTAGCCAGCAGTTCACTTCCAGAATCTTGTGCCTTCTGTCTGTCTTCACTTATGGGGCAAGAAGAATCTCCAAGAAGATGGCTTGGACATTCTTCTTCAGCATGCTTCTGAGTTCTCTGAAGTCATCTACCATCAGATAGATGTCCTGCGATACCACATCATTAGTGCCGATATGAACCATCTCCAATGCATCCTTTCCTGTCGACTTCAAAAGCCTATCGAATCTTAGAGTGATGTCTTGTGTCTTGGTTCTGGGAAGGCAGAAGATTGTCCTGTTGTCTGTCTGCCTGTCTCTTGCAGAACATGCCTTCGTTTCTACTGAGTATTAAATCCCCCACAAGAATCATCTGTCTTCCTTGGAGAGTTGGAGAACTCTTTGTGGACAAACTTGATTTTTCTTGATTTTCCCACTCTCCAAAAAACAAACTTTCCAATAAAACCCTTTTTGAACCAGTTCTTCTATGTACAAAATAGAGGCCAGAAAAGCCTTGTGCCCCAAGGAGTTTACAAAACAAAGTGCCTGCTAAAACGCAAGAAATTGGACCTTGCATGTGAATGGTGTTTTTCTGAATGGTTGTCCAGATTTTCCACACTTCTAAACAAAAACCATTGTCGACATGTTGAGATGTGGGATAGCAGGTTCAACCAAATGTCTGCAATCTTTGGGTTCATGTAATAGAAATGCCAGCATTTCATATTGTTTGTATTTAGAGAGAGCACATGTCTGAGGTATGGTAAGCTGAATATCAGAGGTTGCAGTGCAGCCAACATAGGAAAGCTACTTAGGGCCCCAACAGATTTATTGGTTTCCACACTATTTTATTATTGCTTTTATTATCAGGCTAAGCAGAACATAATACTTGAATAGCACTCTTTATTTGTCATGCTGTTTTATTTCCTCTGAGATTAGTCCTACGTTTGAGTTTCCCTAAACCTACCTAAAGAGATTAGATATTGTCTGGTTGCTATAGGAAATGCCTGCTCATGCAAGATCAGTTACAGTGGGGCTGCCAGTGTTTGAACTGATATGGGGAATGCAGGGGATTTCTTGTTCCTGGTGGCATTCTTCCCCTCTGTGACCATGCAGAGGCTGATTTTCATCCCTGTTTCAATGCTAATTCCAAAGAGCAAATGGTTTTGCATTCAGATTGCACCATATTGCAGCCAGAGAGCAGAGATTTCCCAATAAAAAATTCCACAGGAACGATTACCCTGGGCTCCACACAAGGACTATATTCATTCCATTCCCTCACAAATAAAACACATTTAACCCCACTCTCCAAATGCCTCCTGTTCTCTTTACAGAGATGCCTCTTCCCTCCACTTCTACAAATCACTCAAAGAAAACATTGGGCAATACCATAATAAGTAATGATATCATATTTTATAAACTTTTCATCTTTACAAACATTACATCCTGGTTAGTTGCTCTATCATATGGACAAAAGCAAGTTATCTTTCTTAGTGTTCTCCAGTTAAAGATTTTTGCCTAGCACAATGTCTTTCACTCTGACTAGATGCAGCTAGACAATAATAAAGATTTGTACACATTTTCCATTAGGCTAACTGATCAAGAGTGGCCCAGACCAAAAGTCCAAGTGCAGCATGTTTCTCTTTCTGTGCCCTGCCATCCTTAAAATGCCCCTTTGTACTATGTACTTTGTACCATGCTAACTCAAGCACAATATACTCCACGCCATATAAACTTTGAAGTACTCCCTCACAGGCAAGGCTCTGTGTTAGCCACAGATGTCATGAGAGCTCTAGCCGAGGTGATCACAAATGCGGCAGGGTCACTTTCAGTGGAATGGTAAGTAAATGTCTTGTTTGTTTATACCTAGAGTGTAGAATGTACAGCTAGGCTGTCAGCCCACAATGCTATATTGTCACTAATGCTATACCGAGAAGCTGATTTATTAGTACATAACTTCAAAGGGGAACTTTTTTAAAATGTTAGATTAAATAGTAAAGAAAAACAATTACATATGGTGATGCTACACAGAAGAATCCAGGACCTGGTAGAGTAGCTATTTCAGGAGTACTGACCAGCATTGCCCCGTAGAAGGTGTCTTTTGTTCTTGGTAGGTTACACAACTACAAAGTTTCAAAGGCTCCTGCTGTGTTTCCCAACTTGTCGCCAGAGACTAGAGTGACTTTAACCAATCAGGGTGAAGTTCAACCTGGTGAGGAGGAGGAGGAGGAGGAGGGTCTTTACAACAACATTTAAGCACTGAAGTGGGAGATGTGCATATACCTGTATCCATTGCACTCTTTGGAAAATTCTGCAAAGCTGATGCAGCGGGTGGCAATTGAATATGGGAAAGGCAAGCGATAGGTCAAAGAGATGTACAGTTAGGCAAATCTAATAGCCCCAAAACCTCCAAGACAGCCAGGATACGCCCCAGCAGAACTGGGATTGTCTGGCACAACTTGTGCACATCCTTCAGCCCAGGCTACTGTCCCCTTTTACTCCCACCCACCATGGACCTGATGTAATTCCACTGTGTACAAGTTTGGCTAGGAATTATCCATCAAAGTCCTACTCAGGCAGTAACTGACTCATGAAGCAGTTCATCCTCATGATCCTAGGATTTAATGATCAGTCTCTATCAATCAATATGGATTTTTTTTAAAAATGGCACCTTCAGAGACACTAGTAAAGCTGAGGGTTATACATAGGCCTATTTATTCTTGGATGGTTTGAGGTGAGGGTCTGGCTATGCTATTTATAAACTCACACAGGCAGCTCATGCTCCTCCTTTGTAACAGTGCAGATTCTGACTGACAACAAAAACACCAAACATACAGAGATGTGTTCTGGCATTTAGATGAAGTTAGTGGCCACACACAAAACTGCTGACAGAATTCAAAAACAGCAAGAGGAACATCTAAAGGGGAAGGTGTAAAGGGAATTGTCAGGATAAAGGAAAGCCTCAGAACAATTCAGATGGCGGCATTCTTGCTTGTGAACCATTAGACTGTAGGCTTGAAGTCTGGCCACACAAGTATTCAGGAATCCGCCTAGTGCTGATAAAAGCCAGGTGCTGAACTGAGGGGGCTATCTTTCAAAGCTGCCTTCACTCTATCCATTCTGATGCAAGTTAAAAGAATCATAACTGGACTCGATATTTTATTCAAACCTCCATTTAGCTCATCGTATTCCCTTCCCCAGCATTGGTGATTGTGCACCGCTGCCTCCTACTACCTGATTCAAGCATTGTTGCTATTGCAGTAGTGCTTTGTAGAGCTCTGCTAATCCATACTTTACTAATCTGCAAACAAAAAACTGGTCACTCCCTCCCCATGTCTCAGACAAGATTCAAAGTTAGAATGAGGCTTTATAATACCAAGGAGCGGATTCTGCTGCCCTTACTCATGTTGTATATTCCAACAGAAGTAAATGGGCCCACTCCAGGAGTAAGCTACTAATCCATATCAGTAAGGGCAATGGGATCTGGCCCCAAATATTTTATTGCTTTTACAAGATCTACTATAACACACTTACAAATCTAATGGACTACAAAGTATGTCATGTATAAGTACAGCTAAAGTACACATGTGAGGCGTTATACTAGCTTTTTTGTTCTGGTGCTTTGCTTATCCATTATGCCAATTATTTTGTAAATTCTACCTTAGCCTTCTTGAGGGTCCAACTTGGGCAAGACTGGTTGCAGGGGCTCAGGGGCTAGAGGAGAATATGCACTTACTGACAATACCTGTACTGTAACATAGATATGACTTTGGAGGATGATAGGATAACTACACTAAAGACTGTGAGGCACTCACTACTGGGGACCAGCTATAGAGATGAAGTGGGTTAAGTCTAAACCTATATTATTATTATTGTCCTTCTCCTTTCACTCTCTCGTGGCTTCCTCCTCTTTGATTAAGGCTGACACAACTGTGTTCCTGGGGTCTGCCCACTCAGAATTTCACTTATTGTTTGTCAGGCACTTGGGGATACTGTGAATCAGACAGGCACTGTATAACCCCTGATTCTACTGTTATTTTCATCTTGCAGATATAATGCCAACCCTGGTTAATTTCAATAAACAGCACAGTACCATGAGTCATTATTTCCTGTTGAAAAATTGGCTTCTAGCCCCAATAACATGCACTATACATGCAATCCCATGGTGGGATTGAAATTAACTCACTTCACCCTGTACCGTAGTTTGTCTTGTGGAAATAATATACCAGGCTATTCACTTACATAGACGCACACAGAGGAATAATCATTAATGTTTACTGATGTAGAATGTACACACTACATTAGTCACAATCCTACAAATAAACATGCTTTTTATGCACACTACATTAATCTTGATCTGATAAACAGCTAAAGCACAGTGACAGCTTTCTAAGGTACCCCCTGCAGAGAAAGTTAGCACACCAGAGGTTGCAAACAGTACCAAACACCAGTTATTCGAAATAAAGCCATTTCTTCAACCATTATTTTATGAGGAGTGGTTTATTGAAGAGAAATGAGGAGGGTTTTGGTTGGGGAGAATGAGTAAGTTTACATACTATGCTATTGACATTTATTGTTGCATGTTTGATGATTTGTACTGGTGCCTAAAAATTCACTGTCCCAGGAGCAGTATCTGAATGACTGTGTCACACACCAAGACTATTTTACAAGATGAAGGATAAATAGTATCATCTTGCATTCACATAGTAGTACATTTATTTTTATTTCAGCCTGAAGGATCCCAAACTGCTTTTCAAACAACTGCTTTGCCAGCCACTAAATGTAGAGATCTCTGGAGTGAAATGTGGCAGCTGATTAACAGTGTTCAAACTGCACAACAGTTTGGGATCAGAAGTCTATCATATCTTAATAAAACCACAAGGAAATTAGCATGTGCAACATGATACCCAAAGTGGAATTTAAGGAAAGCGTGAGTGGTTATTAATGCCTACATGGAAACTGTGGAAAATACCTCCCAAGATCCAGCTAATCCAAGGGAACAGAAAGGTGTATTAGACACACTTATGGATGTGTATATGACAGAAAATGGCTTTTCCATCTTTTTTTAAATGTACATTTTGCTCAAAATTGTAAAAAAATTCAATGTTGAAATGAAAGATATTGAGGTTTTTCTTAGAAATGTTTTGTCCTCTTCAGGTTTTTGCCTCATGTTCTCTTTTCACCTCTCTTGCCAGAACACCGGAGGCAATTGAAAAAAGTGCTTTCTCTCATTTTTTGACGTTTACCATTCTGTATCAGAGGAGTGGAACAAGTGGGGTTGGGACTTCAACTAAACCCCCATAGCCTTTAAAGAAATCTAGAAAAAAAATGTCAGTTTGAAACAAACGTTGGTTTGATTCATTTCAAACTTTTTCCATTCAAAACTTTATGGAAAATTTGGGAACAAAACAGAATATTTCAGTTTCTTCAGAAGCATTATACAGCAATGAAATTCTAATTTTTGACTGGCTTTAATAGTCAGATGGTTGTAACTATTGTTTGTTTATTCTTGAGATGGGCCCAGGTCATGAGAACAAAGGAGCAGCCATACCGAGTCAGATCAAAGGTCCATCTAGCCCAGTATCCTGTCTTCTGACAGTGGCCAATGCCAGGTGCCCTGGATGGAATGAACAAAACAGGTATCATCAAATGATTCATCCCCTGTCACCCATTCCCAGCTTCTGGCAAACAGAGGCTAGGGACATCATCCCTGCCCATCCTGGCTAACGTCACGGAGTTTGTCTGGATCAGAGATCAAATTTCCCCAAAGTTCAATGGATTGGGGTGGGTTTGGATCCACAGTCCTGATTCAGTTCTCTGTTTGCACAAAACACAGGAAGTGGTTAGTGAATCAGAGTCAGGAGACTCTGGGTTCCGATCTTGTCTTCAAAACTGTACGATGTTGGGCAAGTCATTTTCTCTTTCCCCTCCTACCGTTTGTCAGTTGTGTTTAGTTCGCTGCCTGTTAGCTCTTTGGGGCAGGGACTTACTGTGTGTTTGTACAGCACCTAGCACAATGGGGCTCCAGGCTCACTTGGGGCCTCTAGTGGCCAGTGTAATACAAATAATAATGAAGTGCCCTGTGCAGACCACGCTGGGCCTTGTGCTGCAGTACCTCTTTCCAAGAGTTGTGACCCTTTCCCTGAGCACAAGTGCTGCTCCTGTTCTATTCTGTCTGCAGTTTTTTCCTCTCCTTTTTGGCTGTACAGTAGGATTGTTTTGGGACTATATTCATAAAACCATGCTGCTTGCACATGCAATCTCAGCGAGGTCTCCAAGGTTCAACGATAAAAGCCTTCCATGTTTTATCCATTATTATATCTAGTTAATATTTTATCTTTTTTTTAAAAAAAATCTCAACAAGGTAATTCCTTAAGGAAATCCCTTAAGGAATCAGTGATAGTTCTGTCTGGCTATGGTTTGATTTTTTTGCTTTGTTGTCTATCTTAGCAAAGCTGTGTCTCCAACTCCTGCAGCAGATAATGGTCAGAAGATTCCCTTTGAAATGATAGCTTTTTGTGTGTGTTAGTAATGTTATCTATAGGAGAACAACTTTCCAAATCTGTTTGAAATATTTACAAGCTTCTTATTAATATGTAGCATTAAAATCCAGGACTAATTCATATTAGCCAAGGGTTCGATTTCAATTCAAATAGTTATAATATTTTAGTTAGAAAAAAAGTGTAATTTAACAAATATATTTTTAAACAGAGTAAATGCATTGGTAGTTTCTGTGGAAAAATTACACATTGCATTCCATTTATTTCTCACACAGAGTTCATTACATATCTGTTTGAATATCAGTAATTAGTTTCTTTCTTCCTTCACTGTAAACCTGTCTAATCTTTCTTATTAGCTTGATGATTAATCTCTTAATTTCTTTTTCTAAACAAAACTGTTTAAATTTACACTTCTTTTGAAACTGGTGTCAGAATGATAAAAAGTCAAAGATGATAAAGGGTGTTTTAACTGATCCATCAAAATACAGGGACTTGGAGTGAGGCAAGATGTTTTGACCTCAAAACTAAGCCTTGGATTCCTGAGATCAGTGCACAGTTCCCAGCTTTGCTTTAGACTTCCTGTGTGATTTTGGGCAATTCCCTTAAAATGGGGATACTTCCTTTCTCCATCTGTTGTTGCTGTTGTCTGTTTACAGTGGAAGATTTTCAGAACAAGATCATATCCAGACTAGGAAAATATGTCATGTTAAGAATTGGTTACCTTACACATTTTATTTACCCATTTGATACTATGGGAGACAGGATTTGATGTCTTCAAAATGTGATAGCTAGTTATGATCAGTCCTAGAATCCCCACAATCAGCTAATAACTTTTTAAAGTTGTTGAATCCGGTCTATACTAGTGTTTAAAAGCAGGCAATTTAAAACATGTCAGAGCACAAGTTCTTTAACATGATGTAGTTTCCTGGTCTAGATGTAGCGTTTGCCAGAAGCTGGGAATGGACGACAAGGAACGAATCACTTGATGATTACCTGTTCTGTTCATTCCCTCTGGGGCACCTGGCATTGGCCACTGTCAGAAGACAGGATACTGGGCTAGATGGACCTTTGAGCTGACCCAGTATGGCCATTCTGATATTCTTAGGCACTGTTCAGAAATATACATATCCCCATTGGTGCCTTGTAGCATATATTTCTGTATAGTGCCTTTAGGAAGGGCTTCTACGTGTTACTGTAATAAAAATAACTAATAATAATTGGATGAACAAAGGGAGTGGAGCGCAGGACAACTGGGAATCTACAAATGAAATATCTGTGCCTTAATGTGGACTGAGGATGACTCTGTAGTTCCAGTGTACATTATCACACAAACGTCACAACACAGTGTTGTGTGTGTTTATATGTACCATACCTGGGTAATGTGTAGATAAGAAAGTGGAGATTAGAAAACACACTTCACAATGTGCCATCAGGCTGAGTTCAAAGGGATTACTTTTACCATTTCATCTCCCAAATTACTTGAATAGTATTCACTCATTTTCCTATATTTTCTATGTACATTTCACATTTTCCCTGCAGTGCAAGATACAAATAAACTTCAAAGTAGAGAAAATAATTTGGCTTTGTCTTACTTTTGGATGTCTCCTTTTTTGATATATGTATAATACTGGCAGTAGCCTGTTGGTGTATTTTGGACTTCAAGCATTTTAAAATACAGTGACATGGATTTATCCTCCAGAAGAAATGGAAACTTTTAAACTTATGTGATCAGATCCTGAAGTTATTATTTGAGGCCCATTTGCTCCCTGCTGTAGGAAAAGCCATGGCTAAGGAAGAGATCTCCAGGAAGTTTCCTCACTGAGATTTCTCCCCAGATGCTTCTCTGAAGGCAGGGTTGCTCCCTATGATGCAGGCCTTGGGACCCACACATAACTCTCACATTTCCCCTGTGCGCCAGGCATCCTTCTTGGGTCTTGGTGTTGGACAAGCTTTGTCACCATGGCCGCATGGTTCCATTGACAGGCTTCCTGCAGTTGCCCTGGAAACTCTCCTTACAGAGGATCCCTGCTGGTGGGTAAAGGCTGGATTACATTTCCTTCTTGATCTCTTTGCCCAGCTCACCTCCTTCCCACTCTCACAGCACTGGATGCACAGAGAGCGCTCAGCAGGGCCGAAGAGAAGGAAAGAGAGTTGGTGCCAGTGGTTAAAACTGACAAACAGATGTGTGTGTGTGGGGGGGATGCTTCCTGCATCAGGTGGCAATTTGGAAACTCAACTATTTTTCAATATGAAAGATAAATAAATATTAAATGTGTCACTAATTAGAGAAGTTGGGAAGTTCCCTGAGTATCTTAGCATATTTGCTGACTATTTTGAGGAGATAGGTACATAGGAAAGTATGCATGACCTTTGGAAAGGCTTGTTAGGGGTTTATGGCAGAAAGCATTCACTTTTGCTTGCGCATCGCTTGCTACTTTTCATGTCCTTACAACTTGTTTTAAAATCTTTCAACACAGAGGGATGAGCCCAGAACTAACCCCAAATGTATTAGCACGTGCGTAAATATGAGATCTGGCAGATCTGTCACTCCCGAGTATGTCCTAGAAGTCACCACACTGGTTGCTGGGGTAGGGTGCAGCGGGGGGCTGCAAGGTCTCCTGTTTGCCTAGCGCGTAATGACCATGTCAGTCCTAACACTACTTTAGCATCCATTTAGAAGCAGTTCCTGCAGCAGTCACTTTATGGCTAGCTCCTGGATATCTGTTTGCTTGACTACCGCTTTCAATTATTAGCAAAATAACACCTACAAGGTATATAACTGTTCCACAAGGGCACTTTGAAATGATGAATGCAGAATGCACTATCACATCCAGCTCAATCTCATTTTCACCTGCTTATCTGCTGCAGTGTGTTGTCTATGCCCTTTGTTGCACCGTGGGTGCTCTCCCAGGCTAAATGTGGTCTCCTGTGAGTTTTCCTCAAATCCATGCGGCAACATATTTGATATTTTCTCGTTAGAGTAGGATAAAGTCATCTAAGATTAGGTGTTTCATTACTTGAGTTATGCTGGGGACATACAGTGCTTAATGGCTTTGTCTCTGTTAGACTAATGGTATCCGACTGGCCTATGGAACATGACCCATAGCAATACTGCCAAATTTGCAGCCTACTAAAGGTTTCCTTATAATGTTGATGCTTCCTTATACTCTACTCACAGATTTGCAAGAGGGTAACGTTGCTATTTTCATGATGAAAACTGTGTCATTTTGTCAGGGGTACTTCTGACCTCCTCCTCACCAAAAAAAATAAATAAATCAACCCTACACTATGAGCTAGACAATTACATTGCTATCTTCAAGAATCAAATACTAATTGGCTAGCGAGGAACTGAAATGAAAGGACTTCTGTAAAGAACAGTTGGTGATAACTTAATCTTTTTTAACTTATTGCTTATTTATTTACTCACTAATTTGTCAAATTCTGTAATTTGCAACAAAATCCCAGTTATTAGTGGGAATTAGCAAGATTTTGCTGTATGACATCTCACAACCAGATTTCAAATATTGCAGGAAACACTGCAAAAATCCCAAAGTCCCTGTCATAATTCTAGCAGCACCATCAAAAAGCAGGAAACCAGGTATCCTGGCACCCTCCCCCTCCCCATGACATGAGGGCTTTGGCTTCCTCAACCATGGGATGCTGTTCTGAGAAGGAGGCCTTCTGGAAAGATATGTGGTCTACTCAGTGGCATAGCCAGGTTCTAAGATGGGTAGGCAACTTATGGCACGGCTGCCGAAGGCGGCACGTGAGCTGATTTTCAGAGGCACTCACACTGCCTGGGTCCTGGCCACTGGTCCCGAGGGGCTCTGAATTTTAATTTACTTTTAAATGAAGCTTCTTAAACATTTTAAAAACCTTATTTACAAGAATAGTTTAGTTACATATTATCGACTTAGAGAAAGAGACTTTCTAAAAACATTAAAATGTATTAGTGGCACATGAAACTTTAAATCAGAGTGAATAGACGAAGACTCGGCACACCACTTTTGAAAGGTGGCTCACCCATGTTCTAAGAGCAGTGGGGAGCAAACATTAAAAAAGCACACCCCTCCTTGGCTCCTCCTCTGACCATGCCCCCTTGGCTCCTCCTTTGGCCGCTCGGCGCCACCGCCCCCCACTCCTCTGGCCGTGCTGCCCCCCTCATGCCCTCCCCATGGCTGCTCTGCAGGCTGATATGCTATGCCCCCCTACCCTCGCTCCTCTGGCCATGCAGCCCCTCCCCATGGCTCCTCCGGCCGTGCTGCGGGCTGTCATGCTGCGTGCCCCAGCCCCCCTCCTCTGGCCACTCAGACCGGCCCCGGGGCTCCTTAGGCTGTGCTGCCTCCCCTTCCCTGCAGGAGCCCAGAGCCGGCCTGGCAGGCCAAGCTTCAGAGTCGAGCGTGGGCCCCGCCCGCTGGTGCCATGGTAACCCCTAACTAAGGCACGGCTTTTGGAAACTGTGCTGAGGGGAAGCGGCTGCTTCGCCTGCACCCACCCCCTCCACCCCCCGCCCAGCTAGGCCACTGGGTCTACTTGACCAAGAAGAGGACGAGCATCTTTGGACACCAAGTTGCCAATCTAGTGAGAAGATCTTTAAACTAGGTTTAAAAGGGGCAGGTGACACCAGCCCACAGGTGAGGGTATATAAAAAAGGTGACCTTCACGATGGATAACTATTGGGGTCGTGATGAAAAATTACAGTAGAGTTATTGCAGCAACACGAGGAAAACAGTGGGGGCAGCTGCTCAACAGCTTAGGTATCTATCCACATATGCAAGGAGTATGGGGAATAAACCAGAAGAACCGGCAATGTTAATTCATAAGCTAAAATATGACGTGACAGAGCCATGGTAGGATGAAATTCATGATAAAAATATTCATATGGAGGGGTACAGAAAGGACAACCAGGGAAAAAAGGAAGGCGATGTTGCATTATACATCAATATGGTTATTCTGCAGTCCAAAAAAGCGCTGAGAGAGGCAGCTGAAAGTTTCTGGGTGAAGCTAAAAAGAGGGGAAAAAAACCCATGGGCAATGTCATGGTAGCCTTTTACTACAGAACACCAAATCGGGAGGAGGAATAACAGAAATAGCCAAAACACAATATGCGGTAGTAATGGGGCACTTTGATGACCCAACTAATATAGCAGAACACAAAATAGCCAATAAGTTATTGAAAAGTGATGTGGACAATTTCTTGTTTTACAAGGCGAAGGAAGTAAGCTGGGGCCAAATCCATTTTAGATTGGATTCTGACTAATAGGGAGAATTGGTTGCAAAGCTGAAGACTGAAGGCAAATTGGGTGCAAGTGACCATGAAATGCTAGTGGTCATGATTCAAAGGTGTGAGCGCAGCAGACTAAGCCCAGCAGACTTTAACAATCACAGAGAAAGTAAGGTTCCCATATGACAAAAAAAAAATATAAGGGAAAAAGGAGTTCAGGAAAGCTGTTAGTCTCTCAAAGGGACACTATTAAAGGGACAACAGAAAACAAGCCTGTTATGAAGGAAAGCCCTCTTGACATTAGTTGCTCTTTGGGCCTACTGATGGCCCTTTGGCAGGGCCAGCTCTAGGCACCAGCTCGCCAAGCATGTGCTTGGGGTGGCACTTTCTAAGGGGCGGCACTCCTTGCCTCTCCGTCATTTTTTTTTTTGCTTGGGGCGGCATTGCCAGGAGCCAGCCTTGTCACAGCCACTCGCCCTGTCAGCGTGCGAGCAGGGCTCTGTGCCCCCTGCACAGCCCACTCAGGGAAATGCCACGCCGCCCTGGGGAGACTCGGCGTGGCAGCAGCAGCAGCAGGACCCCTCCTCCCTCCCTGAATCCCAGGCCCTGCCTCCCTCTCTCCCCGGCTCCTCACACATTCCGGGAGCCTCTCTCAACGTTGCCACAGCCTGACCCCCCCCCCGCAGCTCCGAGCCCTACCCCTCTGAGCCGGGAACCCCCCGACCCCACCTCCAAGCCCAACCCCTCTGAGCTGGGCATCCCCCCTGACCCCATCCCCCCCACAGCCCTGACCCCCAGCTCTGAGCCCAGCCCCTCTGAGCCAGACCAACACCATCTCCCCCCCCCCCCCACAAGCCCTGAGCCCAGCTCCTGTGAGCCAGGCACCTCCCCCCACCAACCCAGAGCCCAGCTCCTCACGCAACCCTGGGCAACAGCAGCACCAACTCCAGGCAGTGACAGCCCACTGGCACCAACCCTCACTAGCACTCAGCAACAGCCCATTATGTATGTAATTGCAAATGTATGCAAAGCATTTAATGTTTTAAAATAACATTTTTAGTGTATTTTCAAATTATTACAAATTAATTTTTGAATGTATTGCTCTAGTTATTTTTTACATTTCCAAATACGTGTTATTATAGTATTGCAACTATAATGGAAGGGGCCCCTGAAATTGCTTTGCCCCAGGCCCTCTGAATCCTCTGGGCGGCCCTGCCCAGAGTGTGTGAGGAGCCGGACAGGGAGGGAGGTGGGGGGTCCCCTGTGGCTGAGCCCGGGCCACGGCGGCGAGAGAGGCTCCTGGAATGTGTGAGGAGATGAGCAGCCGGTTGGGCTAATCGGTGCTGAGCAGGTAGCCCTGCAGCTGGAGATCCTTGTCTTCCCGCCCATCAGGGCTGGGCCAGGGCACTGTGAGGCTGAAGAGCAGCAGGTCCAGGGCGGGCTCTCCAGGTCCTCGGCTCCAGCAGCATCGCGAAGCCCAGGGAGGGGGTCGTGTTCTCCCTGCCACCCCGCAGCCACACCTCTACCTGACAGTACTCCCGCTCCGCGCTGCCCAGCAGCTCCACCCGCATGGGGACAGAGTCGCAGCTGGGCCAGGGCTCGGCTGCCGTGTGCTGGTAGTGGATTCCCACGTTTCGGGGGGAGCCCAGTGCTGGGGTGGCAGGGAATGTGGGTTGTGGGCCGGGGGGGGGCAGAGCCAAGTGCTGGGGCGGCAAAGGGTGCGGGTGAGGGAGCACTGGTGGGCAGGGAAGGAGCAGCTCAGGGCTGGGGAGACGGGGGGGGGGGGGGGCAGCCAAAATTTTTTTTGCTTGGGGCAGCAAAAAAACCTAGAGCCAGCCCTGCCCTTTGGTTGGCTGTCTTAGGTTCTGCATGGTTGTAGAGAACAGGAAACAGCAGGCAAAAACTCCATCCACTGCACTGGCTGTGACCAGTTGCCACAAAGCTATGCTAACAGTGGCGGATTACTACATAGACGCAGCGGCCCAAGGGTCCCAGCCAATTTGCAGGCCCCAACAAGGAGTGGGAATTCTGGCTCCAGCCACTGCTCTTCCTCTCCTCCCCCCCCCCCCCCCCGTGGCCTCTTAGCCCTGCTCCTCTCCTCTTTTCCGTGAGGCCCTGGCCAGGCCAGAAGATGGAGCCTGTATAGTGTGAGGATATTCACTCTCCCATGGGGCACTGATTGAGTCCCCCCCGCCCCCGCCCCAAATGCATACTTCTGTTAGTCACCTTTCTGCACTAGCTGGTCTTTTCGCCAAGGTTTCTGGTAGCCTTCAGAAAATAGCTCTTTATATGCACATCTCAGAATGTCTTTTCCAAGTGCACTGGAACATGAGCATTTGTGGGAATCCAAAGAGTTTTGAGACCACAGCAAGCGTTTATTTATTAATGCAGGTGTGAATAGAAGGAAAGTGCTGGAGTTCAAATGGCCCTTAAATGCTGTTAAGGTGACCAGATGTCCAGATTTTATAGGGACAGTTCTGATTTTTGGGTCTTTTTCTTAGAGAGGCTCCTATTACCCCCCACCCTCTGTCCCAATGTTCCACACTTGCTGTCTGGTCACCCTAAATGCTATTAATTATGGTGAAAAGCTGCATGCCAGTGGAACTCAGTTAGGCAAACCATTAGAACTACAAAGAATGGGTCCAGTTATGAGAAGAAGGCATCATGTCTCTTGGTAAAGTATAGCTTTGATGGTTTATTTACAGCAGCATGTTTGGGAAGCCAGATTACACACACTTTATGGGCAAGAATCAGATTTTTATCAGTGAAAATAAAATGAGCTGGAAAAGCTAATATAGTCACATGAAAGCAGAGGCCCTGTGTGGTAGTGCAGAGCTAGCACTGAACGCTGCCAGGGACTGTGTATGTGTGAGACAAGGTGGGTGAGATGCTAGCTTTTCTTGGCCCAACTTCTGTTTGCAAGTGAGACAAGCTTTCCAGTTTACACACAGCTGTCATTCAGAGTTGGGAATTGTACTTGGAGTGTCACAGCTGTTACCTAGCAGCTCTGTGTTCTTGGGGCACCAGGGCACAGTACCCAGCCTGCCTGATTCATGAAATACTTCCCCTCCCCCATCCCATCCTCTGCTTGAACCAAATCTGCATCAGAAGAAAGACTTTTAAAAAAGGAAAGAAAGGCAGTGGGCGACACACCTAAAGCCTTGGGATAAGGAGGACAGGATTAAGGAAACGCCTAGCTTCAGTTGCATCGAAGCTTGGACATGGCGGCACCTCCATTAGCATATAGAATGGAGAACAGAGATTCGAAGGCAAAAACCACATGGAACTCTGGGACCAGAAAAGCACTGCATAATGGGGGAAATCTCTACTCCAGATGTTAATGAACCCACGCCTGGACACACCCAGCTCAGTAGTTATCAGACCAATTCTAGCAATAAATCTCTTTATTGGTATCCAAAATAGCGAAGCTCCCTAATTGCATTGTGAGCTCCCTCCAAGGCTCACTGCCCAAAGCCAGGAATGATCAGCTCCCATGTCTAGCCTGAACAAAACCACTTTGGTATTCTCCAGAAACAAATCTCGTGTTCTCTCTTGAACCGTTGTTGTTTCTCTACAAAAACCCCTATCCATGTTCAAGTAAGTGTTCTGATGCCTGGATACAAAATCTGCATCAGTTCCATTGGGCCTTCATCTTCTCTTGACTGACTGACTGTGCTGGGGGTTCTGCCTGACTCCAGCACTCTGGACCTTCAGCTACCACCACCACCTAGGACCCCTGATCGCTTCAAGCTTCACAGCGTGGTGAAAACCCAGCTTCCACACTCTCTCTTTCTCTCTCCCCCCTCTCGGTATAGCCTTCTGACCCTGACTTGTGTGGTCAGATATAGTTTTGTAAACCTGACTTTTATAATCAAATGTAAGTTAGATTTATTATAATTGGTTTGTTTGGCTCCCCTATGGTTATTACCTGGCAATATTACCTCGAGGTTTTTCGCCTTCCCCTGCAGCGTGGGGCACGGGTCGCTAGCTGGTGGTTTCTCTGCAGCTTGAGGTCTTCAAACCAATTTTGAGGATTTCAATAACTCGGTCCTGGGATAGGGGTTGTTATAAAATTGGATGGGTGGGGTTCTGTGGCCTGCCTTGTGCAGGAGGTCAGACTAGATGATCAGATGGGTCCCTTCTGACCTATGAGTCTATGAGTCTATGAGTAATAAACAACTTTCACGATTAAGCTGGTTGTGTCTCTGTCTCCTTTGTGTGTATGTGTGCGTATGTGTGTGTGTGAGACCCACCCCTGGGGAACCTAGGTCCTGCAGGTTAGCTCCATTGGGAGGGAACGTGCATCAGGGAGGAGCAGATCTCTGTATAAGAACACAAGTGACACAAGCAGTAAATTGATAGAAATATCGATCCTCCCCACCCACCCCTAGATAAGGAACCCTAATAAATGAGCAGACCCCAAGGTGGATCAGATTGTTTAGCAAAATTATTTAACTTATATTTCAAGGGAGCAGGCAAGGTGAAGCAGCCAGTTAACACTTCTCCAATCACAGGCAGAAAGGAGAAGGGGAAAAATAGTTGTGGGGTGGGTGGGCAGGGTTTAGTGGGGTATAGTGTGTTGTAATAAGCCATAAATCCAGTGTCTCTGTTCATCTGTGTGGTTCTTCGAAAAATCATTCAGATTTCAATTGGGTTTAGATATTTCAAAGATCCCATTTCTGGTTCTCTTTGCAGTTCAAATAATGGGTTTTCAATTTTGTTTCCTTGGTGTCTTTAGGAAGCCTCCACAGATCAGCAGCAGGACTGTAAAAGCCAGCCTTGCTGCAGAAACCCAGACTGGCTACGGGACAGGCAAGGAGGGCAAGCTGGCCTCTCCGCACCTCCATGACCCCCGGTTGGCTAGAAAGCTGGCAAGAACTCACACTCTTACTTTCTCCTGCCAGCTCTCCTCCGAGTGAAGGATGGGGCTCTGATTTGATAACAGATTATGAGGGCTGCAAGACAGCGCCTGGGCTGGCTGACAGCATGGGGCTATGGGACAAGCTCTGACACTTACCTGGAACGTGGTGCGAGTCAACACTATCACTCCTAAGATTAACCACAGCCCAAAAGAAAGGTGGGACTTTAATCCAGGTGGTGGGGAGAGGCAGGGAAGGCAGTTGAGCAGCTGATGGATATAGAGTTCATTTTTGGCATCTGGGATTTTTGCCACATTCCTGTTGACTGCTCTTTGCAATAACATTAGGGTTCTTTATATGCTAATAAAGACATTGGGATAGAACTGTGTGTTAGAGCAATTCCTGGGTGAATGCCTGCTTCAGGACCGGCTCTAGGCACCTGCAAACCAAGCACATGCTTTGGGCAGCACAATTCTAGGGGCGGGACTTGCACTCGGAAGATTTTTGGTTTATTTGTTTTTTGGTTGGGGCAGCAAAAAACCTAGAGCTGGCCCTGACCTGCTTCTTCCAGGAGTGTAAGAGACTAGGACTAACCCAGCCAAGAAGAAAGCCCCCGTCCCATCCCGCCAAGAAGAAGAGAGGGGTGGATAGTGGGACTATTCTTGGGTAAGAATATTTGCTAAGTGGGTATAAAGACACCTCTTTCTTATACTCGCACTTCCTGGCTCTAGTCCCATCTCAACAGCAGAGGGCTGTCACCTTGCTCTCCTCCCTATTACTACTCAACGTCTGTTTAGGCCTCCAGGAAGAATGAGTGTAGAGCTTCAGCCTCGCTGGAGGCTTCTGCCTATCTAGTTATCCCACGCGACCCTCCCTTAAGACTGCAAAGATGCCTGTTAAGAATTAAGCTGTATTGCTTGCAGTGTTAAAACCATGCTGGGGTCAGGCTGTTGGAACAAGACAAGGTGAGTGACGTAATGTCTTTTATTGGACCAACTTCGGTTGGTGAAAGAGACAAGCTTTTGAGCTGCACCGAGCTCTTCTTCAGCCCTGTATGAAGTGTATTGGTCAGTCTTTGCCCTCTGGTTGATGGATTTCCTTAATACTTTTTCTTCTCACCACACCTGCGAGTGACTGTGTGCGCACAATGATAGAGTTGCCAACTTTCTAATCACACAAAACCGAAGACCCTAGTCCCGCCCTGTCCCTTCCCCAAGGCACTGCCCCCTGCTCACTACATTCCCCCTCCCTCAGTGGCTTGCTCTCCCCCCCCCGCTCAGTTTCACTGGGTTGAGGCTGGGTGCAGGAGGGGGTGAGTGCTCTGAGATGGGGCTGGAGATGAGGGGTTTGGGGTGCAGGAGGGGACTCCAGGCTGTCGGGGTGGGGCCAAGGGATTCGGAATGTTGGAGGGGGCACAGGCTCTGGGATGGGGGGTGGGGATGAGGGTTTCAGGGTGTGGGAGGAAGCTCTGGGTTGAGGCAGGGGGTTGGGGTGCAGGGGGGGTGAGTGGTGTCCAACTGGGCGTGCAGGTTCTGGGGTGGAGCTGGGGCGTTGGGTTGGAGGGGCTCTGGGTTGGGGGGGTCTGAGGGCTCAGGCAGGGGGTTGGGGCTCTTGGTTTGTGGGGGTTCAGGGCTCAGGCAGGGGGTTGGGGCTTGAGGTTGGTGCGTGGGCATACCTCAGATGGCTCCAGGTCAGCAGCAGGGCTAAAGAAGGCTTCCTGCCTGTCCTGAGAGCAGGTCTGGCGCCTAGTGGGAGGGAGGCTCCGCACACTGCTCTCACCTGCAAGCACTGCGCAGAGCCCCATACCCGCCCCCCCCAGGTGTGCTGACTGGAGCTGCCAGGGTCCCTTTTCGACTGGGTGTTCCAGTTGCAAACCGGACACCTAGTCACCCTACTCAATGATGACATCAGGTCTTGGGATGTAGTGGGGTTGCACTGCATGCACCACACTTTTAGGAAAGAATGTGTGACGGGTTGGATCACAGAAGCTCCTTGGGAACTACCAACTGATGTGCCAAGACTACTTCTGCTCCTGTTTTCCCTGCCAGCCTGGGACTCCAGCACCCTGTCTTGTTGAGCCAGACATTCCAGTCTGCTCCAACCAGGGCCAGCTCTGGCTGTTTTGCCATCTCAAGCAACAACAACAAAAAAATAAAAAGCTTATACAGGGTAAACTCATAAATTGTTTGCCCTCTATAACTCTGCTAGGGAGATATCCACAGCTGTTTGCCCCCCCCCCCACCCAAGGTATTAATACATACTCTGGGTTAATTAAAAAGTGATTTTTATTAAATACAGAAAGTAGGATTTAAGTGGTTCCCAGTAGTAACAGACAGAACAAAGTGAATTACCAAGTAAAATAAAACAAAACATGCAACTCTAAGCCTAATACAGTAATAAAATGGAATACAGATCAAATCTCACCCTCAGAGATGTTCCAGTAAGTTTCTTTCACAGACTGGATGCTTTCTTAGTCTGGGCACAATCTTTTCTCCTGGTACAGCCCTTGTTCCAGCGCAGGTGGTAGCTAGGGGATTTCTCTTGATGGCCACTCATTGTTCTGTTCCACCCACTCATATATCTTTTGCATAAGGCAGGAATCCTTTGTCCCTCTCTGGGTTCCCACCCCCTCCTTCTCAGTGGAAAAGCACCAGGTTAAAGATGGATCCCAGTTCAGGTGACATGATCACATCACTATAAGACTTCATTACTCACTTGCCAGGACACACGTATACAAGACGACTTACAAGTAAAACAGAGCCATCTACAGATTCCAGACCACCACTAATGGCCCACACTTTGCATAATTACAATAGGCCCTCAGAGTTATATTTCATAGTTCTAGTTTCAGATACACAAGTGATACATTTATACAAATAGGATGGCCACACTCAGTAGATTATAAGATTTGTAATGATACCTTACAAGAGATCTTTTGCATGAAGCATAATCCAGCTATATTATATTCATACTCATTACCATATTTTCATAAAATATTTAGAGTGTGTCACAGAATGAGTTAGTACTTCCTTCATTGCAAGATTAAACCCTATGCAATTTACCACCCATTCACACAGTTCAGTTATTTCCAGTTCTGACCTAGCCTGAAGATATCTGGATGACCAAGGGGACAAAGGAAGTAGGAGGGCTGTTGACAGCGGCTCCCCTTGCATATTCAACTGACCTTTTCAGTAGCTAGCCCCCGCCCCCAAGCTCACTTTTTCCCCCTACATGCCATTTTGCAGGAGCCATATTGGTCCCAGGATATTAGAGAGACAAGCTGGGTGAGAGAATATCTTTTATTGGCCCAACTGCTGTTGGTGAGAGACACAAGCTTCAGACAGCAGAAGCTGGTGCAATAAAAGCTATAATCTCATCCAATTTTTTTCTCTACATCATGTTTGGAAATTTTTAAGGACTAAGGATGGAATTTTCAAAAGTGCCAAAGTCAGTAGGATTTGTGCTCCTAAGTTATGTAGGACCTTTGGAAAATTCCACCCTAAATCAGGTCCAGACATCTTTAAGCCCATCAGCATGCCATAAGTAAATTAAGTGAAAAGTTTGGGAAGCCCTTTGTGCCACCATCTGGCTCAGAGCACTCTGTGAAGTACATGAGTAACTCCTGTAGCTTTTTCTTTCACAGAATTCTTAGATAGCTCCTGCTTCACATAACCAAAAATAAATATATAGGAGTCTGAAGTAATGTCTAATATAGTGAATGCTTACGGGAAGAGGGTAGGTTTAGACGATAAAATAAAAAAAGAGCAAGTAAAAAATCACTTAGAAAAGTTAGATGCCTGCAAGTCACCAGGGCCTGATGAAATGCATCCTAGAATACTCAAGGAGTTAATAGAGGAGGTATCTGAGCCTCTAGCTATTATCTTTGGAAAATCATGGGAGACGGGGGAGATTCCAGAAGACTGGAAGGGGGCAAATATAGTGCCCATCTATAAAAAGGGAAATAAAAACAACCCAGGAAACTACAGACCAGTTAGTTTAACTTCTGTGCCAGGGAAGATAATGGAGCAGGTAATTAAAGAAATCATCTGCAAACACTTGGAAGGTGGTAAGGTGATAGGAAATAGCCAGCATGGATTTGTAAAGAACAAATTGTGTCAAACTAATCTGATAGCATTCTTTGATAGGATAACAAGCCTTGTGGATAAGGGAGAAGCGGTGGATGTGATATACCTAGACTTTAGTAAGGCATTTGATACGGTCTCGCATGATATTCTTATAGATAAACTAGGAAAGTACAATTTAGATGGGGCTACTATAAGGTGGGTGCATAACTTGCTGGATAACCGTACTCAGAGAGTAGTTATTAATGGCTCCCAATCCTGCTGGAAAGGTATAACAAGTGGGGTTCCGCAGGGTTCTGTTTTGGGACCGGTTCTGTTCAATATCTTCATCAATGATTTCGATGTTGGCATAGAAAGTACGCTTATTAAGTTTGCAGACGATACCAAACTGGGAGGGATTGCAACTGCTTTGGAGGACAGGGTCAAAATTCAAAATGATCTGGACAAATTGGAGAAATGGTCTGAGGTAAACAGGATGAAGTTCAATAAAGACAAATGCAAAGTGCTCCACTTAGGAAGGAACAATCAGTTTCACACAGAATGGGAAGAGACTGTCTAGGAAGGAGTATGGCAGAAAGAGATCTAGGGGTCATAGTGGACCACAAGCTTAATATGAGTCTACAGTGTGATACTGTTGCAAAAAAAAGCAAACGTGAGTCTGGGATGCATTAACAGGTGTGTTGTAAACAAGACACAAGAAGTCATTCTTCCGCTTTACTCCGCGCTGGTTAGGCCTCAACTGGAGTATTGTGTCCAGTTCTGGGCACCGCATTTGAAGAAAGATGTGGAGAAATTGGAGAGGGTCCAGAGAAGAGCAACAAGAATGATTAAAGGTCTTGAGAACATGACCTATGAAGGAAGGCTGAAGAAATTGGGTTTGTTTAGTTTGGAAAGAGAAGACTGAGAGGGGACATGATAGCAGTTTTCAGGTATCTAAAAGGATGTCATCAGGAGGAGGGAGAAAACTTGTTCACCTTAGCCTCCAATGATAGAACAAGAAGCAATGGGCTTAAACTGCAACAAGGGAGATATAGGTTGGACATTAGGAAAAAGTTCCTAACTGTCAGGGTAGTTAAACACTGGAATAGATTGCCTAGGGAAGTTGTGGAATCTCCATCTCTGGAGATATTTAAGAGTAGGTTAGATAAATGTCTATTAGAGATGGTCTAGACAGTATTTGGTCCTGCCATGAGGGCAGGGGACTGGACTCGATGACCTCTCGAGGTCCCTTCCAGTCCTAGAGTCTATGAGTCTATGAGTCTATAAACGTCTTACCCATAAGTTTTGGCAAGGCTGTGGCCCAGCTATCATCATCATACTCACGTAGGGTTCACATCTTGCTGTGGAGGGTTTATGATCCTAAGTAACTACTGTGCTGTCAGCCCTCACTCAATCCTCTGATTTTCCCTGCAACTTAAAAAAGGACTTCTTTCCTCTCCACATTTCTCAGCACATTCTGCACATTTTCTGGCTCTCTGGAGCTTAAAGTGCATGCCAGGAAATAATAAGGGAAAAGATAAAGAGTTGATTTAGTGCTGAGCAAATATTGGAAGGAGATTTCTGCATGTGATTAGAATTTATTTCTTCTGTTCTTATGTAGCAAAAGAGGATTTGCTGTAATGGCTAGGAATATATGTGGAAGAAGTTGCTGAAGAAGGTCTTTAATGTTGCTAAAATATGAATCAGCTTGTCATATTTAAATAGTCTCCTAAAAGATGGATATATATATATACACACACACACACACACACACACACACACACACACACACACACACACACCATCTGGATGTGATTACAATTAGGACATGCACAAACTATGGTCTGTTTCTACAAACACTAACAAGTACCACAAATGTGTCAAGCTGGACAATAGTGAAAAAAATTGAGCCTTTTTACTGAAGAAAAAAAAAGCTGTCTATTGCTTGTTAGTGGACCTCTTGTTTTGTTTTTTGATTTAATACATTATTCATTTTTTTACCATAATGCCAAAGTCCAAAAGAGTGAGGGGATGGGTTTACAGTCTATTCCTGGCTCTGCCTGTGTAATCCTGTGCAGGCCACTTTACCGCTCTTTGCCTCAGTTTCCCCATTGGGAACATGGCAATAGTGAACTTCCTTCCCTCAAGATGTGTTGTGATTCTTGCAAAGGATTTTCTCCTCCCTCCTTGCTTCATATGTAGGCTCTTGAAGGTGTTAATAGGTTTGGTTTGTTGACAGGCATTTTCTATGTCATTATTTTCCTACTTTGGCAGATTATTTTAATTCACAGAAAAATAAGGGGAAAAAATCTTAGTGGAAATGAAGAAGGTTTCTATGGTGGGAGAATAAGACACTTAAAAATGAGAGATCTGCCTAAAAAAGACTACACATATTTGTGACCCTTGACCCTTTGAGTGGAGAACATTCTGTTCTGAACAGTGAGGCATTCTGACTCCTTTTCTTTTCACAGATACAGTTTGTTTTCAGGCTTCTTAAAAGGGCTGTAATCTGGATGCAAATGCCCAGCAGAGAATTGCCCTCTTGGTGTACTTATGCTGCATCCAAGGCCTACAGTATATTTCCTTGCTTGCCAAAATGTTTGGGCCAAGAAGGAAGCATAGTTTAGTGGAGCTCTGCTGAGCCAATCCTTCACTGGGATAGGGTCCATTAAGGACACGACACTGCAGCTGCCACTTACCCCGAGAGTGGTGAGGTGCAGTATGTCTACCCTGGAGCTGGAGATGTAATTTCCAGATCAAGCAGACATACCTGCATTAGCTGATTGGGCTAGAGTGCTAAAAATAGAAGTGTAAATGCTGCAGCACGAGTGGCAAGAGAGTCTAGCTGCCCGACTGCATAGCTAGGGTATTGGACGGGATCGTATTCAGGTGACTAGCCCATCCAACGGCTTGCACCATTGCTTGCCCCGCCACGGCTTCACTTCTATTTTAGTGCACTTGCGCAATCAGAGATAGACATACCTGCACTAAGTAAGCTGGAAATGAAGACGGAAGACACAGCAGTCACAGTGAGGCTGGGGCCAGAATCATGGAGCTGTGACCAGCTTCCTCCACTGAGTGGAGTGCTGGCTCAGGAGAGAATCCAGCTGTGTCTGTTGAACATGTGTGTAGCTATGACAGGGTTATTAGAGGAAGAGCATAGCTGTTTTGATGTCCTAAGGCTTAATGGTGTCTGTGTGTGGGATGGCAGCCTTAAGCATAGGCTGGGAATGAAAGGATGTGAAACATAAGAGAGTCAAGAAAGGTTACGGGACTGAAATGAGGGGAAGAAAACTGAAGAATTGAAAAAAAAATAACTCAAAGTTTGAGTATCTAATCATATCTGAATGAGTGAAAATGAAAAAAAAAAAAAGGTTTTAGTTTGTTCCCTCTGTTTCATTCATACCAAAAGAGGCTTGGAAAGCATAGGCTAAAGCCTGAAATGGCTTATTAGATAGGAAAACTTGGGTCAAGTTGTTGTGAAGCATGAAAAAACGTGAAGGAAAAAACAGAAACCAATGAAACAAAGCCTAGACATGACTCAAGAGGAACAAAGCCAAGGTCCCAGTTGAACAATGCACATAAACATGTGTTTCTGTCCCATTGGCTTTGCTGAACAGGGATCGATTTAGGCATGTGCTAATTTCAAGCACGTGCTTAAGTAGTTTGCTAAATAAGGACCTAAGAATAGTGTCAGGCCTACAGAAAACCAAGAGAACTAAAGGAACTTATGAGGTGGTGAACACCTTCCATTTTCATTGATCTCAGTGGGAGCTGATGGGAGTCAGGATCAGCACCATAGAAGGGAATTACAGTACCTTACAGGGTCAGTCCTTAAGTGAATATTTCATTATTCCAAAATTGGTGATGGATATAACAGAGGACTCAGGTCTAAAAGTTAGACACACTGAAAAAAATAAAACTAGAAACCAGATCAGAACTCAAAAAGGATGACATCTGTAAATGCCTTTAAAAAAAAATACAGTGGCAAGGAGCACAAAAGATATAAAGGAATTAAAGGAAAAATCAGGGCTTAAATTGAGCCAGAGCCCACTGGAGCAGAACCCTGTCACCTGCCACAGGCCTGAACCCCCCTTGCTCACCACCATGGGACTGAAGCAAAGGTGCTGACTCCATGGATGCTCCAAAAATTAGCTGGTGCTTAGCACCCACTGGCAGCCAACTCCTCCCTCCTGCCCAGTGCCTCCCATCTGCTGGCAGCCTTATCGATCAGCTAATCCCCCTCCCTGCCAGCACCTCCTGCCCGCCACAATCAGCTGTTCTGTGGTGTGCAGGAGGCACTGATGTGGGAGGTGGAACTGGGCAGGAAGAGGCAGGGTGGAGGTGGAGCGGGGGCTTGGGAGTAGACGTACGATGATGGGGGAGCAGTCGGAAGAGGGGGTTGAGCACTCCTGGGGCCCGGAGGAAGCCAGCGCCTGTAGGCTGAAGCCCCGAGCAGGATGGGGGTGGGTGGGCTCCGGGAAATAATCTGAGAATTTAAGTCCTGCAGAAAATATAGGATTTCAATGAAAATTTTTTAGGAGGGCTGTTGTTGAGAAATGCAGGATTTTTAAATCAAGATTTATGTAGGGTAGAGAGAGACTCGTAACAAGTCAGATTAATTTTTCAATCTAAAGAGCGTCATCATTTCAGAAGAAACTGGAAAAAGTCAATAAAAGCAATTGACTTCAGATGAATTGTCAAAAAAAGTCAGCTCTTGAGGGTCAGGAAAAGGCCTCTTGGTAATAGACATTTAGGGTTTTGCTTGATAAAAGTCTGTTCAGATTATTAATAACAAATTGTTGGGAAGTTTATAACAGAGCTTTAAAAATAAATAATTCAGGGAAAATCAATAAAGCGTGATTCTATCAAAAGTGAGAGAGGATTTCAATATAATTACAGAGAAATATCAATAAATGGTCAGTGCTAATACTAGTCTATGAAAAACTAACCTGGGATAATGCCCAGATAAGAATAGATATACTTAAAGGGAAAAAAATTCTTTATTGTTTCTGATCAGTATAAAATATTATAAATATGATATATTCAAAGAAAAGAAAGATCATACTTTCAAAACACATTCTAAATCCTAGTACAAATTATTCTATATGAAAATTAGTTTAGACCATAATAAGGGACTATTCCAGTAACAACATATACTATTTGTATATAGAAAGACTGAGTGTGCAAATCTTACTTACACTGGTGGGCACTTACTAATATGAGTACTGGTAGTTCCTTTGCCTTCATACACGCTCAGCAAGGAGAGAAAGGAAGACGTTCCACAACTTTTTTGCATAATTAGCCTGTGGAACTCACCTGTGATGTGATACCTTTGCAACAAAGAGGATTCAAAAATGGATCGGGCATTTATGTACGTAACAAAAACTTGCAGAGTTACACTAGCAAAGATTAAATAACCCAGAAACTATATAAAAGAAAGATCAAGAGTTTTGGAAGGGAGAAAAGAGCAACAAGAATGATTAAAGGTCTTGAGAACATAACCTATGAAGGAAGACTGAAAGAATTGGGTTTGTTTAGTTTGGAAAAAAGAAGACTGAGAGGGGACATGATAGCAGTTTTCATGTGTCTAAAAGGGTGTCATAAGGAGGAGGGAGAAAACTTGTTCACCTTAGCCTCTAAGAATAGAACAAGGAGCAATGGGCTTAAACTGCAGCAAGGGAGGTTTAGGTTGGACATTAGGAAAAAGTTCCTAACTGTCAAGGTGGTTAAACACTGGAATAAATTGTCTAAGGAGGTTGCAGAATCTCCATCTCTGGAGATATTTAAGAGTAGGTTAGATAAAGGTCTATCCGAGATGGTCTAGACAATATTTGGTCCTGCCATGAGGGCAGGGGACTGGACTCGATGACCTCTCGAGGTCCTTTCCAGTCCTAGAATCTATGAATCTATTGTGACCAGGGTCCTAGTGGGGAGCCACCTGTGGTCACTCAATTAGAGTGAACTGAAAAGAATGAGGCAGACAAACCACAAAAAGCTGGTGGATATTCCAATAGTTAGATTCACCAAGCCAGCATAAAACAGCTTCTTCATTACCTTACTGATTACTCAGAAGTCCAAACAACAGAGTTCCCTTAAAGTGATCCAGTCTCAGGCCTCCATCTAGGTACCTAAGTCAAATATGATGATTTCTGAAAATCTAATTTAATCATATAAAAGAAAAGGTTCTACCAATCCCAAAGGATTGGACATATTCCTTCCAGGTTATTGAATATTCCAGATCTTTCCCAAATACATGCTACAACCAATTTTTATGAACTAAACTAAAATTTATTTAAAAAAAAACAAAAGAGAGACTGGTTAAAAGATCAATATACATACAGACATGAGTTCAATTCACTGAGGTTCAGATTCATAGCAGAGATGGTGAGCCTTGTAGTTGCAGAGCTCTTTTAAGAAACAGTTCATAGGTTATAGTCCAATGCCCAAATCTCATATTCAGGGCATACCAGCATAACTGGGACCTCAGTCTTGTGACTGAAACTTCCCCTCATGAAGCCAAAGCAGATCTGAGATGGCAGAATCAGAACCCAAGGATCCTTTATACAATTTCAAGTCCTCTTTGACAAGTTGGGAGTTCTTCTGGGAACAAAATATAATTAGGATGACTTTGAAGGTGGTTCATCATGGGTACTTAGCTGTAGAATTAACATACGGCAATTTGCTCATCCTTCCACCATTTACAGGTTATTTGCTATACATTTAAAAGAGAGATGAATACAGAGCTATCCTGTGTTTTCAATTCATTTAAATGCTGGGATGTTCTTTTGATCGCTGAATTATCAGAACACAGCATAGACAGGGACTGTTGATTACATTGTTCACCTTATTCATACATATGTAAATACACAAAAACACGAACATTATCTTCCCAGGTCTTTTGAGGGTTATTTATTTTGCAGGCTATTTAACCTTTTCTAGTCATGCAACACAAATATAAACACTCATGCTTCAGGGCACAAACCAACCTCCAATTAATGGGGGTTAAGAAGTAATTTTCCCTATGGGCAGATTATTCTAATGGAGGGTGTTTTGCACCTTCCTCTGAAGTAGCTAGTACTGGTGGAGATAGGACTGATGGATCATGGGTCTCATTCAATAGACAAAGTCCTATATTCCAGATTTACCCTTGGTTCAATTTCCTTAAAACTCATAGGGCAAAACAGAGTTATTGAAGTCAATAGTACCTTGCAAGGAGTAAGGTACTAAGTCTGCCAAATTGTGGCCCAATGTGACTAATGCAGCTCATGAAAATGTTAAGGAGATGGAATTGTATTGGAACAGTACATCTTTTTCCAGGGTGAAAAATTAAGCTACATTAGGATGTAAGTGACTATGCTTTTGGAGACTCTGAACAATGATTGAGCTATCCATCTCTTCAGTACTCTGTCTGCCATATAAAGCCTCTGTGAGAATGGATAGACAGGATGAAAACAACGGGCTGTCCAAGTGCTGTAGGAACCATAAGTTAAAATAAAATGTGGACAGATGTTTGACTATTATGGACTTGCCGCCTGTATGTACAGGTTAAATGGAATTTCATGAAGTGGCAGGATCTAAAATTAAGAGGAAGAAATGTTTGAGGATGGGCCCTATGCAGGAGAATATGTGTAAGACTGAGAAGGGTTTTATTTAAATTTGAGGGATAGAAGTAAGGTAAATTGTAGGACAAGAAGAACAATTTGAAAATGAGTTTTCTGAAAGGCTATAATTTGTCAGCAATGGTAGAAAGAAAATCCATTCTAATAATCATCAGGGAAGAAGAACTCTTAACAAACAAAGACCCTCTTCATGCAAAGGTATTATACCTAGTAATAAAAACAGGGGAGGAGAAATAGGGTAGGGAATATATTTTAGCACTGTGTTTACAATGGCATTCCAATCCCTTGTTTTCAGTTCCCTACTACTAAAACTTTCACATGTTGCCTGAACATTTTAGGGATGGTCTCCATTGTACAGGGCAGTTATTCTGGAAAGCTTGAGCACAAATGGTTCAGCCATTTTTCAGTATGAGTGACAAAAGTAACACTTTCTTTATCATACATTTTTTTTGTGATGCTGTTTTAAACAGCTCTAGCATTGGAACAAAAACTGAAATTTACACAGGGTCAGATTGTGAAACCTTTACTGTCATTAGTGGGCTGTTGCTCACATGAGTTACCCCAAGAGTTACTTGAATAATTGCTCCCTGCAGCCCTTATGCCGTCCACTCATGATCCTTGCACTGTTACAGATATGTGCCGAGTTCAAGCCAGTACAAATGAGAGTGGGAAAAACTCTCCAGCCAGTGACCTGTGGAGTGAAATCTTCTGAACCCAGGTGGCTTTACGGATGGAGTCCCTTATAGTATGACTACACTGCAATTAAAAACCCACAGCTGGCCCATGCCAGCTGACTTGGGCTCGTAGGGCTGGGGCTAAGGGGCTGCTTGTTGCAGTACAGATGTTTGGGCTCAGGCTGCAGCCGAAGATCATTGTATCCAGACCATCAAATAGCCTTCCAGTGGTAGTTGCTCTTGAGAATACACACTTCTGACCGGGACTATCTTCTTTTTTTAAATTAAAGAAGATTACAAGAAGAGGAGTGGGTTGAAAAACGGGAAAGTGATTTTGTTAAACATGTCAAATTTCCATTTTTTGAAACATTTTCTGAACGTGAAGTTTTTGCTGAAAATTTTAACAAAATGTTACCCCCTCCCAGTTTTTTGAACAAAATGCCATTTTGACAACACTTTCATTGATAACAATTTTGATAAAAAACGTTGCTGAAAAATCATTGGAAATTTTCTCAAACAGAAAACTCTGATCATGCGAGCAATATTTTTTGGGGAAAAAATCAAGTTTTTTAAAAAAAAAAAACCAATTTCTCAACTAATACATTTTTGTGTGAAAAAAAAAAGTTAACCAGCTGTAGTTAGAGGCTTGTTGTGCTGTCGTGCAATGTAAGCAGATTTCAATTGATCCTTAACTCCTATCAATTTCAAGGGGAGTTAGGCACCTAAATAGCTTTGAAGATCTGGACCCGCTTGTTTATCTGTTCCTTGACTTAAGAACAGTGGGTTAAAAAAAAAGTGATTGGTTGTGGGTGGAAAATGCGTGCATCTACAGCAACATGAGAATAAGTGGAATCCTCACCATGCCACTTGCTTTCCACTTTGGGTTTACTTCTGCCTGTAGGGTTTGATCCTGTACCATGGAAGGCAAGAGGTACAGGTTCAAATCTCTAGGTAGGAGTAACTTGCCACCTACACAGTAGTGCTCTCATTAATGTAGGATTGGGTTCCCTTATGCTCCCCATCTTGATCCTCACTTTTCACCTGGTGACTACATACATACTACTCTGCACATGTCCTATGCAGGCCCAAAGCCAAGATCTGTCAGAGGACAAGTACTTGAAAATGTCATGCAGAATGCTACCATACGAGTCACCAATTCAAAGGTTATGGAAAGAAAAAATCTGACCGAGAGAAAGCTACATCACATCTGAAGTCTAGACTGAATAAATGACTTAAGAGGGCAAAATTTAATTAATTGCCTGGAGCCAGTCTGCACTGTCAGGGGTAAAGCTAAATTCAATATGATTACAAAGTGATCGGATAGAATGAGATCGGTTTTATATAAATTAGACATAGTCCACATGGCAAGAGCAAATCAACAGGATGTCCATGGGTACATACCAACCCTAGCACATTTTCATGACACAAACCAAAAATGTGCCCAGTATTTATGACCGCATAGGAGATGGAAAAAACATGCTTAACAAAGTCCCCTTCCACAAGCATAATCCAAAGAAAGAGGGGACTGGGTCACTCAGGGTTTCTATGAAATGTCATGCCAGTTTCTGAGAGTTATACATTATGACGATGCCTAGATTGTTACATTAGTTCCTTTTTATTGTTCAAATGATGATACATTTAAATGAAGAGAATTGGATGCAGAATTTTGGTTTCAGTCCCAAAGTGAAGGGATACATAATAGCTACATCTCTACATCTGCCAAAAGAACATGGTTTGTGATCATGAACAGTGGGGAAAACCTGGAGGAGCTGTAATACTGTAAAATGAAATATTCCTTGTGACTGAGCCAGGTCTTGGCTAATCAGAGTAATTTTGACCATTGATAAAAATAATTTCAAAGCACCCTGTGCATTGCAGAAAGCAAAGCGAATTAACTTGGGGCTGCTGTTTGAGCAGAGCTAATAAATAAATTAAAATAAAGTTGGACCCTTAGCAAATCATTTGAACTAACACTACTAGCAGACAAATCAAATCAGCGCCTTTTAGATGACAAAACATCAATGTTTTGGCATTACAGATGCTACAGCCAGTGCTGTAATGTTTTGGCATTACAGATACTACGGCCAGTGCTGCTCTAATTAAAACCACTTTGTGAAGATTCCAAGATTTCTGCCATCATGGAAAACAACCTTAGAACAACTAAATGAAAACCAATAAAGTGACTCTTCTCACTAGACCAAGTGCCCTTTGAATCCTAACAAATATATTATTTAGGCTCATACAAACGACATATACCAGCTCTGATGGGAAGCATAGCACGTAAAGCACAGTTTCAGTGAAAAAAGGCCAACTAATGAAACCAAATAAGAGGTGTAAAATTATATACTCTGTCAGTCTTTCAAAAGAAAGGCACATGAAAGGAACCAATTATGGGAGGCTGGATGACTCAGGGGACTGGCAGTGGGCTATAAAGCTTTTAATCTCAAAGCTGCCAACTACAAGTCAGTCCCAGCTGGTGGTGACTAAAATTTGTTACCATCTGATGCCTGGTTAATGGTCTGAGTGAGAGGCTAGAGTTTGGTCATCTGAGTCTGTTTATACTGAGCAGGTATCCATATAGCCAAAGTAAATGCCGTGACTGGCTACATTCTTGTTGGTATTTATAGTGGACAACGCAGAAATTCAATGGCCTGCAGTTTAACACCCCTCAAAGTAACCCCTAGAAGATTTAGTCATCTTGGTCAACAGTATGGTGAAGCTTGCACTGCCACTGCCTGTGCCGTATGCATTTTGTGGATGAATCGAGGCTTCTAGTCTCCCTGATACAGAGAAAATAAGTTTATTGCTGAATAAAAATAGACATATTCCCAAGTGAAAGATGGCTTCAAAATCTGAAACAGACAGCTTTGCTTGATTTGGATGTACAGATAGTCATTGCACTGAATTTCATGGGCAAGTGAAAACTGAGGGATGAGAAATGGCTTGAAACAAAAGGGGAAAATATTTTGCAGTTAAATCCTCTGAAAAACAGTCACCAGATTTTGTACCATTCTGAAGGAGAGAAAGCATAAGAAAGAAGATAGACAGAACAGAGGGGAAGGCAACAACTAGGGAAGTTGGGGAGAGGTGGGTAAAGGAAATAAGTTGAGAAATAGAAGGGATTGCATTATGTCATATTGCTTAGCACATGCTCCTTGTCTGGCACACCTTACTGACAGACACTCTGGTCCTGCAATAGTCTGCTTCTTCTCATGACTTTTCCTTCCAACCAGGTCTCTTTTAGTCTCATCCCTTCCAGGGTAACGGAAAATCCAACAAACCATAGTCCCACACTCTCAAGTCAAGTCTTTGGCTTGAATCCTGGTCTCTAGGGACTTTCCACCACCTTTCATGGCCAATAAAGGAACTCAGGCCTTCCCTCATCTTTGGGTTCCAGCCAAGGGTTCCTGCAATAAACAGACAAGGTCTGTCTGGTCAGGCCACCTGCTACTCCTGTGGGCTTCTTCCTACCTCAGATTTCTACAGGCCTTTCCCACAGCCCCTTCCTGTGCCCACTGTGTATCTGTATTATTCTCAGGCTCCACAGCCTCTCGGCTTCCGATGCCTTTCAAAGTTCATCCTCCTTTCAGGACAGCGGATCGCAGGGCTACTGCCCACAGTTTCCCAACAAATCCCAAATGAAAATATAAACAAACCGCTGCTTTCCTCCTCAGTCAGGAATTTTCTTTCCTCTTAAGGTTCCCCTGTGCTTCCTTCCTCAGCTGAACACCTCCCCTGGAGTCTTGCCTCTACTTTGAGGCCCAGCACAGTCGTTAATTCCTCCCCTGTGGCTTTGCTCAGTTTTCCTTCCACCTGGTTCCTATCAAGCCCTTGCTTGAGAGAAGGCACTCCCAGACTCCTCTCTCCTGGCCTCCTCTGCCAACTGTGTTCCCTCCCTGACCCTTGCCCAGCTGTGTCCAATAATTGCAATTAAGCCACCCAGTTAGGGTCAGCTGAAGGATAGTCGCTGTGTCATCAGACTGAGCCTGACTCTCCTGAAAGAGCCAGCCAGCCTGGGAAGTTTCTCTTTCACTCATAATCCTTTCTCCTTTCCTGCACCCCTTCCCTCCTTCCCCACTATTTTCCTTCATGCTGTCTTACCTTCCTTTCCTTGATACATACATGAGCACTTTGCTCACTGAGTGAAGGAGACATTTTCAATGCTCAGTGAGTTAAAGTGAAAGGTCTTTGTTGGTGAAGAGAAAAGATCTTTGTGAGAAGGGACATGAAGTTTCAATTGTACTTCCTTGCATTACAGCACCTAAGAGAGTAAATGGGAATTTTCAGCAAATGGTTTGTGCTAAATCTCAGTGTAACATTAGCCAAAGTTCCTCTAAAATCCATGGTCTTGCCGCTTCTCTCCTATAAATCTGTCCCACAGATGAGTTTAGACAGTGATGATCAGCAAACTGTCAGTAGATGCCAGCTTTCTCATTCTCTCTCTTTGGGAATAAAAATGCAATGCTCCCTGTTACTTTAAAGCCCCCATCACTTCAACTGATGCTGGTATGGGGAAAAAATGACACTTACTGAGTCAGCAGGCATCGGTTTTAGAATAAGTGCATCGTCTAGAGAATATTTGTTAAAACTTTAGTTAGAAATTTAATTATAAAGTTGCCAGATAAAATATAGAAGCATAATCCCAAAGCAAACAAAATGAAGCTATTTTCATAGTCATCCACCTAATTTTAAAATTTGATTCACTAGATGTGCTACTTTGAACATTAATTCCTTAACTACCTATTTATTCATTAGAGAACGTTTCCTGCTGTGCTCCACTGCTGGTTCTCCAAAACCTCTCAGGATGAGATTTTTAATTCTGGTCTAACTCTCCCCATGGTGGCATCAGTAGAATAATACCTATTGAAGTCAACAATAGCAGAGGCACGCCAATGTTGAACAATTTTTTAAAAAAAAAAAAACCTCCCACCTTTAAGTCAAAGTTCATAATTGTATGTTTTCTGCAGGAAGACGTGAGGACAGGTGGTCTAGGGCCAGGCTTGATGTCAGGGACACGGTCACTGCATTTTGACACATGTACTTCCTAACCCAGCCTCCCTCTAGCTGTATTGGGCACAGAACACCAGAGTATCCTGCATCAAGAACTGTGCAAGAGGCAGCATCAGCTGGGACATGACACTTTTATGATGTTAATTATGCAGTCACTTCATCACTGGGTGTGAATTTGTCCCAATAACTATAACAGTATTTCTGCTCCTGTTCTGCCTCATTCCTGTTATTCTGATTTTAATCAACAGGTTCAGTCCTAAAGAGCCCAAGTACCTCTTGATCATCTGGGTGATGACTGGGCTACATAGAAGCAAGGTACACAGTTGGGCCATGTCTACATCTAAAATTTTGCAGCGCTGGTTGTTACAGCTGTATTAGTACAGCTGTATAGGGCCAGCGCTGCAGAGTGGCCACACTTACAGCAACCAGCGCTGCAAGTGGTGTTAGATGTGGCCACACTGCAGCGCTGTTGGGCGGCTTCAAGGGGTTTCGGGGAACGCGAGAGCAAACCGGGAAAGGAGACCAGCTTCGCCGCGGTTTGCTCTCGCGTTCCGCGAACCACCCTGCAAACCGCAGGGAAGGAGACCTGCTTGCTCGGGTTCGGGGAACGCGAGAGCAAACCGGGAAAGGAGACCAGCTTCGCCGCGGTTTGCTCTCGCATTCCGCGAACCACCGTGCAAACCGCAGGGAAGGAGACCTGCTTGTTCGGGGAACGCGAGAGCAAACCGCGGCGAAGCTGGTCTCCTTCCCCGGTTTGCTCTCGCGTTCCCCGAACCGCCGAGCAAGCAGGTCTCCTTCCCTGAGGTTTGCTGGGTGGTTCGCGGAACGCGAGAGCAAACCGCGGCGAAGCTGGTCTCCTTCCCCGGTTTGCTCTCGCGTTCCCGGAACCACCCTGCAAACCGCAGGGAAGGAGACCTGCTTGCTCAGGGTTCGGGGAACGCGAGAGCAAGCCGGGGAAGGAGACCAGCTTGATTACCAGAGGCTTCCTCAGGTATGCTGGGATACCTGCTTATTCCACGGAGGTCAAGAAAAGCGCTGGTAAGTGTCTATACTTGATTACCAGCGCTGGATCACCAGCGCTGGATCCTCTACACCCGAGACAAAACGGGAGTACGGCCAGCGCTGCAAACAGGGAGTTGCAGCGCTGGTGGTGCCCTGCAGATGTGTACACCTCCTAAGTTGCAGCGCTGTAACTCCCTCACCAGCGCTGCAACTTTCTGATGTAGACAAGCCCTTGGATTCAGCACTAGGGACTTAACAGCACATTGGGAGACTCACGGAGAGGTTAGACAGATCTGTTTTATGTTTATTTCTAAGGCAGGCCTGGGGGCAGAGATCACTGACATTTCACCAGCAATAGATGCACAATCTTTCTCACAAATAGTCCTGCTCCCACAAACAGGGAAACTACCAAATAGATAAGAGCAACTGCTCCCTAACAAATCCTTCAATGAATTTAGCCTTTTTTCCCTGTGTTAATTGAATATCCCCAAGATGGCGGTGATTTTCTAATTAACAAATTGTGTTTATTCTGTGGTTTGCTGTTTGAAACATGAAATCCGGAAGAGGAACAGAGTTGCTGATTTGTGACTGGTCACATTAATATTGTTTCTGTTACCCAGGAAGACCCTTTCTGTACAGAGATCACTGTGGGCCAGACATAAAACTAATTTACTTTTAAGAACTCAGCTCTGCTCTTCAACTATAGTAAGGAATAGGACTGGCGAGTCTAACTATCCTTAATGCAAACTGCTATTTGCCAAGCTGAAGAAAACCAGGATAAGAAATTGTTACTTGGCAGCGGCGTAATTTTGAAAAGAGAAATTTGCCTCTTCAGTTGAATCTGTTGGGTGGCTTAGCTCATGGAGCTGCTAATGACTTTACTCAATGCCCTTACCCTATGCTGTCATAGTACTGTAGTTTTATTAAAGAGCACAGGGCATCTAGTTAAATCAATTAGTCTTTCCTCTGAGTTCGGGAGATAAGAATTTCTTGCTGTACTGGCATCCTTCACCAACCAGTTTATTTCTGAGTTATATGACTGGGAACAATGCCATTTAAAGGACATAAGAAGCCACACTGCCTGCTCTTCGGTTCCATCCTACCAGTGCAATCAGATCTGACTTCATGTTTTGTAGGAAGAGGCTATATCAAAGTATCCAAAAACTGGGGGGCAAATTCTACCCTCACAACACCCTAGCTAGTTCCTTTACTACCACATGACTCAAGAGTCAACTCTGCAAGATGTTGAGCAAGGGCCCTCAAATCTCAGTGGGAGCGGAGGACGCTCCGCCACTCCAATTGTTCTGCACCTTGCATGATCAAAGCCTTACATAACAGGCACCGCAGAATTACCTCGACTATTGTAGATAAACAAGGCTTGACTTCGCTGGGAATTGATGGAATTCAATGACTCACAAGTTCAGGCCCAGAGCTGGTCGTTAGTGTGACCTTGAACGTGACTTCCATTTTTTCCTGATAGTGTGCTAAAAATATATTATTTAGTTATATCTATGTCTGCATTCTCATCTCCATTGTTAGCCATGACCCTAATATGCCATTTTTTGCTGTTGCAGCACCCATGTGAAATTGCATTTCTTAATAAGGAACTCCAGCTACACAGAGTTTGGAAGGTACACTACAAAAATGTAATTATTACTATTTAACCTGTCAAAGCAGGACATTAGCCTGGCAGCTGCTTCTAGCGCAATTTTTGATTTAGTGTCTCTTCCATACTAGACTTAGATTTAATATTAAACAAATCAGGGTTCATGAAAAAAAATCTGCTATTTTTTTTATAGCTTTACATGGATTTTGAATACTGCGCTGAACTGACAAAAATAGCTCTTGAGGAATGACCGTGCTGACCACAGGCCTTCAGACATAGTATCTGAAAAGGATTTAAATGCATTTGAAAGTTGGATTTTCAAATATTTTTATATTTCCTCCCCCCTTTCAAATAGCCTACGAAAGCCCTAGTAAAAATGTATGCAAATTTTAAAGCCATTTAAAGGGATATTGTCAAATAAGTTTCTTTAAATACGTAAATCATGTTTGGTGACTCCTCTTTGCTTGCAAAACTGTCCGAGAAGCATAAAAATATAATATCTTCCCTGACCCATTAATATCCTTTACTATGCAGCAACTATTAATTTCTTGTGTTTCTAACAGAGTCTGAAGTTAATACAGCTGTGTGGATAATTAAAATAAAATGATATAGACTCATAGACTCATAGGTCAGAAGGGACCAATATGATCATCTAATCTGACCTCCTGCACAAGGCAGGCCACAGAACCCTACCCATCCACTTTTATAACAACCCCTAACCCAGGACTGAGTTATAGAAATCCTCAAAATTGGTTTGAAGACCTCAAGCTGCAGAGAATCCACCAGCAAGCGACCCATGCCCCACGCTGCAGGGTAAGGCGAAAAACCTCCAGGGCCCCTGCCAATCCGCCCTGGAGGAAAATTCCTTCCCGACCCCAAATATGGCGATCAGCTAAACCCTGAGCATGTGGGCAAGACTCACCAGCCAGCACCCAAGAAGGAATTCTCTGCAGTAACTCAGTTCCCATCCCATCCAACATCTCCCCGCAGACCATTGAGCAGACTTATCTGGTGATAATCCAAGATCAATTGCCCAAATTAAACTATCCTATCATAATATCCCCTCCATATACTTATCAAGCTTAGTCTTAAAGCCAGAAAAGTCTTTTGCCCCCACTACTTCCCTCGGAAGGCTGTTCCAGAACTTCACTCCCCTAATGGTTAGAAACCTTCGTCTAATTTCAAGTCTAAACTTCCTTATATCCAGTTTGTACCCATTCGTCCTCATGTCTACATTAGTACTAAACTTAAATAATTCCTCTCCCTCCCTAACGTTAACCCCCCTGATATATTTATATAGAGCAAGCATATCCCCCCGCAGCCTTCTTTTGGCCAGGCTAAACAAGCCAAGCTCTTTGAGCCTCCTTTCATAAGGCAGGTTTTCCATTCCTCGGATCATCCTAGTAGCCCGTCTCTGGACCTGTTCCAGTTTGAATTCATCCTTCTTGAACATGGGACACCAGAACTGCACACAATACTCCAGATGGGGTCTCACCAGCGCCTTATATAACGGTACTAACACCTCCTTATCCTTGCTGGAAATACCTCGCCTGATGCATCCTAAAATCGCATTTGCTTTTTTAACAGCCGTATCGCATTGGCGGCTCATAGTCATCCTGCTATCAACCAATACCCCAAGGTCCTTCTCCTCCTCTGTCGCTTCCAACTGATGCGTCCCCAAAGTATATCTAAAATTCTTATTATTAATCCCTAAGTGCATGACCCTGCACTTTTCACTATTGTATTTCATCCTATTACTATTACTCCAGTTTACAAGGTGGTCCAGATCTTCCTGAATAGTATCCCTGTCCTTCTCCGTGTTAGCAATACCCCCCAGCTTTGTGTCATCCGCAAACTTTATTAGCACATTCCCGCTCTTTGTGCCAAGGTCAGTAATAAAAAGGTTAAATAAGATCTGTCCCAAAACCGATCCTTGAGGGACTCCACTAGTGACCTCCTTCCAGCCTGACAGTTCACCCTTCAATACGACCCGCTGGAGTCTCCCCTTTAACCAGTTCCTTATCCACCTTACAACTTTCATATTCATCCCCATCTTTTCCAATTTAACTAACAGTTCCCCATGTGGAACCGTGTCAAACGGCTTACTGAAATCGAGGTAAATTATATCTACCACATTTCCTTTATCTAAGTAATCCGTCACCTTCTCAAAGAAGGAGATCAGATTGGTTTGGCACGATCTACCTTTAGTAAATCCATGTTGCAATTCGTCCCAATTACCATTGACCTCTATGTCCTTAACTACTTTCTCCCTTAAAATTTTTTCCAAGACCTTACATACTACAGACGTCAAGCTAACAGGCCTATAATTACCCGGATCACTTTTATTCCCTTTCTTAAAAATAGGAACTACGTTAGCAATCCTCCAGTCGTACGGCACAACCCCCGAGTTTATCGATTGCTCAAAAATTCTCGCTAACGGGCTCGCAATTTCACGCTCCAGTTCCTTTAATATCCTCAGATGGAGATTGTCTGGGCCCTCCGATTTTGTCCCATTAAGCTGTTCAAGTTTGGCCTCTACCTCAGTTGCGGTAATATCCACCTCCATATCCACATTCCCGTTTATCATCCCTCCATCATCGCTAAACTCCTCACTAGTCTTATTAAAAACTGAGGCAAAGTACTTATTTAGATATTGGGCCATGCCTAGGTTATCCTTAACCTCCATTCCATCCTCAGTGTATAGCGGCCCCACTTCTTCTTTCTTTGTTTTCTTCTTATTTATGTGGCTGTAGAACCTTTTACTATTGGTTTTGATTCCCTTTGCAAGGTCCAGTTCAATGCGGCTTTTAGCCTTCCTCACTTTATCCCTACATGTTCTGACCTCACCAAGGTAGCTATGATCCTAACACAAGCATTTGTAATAAATAGGTCTCAATATTTAGGCATCCAGAGAGCTAGCTGTATTCAGCTAAAGATGCTTATATATAGATATAGATACACACATATACACACACAAACACACACACCGGTAATTGGATAAACTTTACTTAACTACAATTAGTTATAGTGAGCAATATTGACTTAAAATCAATTCTTGCCACCACAATTCCATCTAAAAGCTTTGATATTTCCACTTGAATTTTCCTCTTGAAATTACTACAGTGCTATTGTCCACCATACTATATAGCAGAGGTCTGGCTTTTAGGAGATCTGAGAATATAAGACTCCTCCTTTTTCTGTCTGTATTCATTGAGGATTGCAGAGCAGAGACATGCAAGCACCCTGCCTCCAAAAGGCATTGAGGCCTTTCATTAGACTCTGCAACACAGCACAAAGCCTTCCTACCAGGAGAGTTAATGATGAACAGGACTTTGACTAAAGCCAATAAACTTCTTGTGCCAAATGATGCGAGAAAGGAAAGGAAACCTACATTTCTGAGAAGTGATTCTGTCAATGTATTAGAAATCCAGGGACAAATTGTTCCCTCATCTGCCCCAAGGAGTCCCATTGAAGCCGGACATGTTGAGATACTATGTTGACAGCTTCATTAAAAACATCTTGGGTAGATAGAGCAAATTAAATAGGAATGATTTAGTGGGTCACTTGGTGGTTAAAGCAAGGGCAGCATTTGTCTGTACCATCACCAGCCCTCCTAAAAGCAGAAAAAAATAATAGGGCTGTGAAGAGCGAAGGGTTAAATTAATGACCACCACACTGCTACACCTGGTGACTCAAAAATGCTTTTTACAGGCATTTGGATGCACCTTTAAAATCAGCAAATCTGCTCTGCTTCCCTTGCCTTCTGAAGAACGACTGCTGCGAGTCAGACTTAGTTGTTTCTATCTGTGAACAATGTTCTTTCTCCTTATGCATAAGAAAGCCTTTCATCTTTTCAGAAGAAACATCTGTATTCCCCTCACCGCCAATTCGGCTGTGTATGTAACTCCACCCCAGCCAATCAAAATAACGTCTATTGGTTTCCAAGGCAACCGTCACAGACACATTCATTTGAACCAATTTCAGGAGGCAGAAGGAAATAAAATATAGACCTGGTGTCCAGCTTTACAAGATTTTGATAGTATAAAAAATCATATGAAAAATGTGTGTGTGTATGTATTTATGCACACACCCGTACCTGCATATAATATTACATAAATATAAAAAGAGAGTGAGAGCACACACACTAGTATTACAAAGGATGTAAAATAACAAAAGCAAATGCAAATATATTAAAAATAATAAATTGTTGTAAATTAAGAAAAAAAACAGAAATGACTGAATGCTTCGCAGGTCATATTTCAGCACTTAGATACTACGATTGTCATGCTATTAATAAAAACAACAACAGATAACGAATGTCAGTGGGTAACTGTTAAGCCCTTGCTGGTTCACTAGTGAAAGAGGCACCACAAAAAACCCACCCCCCCATCAAATCTTAGGGGTGCTAGGATCCAGGTCTATACTTTTTGGCAGGTTGGATTTTTAGCTGAAGAATGATCCACACTGTGGAGCTGTGCTTAATTTGTAATGAAAGAGGTGCTGTGGCACAACCAATTTTTTTTTTAACTTTAATAACTAATGCAGCAGGCCCAAAGGTCCCGAGGCTCTGAACTGCCAGGCCCAGAGGTCCCGGGGCTCTGAACTGCCAGGCCCAGAGGTGCCAGGGGGTTCTGAACTACCAGGCCTGGAGATTCCGGGGGCCAGGCTCTGAACTGTCAGGCCCAGAGGTGCCGGGGCTCTGAACTGTCAGGCCCAGAGGTGCCAGGGAACTGCCAGGCCCAGAGGTGCCAGGCTCTGAATTGCCAGGCCAGGGACAGCTCTAGACATTTTGCCGCCACAAGCACGGCGGCATGCCATGGGGGGTGCTCTGCCGGTCGCCGGTCCCGTGGCTCCTGTGGACCGCCCGCAGCCGTGCCTGCGGGTGGTCTACCGGAGCCGCGGGACCAGTGGACCCTCCGCAGGCACACTGCTGAAGGCAGCCTGCCTGCAGCCTTCCCAGTGACCGGCAGAGCGCCCCCAGCGGCATGCCGCCCCAAGCACGCGCTTGGCATGCTGGGACCTGGAGCCACCCCTGGCCAGGCCCAGAGGGGCTGGGGCTCAGCCCTGGCAAGCCTTGGCACAAATTAAGCACTGGACCATAGAAAACCACACAGCCGGATGTACCAGAGTGTTGGAACATCGCAGCTCTGCCTGCCTGTTCAGGCCAGTCTCCAAATACAATTAATTTGAGCTCCTTCCTTCACTTTTCAACCACAGAAGATAAACTTACTACTAGTAATTCACATGAACTTTGTCACTTATGGCACAGCCTAGTTATGCCACTGCAGAATAATTTTTCTCACCATATTTTTGGGGTTATTTGTCTATTAGTTTTTTTAGATTAAATGCTTTGGGAATGGGACAAAGAGCCTTTCATTCTCTGGTGTGAATCCATTTTGCCTGGACTTCTCTTAGCACAAAAGTGTTCTCCCTAGGGCCAAGGAAAGGTTGGTTATTGAGGGAGTGACTTGTTTGTTGACAGAAAGCCCTACCCTTCCTTCCAGGGAAGGGAGTGCAGAAGAAGCAAGTACAGGGGAAGGGTACACCTACCATTGCCCTATGATGACTCTTTGCAATAGCTTAAGTATGGTGCTGGTAAGCGGAGACCTATGTCCAACCCTTATTGGTGACTCATCACAATGTGAAGCTTTTTGGCTGTGTGCATGTCAAAAACAAAGGGAAAAATGTTTGAACAAAATTAACAAAGAATCAATATATTTAAAACCTTTGAGCTATGGTGTTTATACCCTTTTCTTCTACCCTGTTAGGAGGATAGTGGAAGGATACATTGCACAGAACCTTTTGAAAAAGTCTTTTGAATTTAATAAATTGCCCTGTGAACTAAAGGAGCCATAGTCTAGAGCAGTAAGTCACGTCAGGGCATGCATTAGTAGACAATTGTTGCTCTTCTCAGGTGGCTGAAGGTATTAAGCCTTTGCCACATTCCTCTCAGAGTGCCGTTGCTGTCGTTTATTGCTCTACTGGCTCCCAATGACAAGTCGAACAACAGGTTAATTGCTAGCAGGATCTGTCCTTCATGCATGCATGCCTGCTTTCTAACGTGACCTGGCAACTTCACTGCTATATATTGCCAAAAAGTGACCCACCGTGTGCCATACATACTGTTCAGCTCACAGTGACATCAGGAGGTCTCGGCTTTAATTAGGCAGTGAGTCTAGCGATGGCTTATGCAGTGTGCTGCCAACTTCTGTGCTGCATGTACTGTATAGCACCGGTGAAGGTCACTATGGCCAAAACATTGAATCTATGGTATGCTTATACTTTGAATAAAGGTTATAAAACGTTTTGTACAATATGAAGTGAGTATTGATTTTCTTGAAAGCACCTGGGAATTGCAGTATGGCTATACTATCTTTCACTGAGATGGTGGGGTGGTTTTTTTTTCTCTTTTTTTAAAATGGCCACAATGTTTCTTTGAACCATCACATCTGCAGTCATTAATGGTTAAGGAATTACCTCTCTGGATTTAAACTGCAGTACTATTTTCATGTACCACATTGCATCACCCAGCAGTTCTCTTTCTGCAAGAGCTTTTCAGCTTTAATGATCTAAAATAATCTGAATGGTAATAATTCAATAATGAAAGAGAATAACTCAGAACACAGCTCTTGCTATTGTGATTTGTGAGATTATGCCTCACGCCATTCAGAAAGATTCATCATTTTATTCATTTTGCCACAGCAAAGGCCACTTTTTTAGAATCGTGCATGCAAAAATACACGTGCTTAATTTGTCCGTGCAATTGCTACAATTGTTCGCTAGCACAGGAATTGCATATGCCAGTGACCAGTCAGATACCTACCCATGGACATTTAATTACTATGATTCTATATACACTTGCACTGATCGTGAGAGCAAATGATGTGCACATACAAACCTAAAAAATCTGGCCCCAAATGGCGCCATCAAATGTGCAGAATTTTGTAATAAAGCAATAGTTATACAGGCAGAAAAAAAAAGTTTCACCATGATCCTGCATGTGTAATAGCTACTCTGCCTCTAGAAGGTATTCATCACATAATTATATGAACAGATACCCTTTACAATACTTTGTACAGTAGGTAAAGCAAACTTGAAATTTGCGCATTGTTAAATACAGCTTTAACCAATTTCCAAGTGCTTGTTAAAGTGACAAACAGCTTTGCTGCATTGTAATTATGTATTCGCTCCATCTGCTTTTCTTTTTAAATAAATTCAGGTACATGGGCATTTAACTAGACTTCAGTTTTTCTCATTAACTGGTGTATGGAGGAGGGGTTGTTTCTGACACCAAGGATTACAGAAAAATAATATTGGAAACTACTAAAGTGTTTGCATTGCTCATGTGCCTGTAATGCAATGCCTAAGGCCCTTTGCTGACTGTTTTGAACATTCATAATAATGACAGTGATTTTTCATTCATTTACAGAAAGAAAGAGGGAGAAAATGGAGAGTAGAAACTGAAGTGACCTTTTGTGGAAAGCAGAGATGTGACAATATTGAAACACAATTATCTGAAGTGTCCATGGGTACTAGCTTCCTGTTGGTAACCTGTGGTGCTAATTACCTGCAAGAATTCAGGGCAGACATTTGTGACTTGAATTATCTGGCACTCAGGAAAGACAGCACCTGCGGGGTTATAAGGAGAAAGGAATAATTAAAAAAAACAATTTGGAAAAACTCTAGGGAAAGCCTGTGATGAGAACAGGTATTTTTGGTTCTGATTTCTCCCATTCTTGCCACAGAGACTGTGTCAAGGTTTGAATGCCTCATCTGTTCCGTTAGCTGTTTTAATGTACTCCTTTAACCTTTTAAACCATCAAAAATTTGATTGGTTCACTCTTCCACCTCTTCATCGTTTGTAGCCTCACAGACCTTCAGGGAAGGCGTGGGGTGGCCGGTTAATCAAAATACAATGTACTGGAAAGGTCGAAATGGAACAGCATACTCAATATTTTTTTCCAGAATGCGAGGCATTAACATTCAGTGTCTTCACAGACATAGATGTAATGTAACATCAAGCATTGTAACATACCAACAGAAAATAGCAAAAAGATAACAGGTTCTCTTGACAAAGATTTTAATTTAAATGAGCAATGATGCAAAACTAACTAATTTTTAAAGCTGGTCTTATTTTGGAAAATACACTGAGTTCCAGTAGCTAGCTCTAGGGGGTACTCTCTTTTACAACGAACAAATGATTTGCATGTGCACGAAACCAGTCACTTCCTCTGCTCCAACTGAAGAAAATGGCAAAA